>NC_050443.1:7120544-7420544 GCF_903995425.1 Onychomys torridus
TAACATAAGCCTAGGAACTGCAGCCATGCATTTGTATTCTCCAGAAGGTAATGTATGGTAACTGCTTTCTCAAGTATGTTTGAGAACTTGTCACCCAGACACCTAGGAGATTAAGGATAACACTGAAGATCACTGACCTCCATTTATTAACAGTAGCATGCCAGCTAAGTGTTTTCATTCTCACAATCCTATTCAAGCTAGAGCAGTACCTACTTCTCAGGAGTGGCTCTGTGCAACATTTTTTGGCCTCCTGAAATTCACTTAGCCCCCTTTGAAGATACCTTAAAATTTGTGAATCTGGCTGGGCAGTGGTGGCACATGCCTTTAATCCCAGCACTCGGGAGGCAGAGGCAGGGGGATCTCTGTGAGTTCAAGGCCAGCCTGGGCTACAGATCGAGCTCCAGGAAAGGAGCAAAGCTACACAGAGAAACCCTGTCTAGAAAAAAAAATAGAAAAAAATTGTGAGTCTGAATGTAGCCATTATGAGACCATTAGTTCTGCTCCTTGTGAGCTGCCCATTTTTCCTTTATGGTTCTTAGTTGTTCTTTTGCAGAGCTGCCAGCTTAAGTCATGCTGGCATCAAGAATAATGGGCCTTGGTGGTTTGTGTTCCTGGAGTTGTGTCCATGCCAATGGATGTCCACATGCTCCAGAAGAGAATTTGACATCACTGCTTCCATTGTTGCTGTTATAATAGTGACGACCACTGCAACTACTGTTTCTGGGATTGCCATAATTGGTTACTATAGCTAGCACAGTGGAGACCCTGGCAGCAAAAGTAGCTACCACAGTTAATCAATTTTTCATTCTATTGGGCATGACAAATTTAAATCAATAGTTATTCACATTTCGATTGGCTTTGAGAGTTATAAATTTACAAACTCAAGTTCCATTTACTCTCGGGATACCATCTTACAAGGACTCCAATTTGCAGTAAGGCTCATTAAGGAAGGAATGGCTCAGTTGCCTTTAGCCTACCGGCTATGCATGGATTAAGAATTCTGTTGGTCTTTTCTGTGTCGAACACACAGATTGCAAACCTGGAGCCACTTAGAGATCTTTGGCAACAGTTAACTCTGCAGCTCTCACATGATTAAGCCTGTATGGTAAGGAGTATTCAGAGATGGATAATACCTGGGGGGCACTCACCAACCTAAGACAGAATGCCTGTGTGGCCTGGACAGGTATCTCCATGATGGGTAAGGTGACCTGCTGACATACCACACAACCTAAGTCAGAAGCTCATTTTTTAGCAAAAGGGGGGGGTGGGAACCTGTAAGGTCCTGGCTCCCGTTTTGGGTAACTGTTGCATTGCTTGCCAACCTTGACCTTGATATCCTCCCTATGCTAATTCCGTTCGAGATTCCACCCTCCTGAATGCTTAAGGGAAGTTCCTTGTCTGTGTATCCTGCATATTGGGTGTTACCAGCTTAGATGCAAGATTGTAAAACATCAGAAGCGGGGGTTGGGGATTTAGCTCAGTGGTAGAGCATTTGCCTAGCAAGCGCAAGGCCCAGGGTTCAATCCTCAGCTCAAAAAAAAAAAAAAAAACATCAGAAGCAAACTTCTGCCCTCCAGGGTTCTCCTATTGTGCTGTAAGGGAGGAGGAGGAGGAGGAGGAGGAGGAGGAGGAGGAGGAGGAGAAGTAGTCAAGATTGGGAAACCCACAGAGACAGCTGACCAGTGCTAGTTGGAATTCACTGACTCTGGACTGACAGCTCGGGACCCTGCATGGGACCAAACTAGGCCCACTGAATGTAGGTGAAAGTTGTGTGGTTTGATCTGTTTGTTGGATCCCTGGCAGCAGGACCAGGACTTATCCCTGGTGCATGAACTGGCTTTTTGGAACCCATTCCCTGTGATGGGATACCTTGCTCAGCCCTGATACAATGGGGAGGGTCTAGGCTCTCCTTCAACTTGGTATGCCAGACTTTATTGACTACCATGGTAGGCCTTACCCACTCTGAGGAGTGGATGGGAGTAGAGTGGGATGGAGGGGGAACTGGGGTTGGTATGTAAAATGAAAAAAAGTTTAATAAATAAATATATTTTTAAAAAAAAAAGAAATCTCCTTCATTGCTCTCCCACTCCACCCACGTTCCAGCTAGACAATCATTCCCTCATGTTCACATCCACCACCTCCTACACGCCATTACTCCTCTCACCCCAGTTTACTCAGGAGATCTCATCTATTTCCCAATCCCAGGGCATTCTATGTGTTCCACTTAGGGTCCTCCTTGTTACCTAGCTTCTCTGGAGCTGTGGGTTGTAGGCTGGTTATCCTTTGCTTTACTTCTAGTATTCACTTATGAGTAAGTACATACCATATTTGTCTTTCTGAGTCTGGGTTACCTCACTCAGGATGATATTTTCTTGTTCCATCCACTTTCCTGCAAATTTCATGATGACATAGTATTTTACTGCTGAGTAGCACTCCACTGTGTATATGTACCACATTTTCTTTATCCATTCTTTGGTTGAGGGGAATCTAGGTTGTATCCAGGTTCTGGCTACTACAAATAATGCTGCTATGAACATACTTGAGCAACTGACCTTGTGGTATGATGGAGCATTTTTAGAGTATATGCCCAACAGTGGTATCATTGGGTCTTGAGGTAGATTGAGTCCCAATTTCCTGAGAAACTGCCATACTGATTTCCAAAGTGGCAGTACAAGTTTGCACTCCCACCAACAATGGAGGAGTGTTCCCCTTGCTCCACATCCTCTCCAACATAAGCTGTCATCTGTGGTTTTGTTCTTAGCCATTCTGACAGATGTAAGATGGTATCTCAGAGTCTTTTGATTACATTTCCCTGATGACTAAGGATGTTGAGCAATTCCTTAAATGTCTTTCAGCCATTTGAAATTCTTCTGTTGAGAATTCTGTTTAGTTCTCTAGCCCATATTTTAATTGGATTGTTTATTATTTTGATGTATAGTTTCTTGAGTTCTTTATATATTTGGAGATCAGCCCTCTATCAGATGTGGGATTGATGAAGATCTTTTCCCATTTCATAGGCTGTCATTTTGTCTTATTGACATGTCCTTTGCTTTACAGAAGCTTCTCAGTTTCAGAAGGTCCCATTTATTGATTGTTGTTCTCAGTGTCTGTGCTACTGGTTTTATATTTAGGAAGTGATTTCCTGTGCCAATGCATTCAAGACTACTTCCCAATTTCTCTTCTCTCAGGTTCAGTATAACTGGATTTATGTTGAGGTCTTTGATCCACTTGGACTTGAGTTT
This sequence comes from Onychomys torridus, assembly GCF_903995425.1. NCBI lineage: Eukaryota > Metazoa > Chordata > Mammalia > Rodentia > Cricetidae > Onychomys > Onychomys torridus. Next base: position 7,123,787 of record NC_050443.1, read on the forward strand.
TGTGCATGGTGACAGATATGGATCTATTTGCAGCCTCTACATGTTGACATCCAGTTATGCCAGCACCATTTGTTTAAGATGCTTTCTTTTTTCCATTACACAGTTTTGGCTTCTTTGTCAAAAATAATAAGTTCATAGGTGTGTGGATTAATGTCAGGGTCTTCAATTAGACTCCATTGGTCCACATGTCACTTTTTATGCCAGTACCAAGCTGTTTTTATTACTATAGCTCTAAAGTAGAGCTTGAGGTCAGGGATGGTGATGCCTCCAGAGGTAGCTTTATCGTACAGGATTATTTTGGCTATCCTGGGTTTCTTGTTTTTCCAGATGAAGATGCGTATTGTTCTTTCAAGGTCTGTGAAGAATTGTTTGGATTTTGATGAGGAGTGCACTGAATCTGTAGGTTGCTTTTTGTAAAGAGTGTCATTTTTGTTATGTTGATTTTACCTTTCCATGAGCATGGGAGAACTTTCCATTTTCTGATATCTTCTTCAATTTCTATCTTCAAAGACTTAAAGTCTTGACATACAGGTCTTTCACTTGCTTAGTTAGAGTTACTCCAAGGTATTTGATATTACTTGTGGCTACTGAAAGGGTGATGTTTCACTAATTTCTTTCTCAGCCCATTTATCATTTGTATATAGGAGGGTTACTGATTGTTTTTTAGTTAACCTTGTATCCTACCACATTACTCACGGTGTTTATCAGCTGTAGGAGTTTCCTAGTAGAATTTTGGGGACACTTATGTATACAATCATATCATCTGCAAATAGTGAAAGTTTGACTCTTCCTTTCCAATTTGTATCCCTTTGATCTCCTTTCGTTGTCTTATTGTTCTAGCTAGAACTTCAAGTACTATATTGAATAAATATGGGGAGAGTGGAGAGCCTTGTCTTGTTCCTGATTTTAGGGAATTGCTTTGAGTTGTTCTCCATTCAATTTGATGTTGGCTGTCAGCTTGCTGTAAATTGTCTCGATTATGTTTAGGTATGTTCCTTGTATTCCTGATTTCTCTAAGACCTTTACCATGAAGGTGTGTTGTATTTTGTCAAAGGGTTTTTCAGAAACTTATGAGATGATCATGTGGAATATTTTTCTTTCAGTTTGTTTATATGGTGTATTACAATGACAGTTTTCATATGTTGAGCCCTCCATGCATCTCTGGTGTGAAGCCTACTTGATCTCTTCTTAAACATCAGGAAATAATGGAAATTCACACTCTGTAATTGATGGATAATTCTTTTTTAAAATGAACTTTATTGCGACATAATTCACATAATGTAAAATTCATCCATTTACATTTACTTTATGCAACTATCCAAGTGTGGGAATACTTCTAAAATCCCAACACTTAGGATGCTGAAGCAGGAGTATTGCTACAAGTTTGAAGCCAACATGGTTGATGTGGAACGAGGCTGTCCCAAATAAATAAATAAAAGGACATGACAATGTAGTGGTGTTTAGCTTATTGGTGGAGTCTTACAACCATTACCAACTTATTTTTTAATTAAGCATGGGGTTCAGTATGAGCACATGAGTTCAGTGGCACACAGACACCACGGTGTTGGATCCCCAGGAACTGGAATTACAGGTGGCTGTGAGCTGCCTGATGTGGGTCCTTTGGAGGAGGAGTGAGTGCCCTGAACCATTGATCGACCTCTACAGCCCCACCAATCAAATTACAGACCTTCAGTGCTCCAGAAAGAAATATTGCACCCTTTAGTCTACACGCCTCACCTCCAATGTCCCCTCTACAAACCTCAAGAAAACACTATTCTAATATATGTCTTTCTGGATTTGCTTCTTTGCTGTGGATGATTCATTGGTAAATAAAACACTGATTGGTCAGTAGCCAGACAGGAAGTATAGGCGGGACTAAGAGAGAAGAGAATTGGGAGAAGAGGAAGGCAGGAGGGGACACTGCAGCAGCCAGGACAAGGATGATGTAAGGTACCAGTAAGCCACAAGCCACATGGCAACGTATAGATTAATAGAAATAGGCTAAATATAAGAGAAAGAGCTAGACAACGGTAGGCCTGAGCTAATGGCCAAGCAGTTTAAATGATATAAGTGTCTGTGTGTTTATTTTATAAGTGGGTTGTCAGACTAACAGGGCTTAGTGGGGGCTGGAGAGGTCTCCAGCTACACTTCTTCATAGATTGCAATATTAAAATATATTATGTTCTTTAGCTTCCTAAACTCAGTGTAAAATTCTCAGTATTTAACTACATATTAAACAGTATTCTATTTCTTTTATATTTATTTCTTATTTCAAATAATGTCCTAGGGATAAGTAAGTCATACCAAACATTCACAAACTGATAAATATTTCAAGTGCTTCAACTTTTAGTGCCTAAATAATGCTTTTCTGAAGGTTCATTTACAGTCCTTGCAGACATGTTTTTATTTTTCTTGGGTATATATCTGTGAGTGAGATTGCTAAATCACATGGTAAGTCTGTGCAGTAACTGGCAGTGAAAAGTTCTATCCCCACTACTAATTATCTCAAAACAAAAAGGAGAGATCAATAATCAGATTATCAATTCCTCACACCCTCAGCAACACTTGAGATCATCATCACTTACTTCATCGCCCTTTTCACAATTTACATTTATATTTTGTGTGTATGAAGATAGGGGGTGCTTCTAGTAGCAAGCAGAGGTAACACAGCAACTTAGTGGTGTCAACTCTCTCCTTCCAACATCTGGGTCCTCTGTATCAAACCCAGGTTGCAAGTTTAATGGTAAGTGCTTCTAACCATTGAACATCTTGTCAACTCCCCTTTCTAACTATCTTAATTGTGATAAATTTTAGTAATACATAGAGAATAGTAAATAACCATCTATGTGGCCAATATCAAGTGACAGTCATGAGTGTTTTGTTAAAAGTATCTCACTTTTATCATGATCTGTCTTTGAAATACCTTTTGATACACACAAAAACAATAAGACAAAATCACAAGGGTAGTCCTGGTGACTTCCCCAAGGAATAGATCGTAAAGGATTGTGGTGTGGATCTAGGGAGACATTCTCTGGAGCACCTTACTCTGCCTATCCTGCTGTGCCTGGTGGCCTTGCCTTAGCCACACAGCAGTGTTCCTCTCTGGTTTCAGTAAGATGATGTAGCACTTGGGGATGAAGATGCCACCCAGAAGGCCAGCAGTGGAGGCCAGGATGGAGAAGATCTCTACAGCCACAGTGGACTTGCCCCGGGCACTGTGGTACAGGGGCAGGAAGGCTGTCCAGACACTGCAGAAAAGCAGCATGCTGAAGGTCAGGAACTTAGTCTCATTGAAGACATCTGGCAGGCCTCTGGCCAGAAAAGCTACAGAGAAGGTACCTGCTGCCAGGAAACCCAAGTAGCCCAGCACACAGAAGAAGATGGTGCCAGAACCCTCCTGGCACTGGATGACAATGTGCTGGGGCTCTGAGACCATATCCCTGTCTGGGAATGGTGGGGATGTGGCCAGCCAGACCCCACAAAGAACAACCTGCATGAAGGAAGCAATAAGGACCACTGAGGTGGAAGCCCCAGGGCTCAGGCATACTCGGATCCTGTCCCCTGGCCTAGTGACCCTGAAGGCCAGGACCACTGTGAGAGTCTTGGCCAGAACAGAGGACACGGCCACCGTGAACACCACAGCAAAGGTGGTCTGACGGAGGAGGCATGTCGTGACACTGGGTCGCCCAAGGAACAGCAAGGCACACAGGGCACAGAGGCAAAGAGAGACCAGGAGTAAGTAGCTGAGACTTCTGTTGTTGGCTCTGACCACAGGGCTGTCTCTGTGTTTCAGGAACACTCCCAGAACCAGGACAGCCAGACCAGCCAGGAAGAGTGCCGCCAAAGCCAGCATGAATCCCAGAGGTTCCTCAAAGGCCAGGAAGATCTCTGTCCTGGGCAGGCAACGGTCTCTCGTGTGGCTCGAGTACTGCTCCTTGGGGCACAGAAGACAGCTCTTCATGTCTATGGGAGACACAGAGACATCTACTCTACCACACTATATGAACTACACCAGCTCTGAAGGAAGGCGTCCTAAGCAGTAACTGCTCTTACAGCCTTTCCATCAAGTCATGTATTTATGATTTATTCCTGGTGACCAGGGCTGGAATGGCTAATAATAGAGGCAGAGACACAAAGGAAAAACCTGCACTCTGTATCTGTTTTATGGGAGGAGTTTTGTTTCTGTCTTCAGTTCTCATGTATCCCAGGCTGGCCTTGAACTTGTTGAGTAGCAGAGGATGACCTTCAACTCCTAAGCCTCCTGCACATCCTCTCAAGTGCTGTGATTATAGGCCTGTACCACTCACTATACCTAATTGGTGTGAGTTTGTGTATGTGCAGATTTGTGTGTGCACACATGTATGTAAGTTGATGGACATACTTGTCAAGACAAGACATTATCATCAGATATTATTGCTCAACCACCTCCCCTTCCTTATTTTTCTAATCAAACTTATTTGTTTATTGTTTGTGTGTATGTTTGCATGGGCTCAGGCATGCCAAGGTGTGCAAGTGAAGGTCAGTACAACTGTCAGGAATTTGGAGCTCACCTTCTTCCCTGTGGGTCCCAGGTGCTGAACTTACACTGTCAAGGTACACAGTGAATACTTTAACTAATGAACCATTGCACCAGACTCTGCAGCTTATTGTTTTGTAATTCCTTATTTTATTTTACTTGTTGACTGTTTTGTCTATACCTATGTATAGAAATCATGTGCATGCCTGGTGCCTGCAGAACTCAGAAGTTACCATCAGTTCCCCTGAAACTGGAGGTGCACGTGGTTGTGAGCCACCATGTGGGTGTTCCTAACTGTTGAGGCTCCTCCTCAGCCACCTTTTTACCTTAGGTTTTAAGACAGGATCTCTCACTGAACCTGGATATTACTGAGTTGACTATACTGGCAGACCAAATCCCCAAAGTTCCTCCTGTCTCTGCCTCCTGAGTGCTGAGATTATAGGAATGTGCCACCATACCTGGTCTCTTATGTGAGTTTTTAATGGTTCATTTCTTTCCAATAGTATCAGTAACTGATCATATTAACAAATGGGTTAGCCTGAACTGTGCCCACAAACTTCATTTGTTGAAGTCCTGTCCCTAAGCACCTCAAAATGGGATATATTTTCTCATGAGTAAACTGGAAATGATGTAATAAAGTTTAAATGATGTCACCAAGGTAGACCCTTATTCCAAGAAAGAAAGGGGAGTTTGGGCTGGGGCTAGCAGAGCATGACTTTAATCTCAGCACTTGAGGAGCAGAAGCCAGTAGATTTCTATCAGTTTAGGGCCAGACTGGTCAACATGAGGAGTTAAAAGTCAGCCAGAGCTGCATGGTGAGACAGTGTTTATAAACAAGCCACAAAAAAAAAAGACACACACACAAATAAGACAAAATGAGAGCACACACTTAGGAGATGACTCTTCCGTGGCAGAAGTGAGGCCACATACTGAACCAACCCTAAAGTCAACTTGCTTTGTGTTTCCAGCTTTCAGAATGGTAACAGAGTATGTTCTGAAGCTCAAGCAGCATGGGATGTGGTTGTCTGCTGCCATTCAACCTCCAGAACGAATCCCAAAACCACAAAAGAACATCTACCATGCAATTCCACTTACAAGAGGATTCAAAAGTCAGTAAAATTCATCAGTGTTGGCAAAAGACAGGGTTGTGATTACAGAACCATTAGAAGCTTGTCTAAGTAGCATATGCCATCTTTCTTAATCAGGGGCAAAGTATGTACAGTGTTTGCTAGAGGATAATTAATTATGCACTCCAATTATGGTCCATACACTTATCTGTCTCAATAAAGCATTTAGCTAAGAACAACTATAAGTCTAAAATTCTGGCTGGTGTTCCACGGAAAGCAAAGACTGTGTAATATCCTCATATCCCTCAGTGGACGGGTATGGAGGTTTGACTTAGAATGGCCTTCACACTGTCTCATATATTTGAAAGTTTGGTTCCTAGTTGGTGGACTGTTGGGATGGATTGGGATGTGTAGCATTGTTGGATGAGGGGTGTCAATGGGGGCTGCCTTTGAAAGTTCAAACTCCCACACCAGGCCCACCCTCCACGTCTCTGCCAGTCTGCTACCTGTAGATTAGAAGGTAAGATCTCAGCTACTGCTAAAACGCCATGACAGCCTGCCTCATGCCAGGCTTCCAACCATGATGGTTATGGGCCTACACTCTTTGATACTCTAAGGAAGCCCCCAGTTGAATTCTTTTCTTTTAGAGGCTGCCTTGGTCATGGTGTCTCTTCACCACAGTAGAAAAGTAACAAAGACAATGGACAAGTACAGGAGGCTCACAGGGCCCTCTTGACCCATCAGATTTCAGCTCCACAAGCCCTTACCTCTTTGGTCTGCAAACTGTCCCTCAGGGCAGGGTCTGCAATCAAAACAGCAGTGGGGGGCTCCCAGCCTGGGCACTTGGTTGAACCCTGGAAGGCAGCTTTCACTGCAGACAGATCTGGGCACCTAGTAACAGTGAGAACAGTGTCACCAGTGATTCTCCAGGAATACAGATGCTTAACCTCACCCTAAGAACCAAAACAGAACAGTTTCACAGCCCACTAGATGAGATGCATTTCAGAAAACCTGTCTATCCCATCAGATGCCAGATTGGAAATGCACCTTTGAATGAAATAGAGGAAGGGCTACATCTGGCTTGCATCACTAACAGTTTCAAAAACATAGCTAAACATTGTGATATGTTTTCTTTCCCAATCTCTGGGGCTTCTACATCAACAATTGAATGCTTGGGGGCAGAAGAGAAGGTTCAGTGGTTCAGAGTATAGGCTGCTCTTCCAGAGGAGCAGCGTTTAGTTCCCAGCATCCATACAGCAGCTCACACTGTAACTCCAGTTCCAGAGGTTCCAATGCCCTCTTACAGCCTCCCCAGGCACCAGCATGCACACACTACACAAATATATATGCTAGAAAACATGCAAAAATAAAACTTGAAGTAGCATTGTATCAGCAGACATTATAGAAGTGCTGCCATGCAGTATTGTCAAGTCAGCCTGCTTAACTCAATAACTCAGAAAAGAGTATTTTTCCTTTTTCTGTATTTTTAACTCTTTCCTTCTTTTAAATACTCTCCATATCCTGGACATGCTTTCCTTGATGCTCTTTGCTTTCTATTTCTTTAACTGAAGTTTCCAGCAGCCTTGTGGCTGCCTGCTGGCCTCCATGCCTAACTGAGAAGACATGGCTTCCTCTTCTCCATCTCCCTCTGTGAAGTGTTGAGATTTACAGTTTGACTGGGCTGATGTTTTTCACTTAAAAAATCTAATAAGAGAAAAATTACAGGTACTGACTCCTTCAGCACACACACACACACACACACACACACACACACACACACACACACACTTTCACACCACACTTAGTCATCCTCCCATATACCTTGGAACTGCCAAGGATGACCCAGTTTTTCTTAGCAAGGCTCTACCTCCAGGCAAGGATTATGAAGATGGAAGTGTGGCATGCTGACATCACTGCCACAACAGAAGACAGCAGAAAACTCTCCCATCATCAAGGCCATTGAAAGGTTCTTCAAAGAAGTCCTTGGAACACATAGTATGTGCCCTTTAAGCTTGAGAAATCCAAGAATGGGAATCTCATTGTCATGTATAAAACCTTAAGGCCACCATTGACTGGAGATGCCACCAGAACAAAGTTAGATAAAGTTGTAGAGGAGGGGACTCTTTCTTCACTGGCACAGGACAGGAAGCTGGGGCATTGCTATACACCACACTCCACACACAGACATATCTATCTCAACACTACATAGAATTTTGTTAATAAATGTCAGTGTTTGAATCTCAAATATTTCCCAAAGTCTCATGAGTTGTGGCACAAGTTACTAGATGGTAGGTTGTTGAAGAATGATTAGATTTTGTTGCCTCTAACCTAATGAATGGGTTATTTTTTAATGGACTCATAACTTGATGGTTTATTGTAGATGGTGGAAATGGAAGTAGGACCTAGATGGCAGAAGTGGGTCACAGAGAGTATGCACTGGTAAGATGTAACTTGTTTACCTATCTAATCTACCTAGTTCCCCACCTCCCTACTTTCTGGCACCCACGAATTGAGCAACCTGTTCCACCACACCTACCTGCTGCCATGCATGACATACTGCCTCAACCACACACACCCAAAGCAAAGGATACATCTGAACTTGGAGCTCTCAAACCCGGAGGCAATAAATACCTTTCCACTCTTTGAACTGTTTATCAGGTATTGCTCACAGTGGGGAAAAAAGTTAACACAGCAGATAAACTAAGTGTCTGTTGAGTCCACATCCCAAGTGGACCATGGGAAAGTGTCTAACTTCAGTGGATCAGTATCATCCACCTCTCAGATCAGGTCCTGAACACAGACAATGAAAATACTCCCAAGTGAGTACCAGCTGCAGATTCTCATTCTATTAGTGAGTCTAGTATGCTCTTTTCTTCCCCCATGTTTATGTGTGTGTGGTATAAATATTTGTTTTCCACTTGTACATCCATGTGGGGTCATGTTTATGTATGGACAAGTATATGTGGAGGCCCAAGGTTAATATTGGGAATCATCCTCAACTGCTTTCTCACTGTGTTCATTGAGGCAGAGGCTCAAAGTAAAACCCAGACTTCACTAATACAGCTCATCTTACTAGGCAGTTAGCTTTGTGCATCTCTGTGTCTCCACCTTCCACACTGCCCACTCATCATGTACAAGTGTTCTGGAGATCCAAAATCTGGTTCTTGTCCTTGCATACAAAATACTTTAACCACTGAGCCATCTCCTGATCCCAGCTTTCATATTTTCATTTTTGCTGGTGAATCAAGACATCCAGAGAAAGATCTCTTAGGAGATAAACAGCATAACCAGCTATAACTGACTGGCCCAGTCTAGGGCTACATCTACTTCATGCACAAATAGAGATGAGGAATCCTAGACTTGGATTTTCCCAGTCACTTTAACACACTCAGACAGGAGTCATCACTGCAGTCAGGAAACTCACATGTACATCCTTCATCAAATGGACCATCATTTTGCTCCCCGGAGAGACTTGAGGGTCTATCATGCCTACATGAACCAATGGAAATACACCCTCAGGGGTCTTTTGCCCTTGGAAAATGTCAAATTTTGTTACCAAATCTCCATTGGCATCAAACATAATCTTGCTTCCATCAGGAGTCTTGAAGTGCACCTTCCTGAGGGCATGAAGCAGCTGAGGAAGGAAGGGAGACATTGTACCTTGGCAAGAACTAATCAGTTTGTTTTATCCAAATTACCACATGCCAATGGTCTCTGAAGTGATTGAGTGCCACTTCAACCAAGGACTGGACCCATTAGGCATAACAGAGATCAAGAACCTGTGATATTTTCAGACTAACAAAAACATTCTAGCTTTAATAAAATAATAATTCATAATAATTAATCCAGATAATTTTAAACCTAATATTCTGTGTGTGTGTGTGCACACACACATACACACACACACACACACACACACACACACACACACACACACACGCGCGCACGCATGCAACAGCCTTAAAATTAAACCCAAAAACATGACAATGTGGTTCCTGCTCCAGGGTCTCATTTGGCTGTGTACTACTCTCCTCAATCTTCCCATCACACTCAGTTGACTCCAAATCCTAGCAAGACTTCCAAAGACTGGCCCCAGCCCACCTAGGCCACCCATGCACTCCAAACAGTGTCCCATAATTCATCAGTCCCTCCCAAGATGCTCTTCTATTTGCTCCATTCTAGGGTCTTGACACATGCTGTTCCTGCCATCTGCAATGCTCGTACTTCTAGCCACAGTGAGACTTCTCATCCTCTTGTCCTGAACTCAAGTATTTCCACATAAAGAGAACTGTTCCAGCCTTTCACTTCCATCCTTTACTCACTCCTTACTTCTTCATCTACTTTACATCTTCATAAAATATACACAGACATCTCATCACATATTTTAATTTTCTGACAGGATCTTGCATTGTAGTCCAGGTTGGCCTGGACTTCAGGATTCTATGGCCCAAACCTACCCAAATGACAGGTATGACCAACAAAGTCTGACCTCTTGTAATTTTTAATCTATCACTCTCAGACAAAAAGTCAATTTCCATTACTGTCTATCTGGTTACAACCACAGATACCTTCACCAGGCACACAGTAGAGACTCAGATCATTTGAGTGGAGGTGATGAAAATGTACCTATTCCTTGTCCACATTCTCACTGATCACCTCACCAGGAAACAATTTGTTTACAGAGGGCCCCCTTACAGATCAGGGCATATGCTACCTTGAATGGATTTGAGAAGATGAGAGAGACAGACAGACAGACAGACAGCAGACTGGTGCCAAGAATACCAAAATGCACTATATATGTATATGAATTTATCACTAATATTTTAAAACACAATAATAAGTAAGGACTTGGGAGATAGCTTCATGATTAAAGCACTGGTCATAAATGCTTGAGGATCAGATTTCAAATCCCCAGAACCCATGTAAATGTCAGTGAATGTGGCAGCCAATATCTACTTATATCCTCAGAAGGTGGAGACAGGAGATGCCCAGAACAAGCTATCTAGCAAGACTAGATACATCAACAAGTTCTGGGATTGAGTGAAAGACCCTGCCACAGAGCAAAATAGAAGAGGATTGAAAGATGATTCATCATCCTCAGACCTTCCCACATGTTGTATACATGAGTGTGCTCCCCACCACATGTGTCTCCATGCCCACACACATACCATATACCAAAAAATGAAAAATAAATAAATAGCATTGGATATCTGTTTGAAATTTTGATTTGCAGCATGCCTATACTAAAAGTATATATATCCACTGTTTACCAAAGCTTAAATTTGTGACACTAAAAAAATCTATTTACTCTTATATGAAATATTAATTTTACTAGGCATCCTGTATTTGCTAAGTTAGGCAAGCCACAGGGACAGAACTCATCTGAGATCACACACATAGCATGGAATCCTTGTCCACTGTTCCTTCTAAGATGCCTCTCAGTTGCAAGTATGAGGCATCCTTGCTGGAGCATGCAGTCAGCTTCACCTCTATACCCTAGTTGAAACCAATGTCCTCTTCCCCAACCATACCTGAATCACCCACTCCACACATGCCTCTCTCACCTGCCAGGGCTGGAAGTCCTGAGAGTCTGTAACTTTCCCATGCTGGTGCCCATGAGTTATCATGTCTTGCAGGGCATGAGCAATGCTGTAGACAGCTGTGTAAGCAGCATCAATTTTACTCACTTCTGCAAAAGGGTACTGCTTGTTTTTCAGACTCTCATTCCCTGAGCACAGCTGGACACCCTCTGTCACTGTGCTGCTCTGGTGGGGCCATTTACAATCAAAGGTGAACTCCCAGAACTTCTTTATAAACATGTCTTCTGGGGTCTGGTTGGGCCGCAGGTGAGCAAGGAACTCAGGGAAGCCAGTTGCTCTGCTGCTATGATACAGAAGGCCAAATGTGCTGTGCAACACCTGGGAAATGTCTGGAATGGTCAGGGCGAGCACCATGTGCAGAGTGTCTTTGCTGACCCAGACCTGGCCTGAGACAGGGACATCTAGTAAGCCATACAGGATGGGCTGGAAATTTGCATTGCTTAGGAAAACCAGAACAACCCTAGCTGTGGATTTTTGCATATTCTGGACAATCTCTTTAATTTTCCCCAAGGACTCATGGGAAGGAACATGGAGGATGACCTCAATGCACACACCAGCTCTGTTCAGCTCCTGAGTGGCCAAAGAGCTGGCCTGCTGCCCATATTCATCATCATGGGCCAGAATGATCACCCAGGACCACTGAAAGTGAATTATCAGCTGGGTCACTGCAAAGGAGGATGTGAGGTCACTAGTCAGGGTCCGCATGAAAGATGGGAACTGGATCTTGTCACTGAGGCTGGGTAGTGAAGACGAGTAACTGACCTGTCAAGGAAGAGCCAGAATAGAAGAGTGGATGAAATGTGGTCTTAAGCATGGGCTGATGATCTGGTTTAAATGTCAGAAGGAGAGGGATAGAGACATGGCTCAGAAGTTTAGAGCCCTTGTTCATGCACAGGACCTAAGTTCAATTCCCAGCACCTACATCAAATGGCTTACATCTGCCTGTAGCTCCAACTCAAGGAAATCTGATACCTTCTTCAGGCTTCCTCCTACACAGACATATTCAAATACACATAAATGCATATTTAAATATGAAACATGAAGAATTTTCATGAAAGGACTGATTCCTCCTGTTCCCATCCCCACCTATCCCCAGTCCACCTGAATAATCTATTCCATTTCCTCTTCCTAGGGAGATCTGTACATCCCCCATTGAGCCCTCCTTGTTGCTTAGCTTCTCTGGGTCTGTGGATTGTAGCATGATTATCCTTTACTTAACAGCTAATGACCACTTGTGAGTACATACCATGTTTCTCTTTGTGGGTCTGGGTTACCTCACTCAAAGATCTTTTTTCAGTTTCATCCATTTGCCTGCAAATTTCATGATGTCATTGTTTTCAATAGCTGATTAATACTCCATTGTGTAATGTACCACATTTTCTACATCTATTCTTCAGTTGTTGGACACCTACATTGTTTCCAGTCTCTGGCTATTACAAATAATGCTGCTACAAATATAGATGAATAAGTATCCTTGTGGTATGATGGTCCTTTGGGTATATGCCCATGAGGGTTATAGCTGGAACTTGAGGAGATCGATTCACAATTTTATGAGAAACTGCCATATTGATTTCCAAAATGGCTATACAAGCTTGTACTCCCACCAGGAGTGGAGGGGTATTCCCCTTGTTCCACATCCTCACCAGCATGAGCTGTCACTTTTGTTATTGAGCTTAGCCATTCTGACAGGTGTAAGATAGAATCTCAAAATAGTTTTGATTCGCATTTCTTGATGAGTAATGTTGTTGAACATATTTTTTAAGTGTTTCTCAGCCACTTAAGAGTCCTCTGTTGAGAATATTCTGTTTCAATCTCTACCCCATTTTTAATTGGGTCTTTAAATATTTTGGATATTAGGCCTCTGTTGGATGCGGGGTTGGTGAAAATATTTTCCCATTCTGCAGTTTGCCAGTTTTTCTATTGATGGTGTCCTTTGCCTTACAGAAGCTTTTCGTTTCATGGGGTCCCACTTACAAATAGTTATTCTTAGTGCCTATGCTATTGGTGCTCTGTTCAGGAAGCTGTCTCCTGTGCATTCTTTCTCTTCTACTAGGTTCAGTGTATTTTGTTTTTATGTTGAGGTCTTTGATGCACTTGTACCTGTTTTTTGTTTTGTTTTGTTTGGGGTTTTTGTTGTTGTTGTTTTGATTTTTCAAGACAGGATTTCTCTGTGTAGTTTTGGTGCCTATCCTAGATCTCGCTCTATAGACCAGGCTAACCTCGAAATCACGGAGATTCGCCTGACTTTGCCTCTCGAGTGCTGGAATTAAAGGTATGCACCACCGCCACCCAGCTTGTGCTTGAGTTTTGTGCAGGGTGATAGATATGGATCAATTTGCATTCTTCTACATGCTAACATCCAGTTACACCAGCACAGTTTGTTGAAGATGGGTTCTTTTTACTGTGGTGGTATTGTGTTCCCTGAAATATTGTGCACTCTAATAAACTTATCTGGGGACAGAGACAGAACAGCCATAATATTAAACATAGAGGTTAGACAGTGGTAGCACACGCCTTTAATCCTTGCATTCCAGAGGCAGAGATCTACCTGGATCCCTGTGTGTTCAAGGATACAGCCAAGCTTGGTGACTCACACCTTTAATCCCAGAAAGTGAGCCTTTAATCCCAAGGAGTAATGGTAGAAAGCAGAAAGGTATATAAGGCGTGAAGACCAGAAACTAGAAGCATTTGGCTGGTTAAGCTTTTAGGCTTTGAGCAGCAGTTCAGCTGATATTCATTCAGGTGAGGACTCTAAGGCTTCCTGTCTGAGGAAACAGGATCAGCTGAGAAACTGGTAAGGAGGTGGCTATGGCTTGTTCGGTTTCTCTGATCTTCCAGCATTCACCCCAATACCTGGCTCAGGTTTGATCTTATTAATAAGAACTTTTTTAAGATTCCTGCTACATTTTACCATGTATATTTCTGGTTTCTTTATCAAAAATCAGGTATCCATAGGTGTGTAGATTTACATCTATGTCTTCAATTAGATTCCATTAATTAACCTGTCTGGTTTTATGCCATAAGATTATTATTACTATAGCTCTGTAGTACAGCTTGAAATCAGAGGTGTTGATACCTCCTGATGTTCTTTTATTTAACAGGATTGTTTGAAGTATCCTGAGTTTTTTGTTTTTCCTAGCAGAGCCTCCTAGTAACGGGAAGTACATAGCCTAAACTGGCTATCTTCTATAACCAAGCAAGGCTCTTGGCAATGGGACTGGACATCAACCTAGTCATAAAACCTTCAACCTATGAAGTCAAGTAGAAGCCTGATGCAAGAGAAACTTTCACGACTCTTTAAGGTGGCCCCAGCTAAGACTTCTGGCAGCAGTGGATGCATAGCCTGAACTGACCATCCCCTGTGATTAGATTGGTGACTACCCCAATTGTCATCAAAGAGCCTTCATCCAGTGACTGATGGAGGCAGATTCAGAGACCCACAGCCAAACATTGGGCTGGGGAGTCCTGCTGAGGAGAGGGAAGAGGAAAGAGGGGGTCAGAAACATTGCAGGAAAACCCACAGTAACCACTAGCTTGGCTCATGGGAACTCACAAAGTCTGAACCAATAACCAGGGAGCCTGCATGGGACCCAGCTAGGCCCTCTGCATATATGTGACAATTGTGTAGTTTGGTCTATATGTGGGACTCCTGGCAATGGGAGCAGAGGCCATCCCCAGTGCATTGACTGGCTCTTGGGAACCTATTCCTCATGCTGGATTGCCTCACCGAGCCTGAATACAGGGAGAGGTGCTTGGTCTTAAGGCAGCTTGATATGCCATGCATTGCTGAAGCCCATGGGAGGCCTGCCCCTTTCTGACTGATTACAAAGGAGTGGTGGATTGAGGCAGCAGAGGGGAGAAGGGAGGAGGGGAAGAGGAAGCAGGGAAGGTTGCAGTCAAAATGTAAAAATAATTAATTAATTAATTAATTAAAAACCTTCCAGTGCCAGGAATGAGCTCCAACTTGTAGAGTATTTGGCCAAAGGGGTCCCATAGAATCTCCTAAACATCATAGACTATTCCTAAGGCCATTAGTTATTCTCCACAACCTGATGGTAAGGCTCCATTGCCAAAGATACTGCTTACTTATGTCATCAAACACTGGAGAAATAAAGCTGGAGCCCACCTAGAAACTTCATCTCCTACTGCCTAGCATTTGTGGCTCTGGAAGGTATTCCACATTTCTTGAGGTGAAAGTAATCAACAATACCATCCAGCTACAAACCCTGTATCCAACAACAGCAACCTGCCTGTAAGATATACTGATGCAATAGTGGCAAGAATGTTAAGGAAGTAACCAACTACTTTTTATAGGATTTAAGACCCATTCCATGAGATAGAATCCACACCTGACATTAAAGTGGCCAAGAACTTGAGACTAGACAAGTCATAGGACCTGGGAGAAAATCTACTATTAATATTCTGCTAAAGAAACATAGCAATACAATGACTCCTAATGACATATTGCTACACTCACAGATCAGTACCTTGCTCAAACCTCATTAGAGAAGCATCTTCTTTCATGGTAATTAACAGAGATCCACAACTGAACAATATGTAGAGAGTGAGAGTCTTTGGAGTACTCAGTCATAAATGGGATGTCTTCATCAAGTCCCTCCCCTCAAGGCTCAGGGATCCATGTGGAAGAAGAGGTGGAAAGATTATAAAAGCAGAAGCAATGAATGATTCCAAGGATGTAGCATCTTCCAGACACAACAGAACTGATGCACATATGAACTCAGAGACTGTGACAGCAGGCACAGGATCTCAATAGGCTCAAACCAAAGTCCCAGCTCTGAGAAAGGGAGGTGGAAATCAAAGTCCCACTGCTAACCAAGAAACTATTTGCAGTTGATACCTACTAGGAAAAGGGATTTAGCTCTCTAAAATGGCATCTCACTGGGTATATCAATTGCACTGCAGCATAGGACCCATGCCTAGATGTAGTTGCCAATGCAAAATACACTTCAGGTTGGTTGGTTGGTTGGTTGGTTGGTTGGTTTTGTGGAGGAACTTTTGGTTCATTTTGATTTTCTGGGGTTTTTTGTCATTAATTTTTTGTGTGTTTTCATTGTTTTTGAGAGGGAGAGACAGAGAGGGAGAAGGGGAGAGGGATGGGGTAAGAGAGAGGGATAGGGTGAAAGACTGAGATAGACGGAGGGAGAGAAAGAGAGAGACGAAGAGAGAGTATGTATCATGAGTTGGGTGAGTAGGGAAGTGGGAAGGTCTGGGAGTAACTGGGAGAGGGGAAAGAATGTGATTAAAACATATTTTATGGAAAATTTTTAAATAAAAAGAGAATTGCCCAGTTTTTAAAAATGGGGGGTGATAGGTAAACAATGATAAAGGAGGCCACCAAGTGGCCTCTGACGGCCTCTACACCTATGAAAAGGTTCATACACTTGCACACACACACACACAGAGGCATACACACATGGAAACATATACACAAACATTAAGTATGCCAGAATTTCAAAGAAACAAATAATCCTGCTTTACAGTGGGGCATGGTGAAACACACTTGTAATGTACCACTTAGGAGGGTGAGGCATGAGAATGTATCTGCAATTTCAAGGTCAGCATGTTCTACATAGTGAATTCTAAGACAGCTAGGTCTTCAGGGTAAGACTTTGTATCTCAAGAAACAAAATTACAAACTTTACAGAAACCTCAAGTTAGAAGCACTTTAGTGAGAATCTACACTAAAGTGGTGATAGGTAAGACCTTGGATAAAATTCTGCAGATTACACCATCCAGTTAAAAAGGACAGGGTAAAGCCCATCTCACAAAAAATAAAATTAACAAATGTCAGACATTCAAAGAGACTGGAATTTACTCAAATTTAGAGGCTTCATGGCGAAAAGTAAATAATTTAAATCAGAATCTTCACACAATGCTTATGTTAATGTGAAGAGTGAATATACATACACATTTGTGTATGCATGTATATATGTGTGTATATATACATATATATTGTATATTTTACATATATATGTTGAGAAGGGTCTCAACTAGCCAAGGCTACCCTCGATCTCACTATATAGCTAAGGATAACATGGCACACTGGATCCTTCTGTTTCCACCCTCTGACTGCTATATTACAGGAACACTAGAGTTTAGAACCAGGGCCTTGTGTGCACTGGGCAAGTGCTCTAGCAACAGAGCCACATCCTAGTTCCTGAAGTGATTGTTATGGTTTGAATCTGAGATGTTACCAGAAGGTTCACAGGTGGGGACTTGGTTTCCAGCAGATGGGCTTTGGTAAGTCCTGGATCCTGAGGGCTCTGACCTGATCAATGGTTAGTCCTTTAATGGAGTCATAGTGGTGGCATTTTATAGACTCCATGGAAAGTAGATAAGAGGAACCAGACATCTGGGGCTGTGTCCTGCTGGATGTAGTGTGTCTCCCACACCCTATGTCTCTCTGCTTCCTGACCACTGGGGTGTCCCACACACACTTCTACCATGAAGCTCTGGATTACCACAGGCCCAGAAACACTGCATCAGATCACAAAGGTGTGAAACTTCAGAAGCTAAGCCAAAAGAAATCTTTCCTCTCTTAAGCTGTTTCTCTCAGGTATGTCTATCACAGCAAGGAAAATCTAATAAACAGTTCAGTGATTGATTAAATAGTTCAATAGAATTGCCACTTGACCCAGCAATTTTATCTACATTCCTATGATAACCAAAAGTATATGGACATTTTTTTTAAAAAAAAAAACCTATACTCAAATATTCATAGAAACAGCACATGTGAGGGCCCTAATAAGGAACCAGCTCTAGTAGTGATTGCTCATTGGTGTGACAGAAATAACTGACAAGAAGCAACTTTAGTGAGGAAGCTTTAGGCTCACGGTTTGAAAAAGTACAATCCATGTGGCGGTGTGCACACAGCAGCAGATGGTGCCATGGAGGTAGATATGGACCTGGGAATCCTCATTCTTTGTGGAACAGAAAGCAGCAAACATACAGAAAGTGAGACAATATTTAACCCTAAGGCCCATCTCCACTGGCCAAGCCCCTAAACGCTGCTTAACCTTCTAATACAAGCCCATGGCCAAGGGAGCGAGGGAGTTAAGTCTTCAAACACATGAGTGTACTTCATAATCAAAGGTATATGAACTGATAAATGGATAAGCAAAACATGGTCTTTGCATACAAAGGATTATAAATGTTGATAAGGAGTGAAATGCATGCTGGCACACACTACAACGTGAATGAGCCTTGAAGGCATGCTCAGTGAAAGAGGCCAGTCTAGATATACACACACAGTGGTAGTCCAGTCATATGATATGACCAAAACAGCCAAATCCACAGAGACAGAAAGTAAATTATAGGTTGCTTCACAGTAGGAATGACGGGATGTGGTAGCCAATGGGTGGAGAGGGGTGGCTCTGTGCAGGAAGATGAAAACATTCTCACATCAACTGTGGGAATCATGCTTAGATAAAAATTACTTAATTGTTCACCTTAAATGGAGAAATTGTCCTCAAGTTTCCTCTTAAAACTATGAACTGGGCCGGGCGGTGGTGGCGCACGCCTGTAATCCCAGCACTCGGGAGGCAGAGGCAGGCGGATCTCTGTGAGTTTGAGGCCAGCCTGGGCTACCAAGTGAGTTCCAGGAAAAGACGCAAAGCTACACAGAGAAACCCTGTCTCAAAAAACCAAAACGGAAAAAAAAAAAAACTATGAACTAAAGAGATGATCGTCAGATACGGTCTCCATTGTGGGAATGACACTCATGGATGGGTTACAGGGAACATCCAGGGGGTAGATGGGAGCAAATGGCATGAGCCCAATTGCCTAGACTCAAATCCCAACTCTAGTGCCTACAGCCGGTCAAGCTTCCTGATAAGTTGTTTAGGGCAGAGTTTTTTGCTTTTGTTCCTTTGTTTGTTTTTGGTTTGTTGGGGGTGGGGGGAGGTTGTGTGGGTGTGAGAGAGCTGTAAAAATGTCTTCTCAGGTTAAGGTGTTTGCCACCAAGCCTAAGCTTAATACCCGGAACCTACATAGTAGAAGAAGAGAAGAAAAGTTGTTTTACGACCTCCATATGGGCACTGTGGCATTGTTGTTGGGTGTGTGTGTGTGTGTGTGTGTGTGTGTGTGTGTGTGTGTAATAATAATAATAACTAATAAGCTGGAGAGATGGCTCAATGGTTAACAGTATTGCTGTTCCTTCAGAGAACCTGGGTCCAATTCCCAGCACCCTCATGGCAGTCTATAACTCAAGTTCAAGGGAATCCAATGCCCTCTTCTGACTTCCATGGGCACCAGGCACAGATGTACATACATTTATACATGAAGGCAAAATACTAATACACATTTAAAAAAATCTTTTTCTTAGTGAGGGTTTCTATTGCTGAGAAGAGACACCATGACCACAGCAACTCCTATAAAGGAAAATATTTTATTGGATGGCTTACACCTTCAGAGGTTTAGTCCATAATCATCATGCCAGGACATGGCAGAATCTGGCATACGTGTTGCTGGAATAAGAGCTTAGAATTCTGCATCTTGATCCACATACAACAGAAAGTGCACTGTCCTCACTAGAAGTAACTTGAACATAGAAGACATCAAAGCCCACCTCCACAGTGACACACTTCCTCCAACAAGGCCATACCTACTCCAACAAAGCTACATCTTCTAATAGTGGCATTCCGTTTGGGAGACATTTTCTTTCAAACCACTAAAATGTTTAAAATATATTTTTTAATAAAAAATTGCAGTTTCCTCCTCAATGCAGGAGGATGGTAGTTCTCTCTAAACTGTTTACACATGTAGGAGAACCGTGTTGGACATGGAGAACATTTGCAGGGAGCCTGGCTCCACAGCAGAGCTGCTCACTAGTGTGACCATCACATCATTTCACTATCAGCATTAAGGGACTGCACTACACTCAGGAAGGAAGAAGACTTTCAGCAACTCACCTGGGGAAACTTGTACAGTCCCAGAAGTCTGGCCATGGAGACAGACAGGGATGACCTCGTGTCCCCAACCAACGCAGCCTGAGGAGAGCCATGCTGGCATGTGTAGTTGGGGATGGGCTCCTCCTGCCTCGTGAGGAAGCTCATTGTCTCATGGAGGGCTCCATGCACTGTGTCCCCAGAGTTTCGAATAGAGAAGCCCAGGGTCACATTGGGCAGCAAGTGAGCACTCCTATTAATCTCCTCGATGGCAAAGACAAAACTCTGGGCCACCCGGTAGCCCCAGTTGGAAACGCTGAGGGAAAGAGAAGCCCGCATTCATCACTCATGATGGGGTAAATGGAACAAGAATAACCACAGTGACTCAAGGGATACATGTAAAACATACATATGCACAAATACTTACACATAAATGTGCAGAGGAGCACAGTTCAGAACATATAAAGGGGAGCCAGAGGGAATGTGGAGACAGTAATCAGAGGAGCAGCTTCAGAAGACAGGAAGGATAAGTGAAGATGTATTAAATAAGCTGGGTTCTGGCACGTAGGAGGCACTCAGGAGGCAGAGGCAGGTGGATCTTTGTGAGTTGGAGACCAGCATGGATTACATAGCCAGACCCAGGAACCAGAACTACATAAAAGACCCTGTCTCAAGGAAACGGAGAAAAAAAATCTATTGCATAATACGGCTGGTTACAATTTCTAGTAACTAACATCTATTTCAGAATTGCTGAAAGTAAGAGCCGAGAGTCAGGGAGAAGAAATGTAAAATGTTGGTTCAGAACACGATTCAGACATTGCAGACATGATATGGCAGCTGCAGGTGTCTGCACTAGGCCTATACAATGCTATGTGTTCATGTGTATACATGATGTAACTGTAGACCCATACATGCTACAACACATGGAAGCCATGGAACAAATTAGTGAGTTTATGTGGGTTTCAGGGAAGAATCAAATTCAGGTTATCCATGAGGCTTGCATGCTGAGTGCTTTACCCCATGAGCCATCTGACTGGCCCATCTTCATCTTATTTTTTTGAGACAGGTTATCTCACTGAACCTGGACCTCATCCATTCAGATAAGCTGGCTGGCCATCCACCTTTGGAAACTGCCTGTCTTACTTTTCCTAACCAGGGTTACAGATGTTCAACATGCTAGGCTTTCACTTGGGTGCTGGGAATCAAACTCAGGTCTTCATGCTCATACAGCAGACATTTCACCAATTCAAGCATTTTCCCAGATTCTAAGACCTTTATTTTCAGATTCTCCAGTCTCCAACTCCCATGTTAGATTTTAAACATTCACATCACAAAAAAAATAAGTATATAAAGTGATGGGTTTGTTGGTGAACTTGATTAATCATTCTATAATGTATACATTTATTAAAATACAGCTTTGCACTCAATGCATACATACAATTATCACTCATTGGCTTAAAAAATAATATGGGATCCAGGTATAGTGAAATGAACTTTTGATTTCAGCACTCAGGTTGGGGAAGCAGGAAGATAGTGAGTTTACAATAGCCATGTCTACAGAGCAAGACACTGTGTCAAAAAAAAAAAAAAAAGCAAGCCAGTGTGATGGCTCATACCTATAATCCCATGTTTGGAGCTAGCCTGAACTACACAAGGAACTCTAGGCCAGTTGGAGCACAAAGAGATATTGTCTCAAAAAACTTGTCATTTAAAGTGATTTTAAATGTGAAAATGCAGAAGTGAAAATCTCTTGCATTTGTGGCTGAATACAAAATGATTGTAGTTATTTTACAAAACACTCTTAACTATTTTTTGACTCAAGTCTAATTCTGTACCCCAATCTTGCTTGAAACTCTCAATGTTCTTGCCTCAGCTTCCTGAGTACTAGGAGTACAGTCATACACCCCATAATACTCAGTCAATTAAAAAGAAATAAAGTTAAATACAAACATTTAAAAAACAACCAAAAAGGCTGTGTTGGAACTACTGTGGGCAACAGTATGTTGGAAAGGCTTGGACAAAAATGGGGGGGGGGGGTATGGCTCAATTCATAAGTTTGATCTGCAGCACCTCATAAACTGAGTGTGGTGGTACA
Source organism: Onychomys torridus (assembly GCF_903995425.1). Classification (NCBI taxonomy): domain Eukaryota; kingdom Metazoa; phylum Chordata; class Mammalia; order Rodentia; family Cricetidae; genus Onychomys; species Onychomys torridus. Next base: position 7,145,971 of record NC_050443.1, read on the forward strand.
CTCCTATAATCCCAAACACGCAGGAGATGGAGGCAGGATGATCAGAAATTCAGGGTCATCTGTGACTACCTAGTGAATTGGAGGCTACTTGACACTCTTAGAAAAAAATACAAGCTAAAGAATACAGTACCGCCAGGCGGTGGTGGCGCATGCCTGTAATCCCAGTACTCGGGAGACAGAGGCAAGTGGATCTCTGTAAGTTCGAGGCCAGCCTGGTCTACAGAGCTAGTCCAGGACAGGCTCCAAAGCTACAGAAAAACCCTGTCTCGAAAAACCAAAAAAAATCCCAGCACTCCACAGGTAGAGGCAGGCGGATCTCTGAGGTTGAGGCCAGCCATGTCTACAGAGAGAGTTCCAGGACAGTCAAGGCTATGCAGAGAAACCTGTCACCAAAACTAAAATAAAATGAAGATGAATACAGTAGAGAGGAATCATAGGGCCGATAAGTGATGAAAATTTATTATTTACACATGAATTCATTCAACAAACACACCTACCTAGACACTATTTTAAGAACCAAGGATATACAAAAGAATCAACAAATCTCCCCATCCCCACCCTGGCCTGTGGAGTAAAACCAGTACATGAGCAGCCTATATTTCAGTCTGGTATAAACAAGACAGACAGACAGACAGACAGACAGACAGAAGTGATGTAAAATGAAAGCACCAGAGCTACTGCAAGTATACACAGAGAAAGGGGGTGGCCATCTATCTGAGATTATGAGAATCAACCCTTATCCGAGACATCTCACAAGCTTGTAAAGCTGCTTCAGGATTTCAGAGAATCCTATCCCACATCCAGCACTTACCCTGAAGCCACAAGTCCAGACGGTGGGGCAGTGAAGTCAGACAGGGTACCATTAGAGAAACGAAAGATGGAGAAGCTGCCCCCCACTATTACATCTCCAGGACGGTCAAAGCGAGGTCTCTGCCTTGGCAACAGCCAGGCTCTTGGTGCAGAAAAGGCAGACCCAGAAAGACAGCCAAACAGAACAGGAAAGAGAATACACAGCCACATGCCTGCTGGGGGCCAGACAGCCAGTGACAGGACAGCCCCACATGGGGCAGCGGCTAGCAGTGAAGGGGGCTTTTATCTGAGAGATTTCCCTTGATCAAGGACCTCAGGCTAAGACCACACTGGGGGCTCTAGGCTTGCAGACTGTGAGGAGAATATTGATCATGAGGTGGTGGAGGTGGGTGGCCACTAAATCCCAGAGCCATTAAAAGTTTTATCCCCTCCTCCTGAGGCTTCATAGCCTCTCTGCATCCAAGGTCACAGCTCTGGGCATCATCTGCAGACTACAGGAAGGGCGACAACAGGTCTGACTGTCTCCTGGGGGTCTTGCAAGCCCAGAAGCAGTTGTTCCCATGTTGTTCAGAGTGCTGTTTTGGAGAGAGACCCCAGGTGGGTACAAAAAGCAAATAGCTCATGACCCCCTTGAGCTTTACTGGCAGCATCTGGAAATAGATGTTCCCAAAGCTTTACCAGGCCCTGGGCTAGTCCTCTTGCTCTGAACAACCAAGTAGAGGATCTCAGACAGGATGGAGCCTCTTCAGCCCCAGAGGGCAGCCCTTTATGGAGTGGTATGTGTCTGCGCTCAGGGTGATGGGTCCATGCAGCCGAAGGAAGCCGAGTTGTGAGCAGCTCTCAAGAATGGAAAAAGTTCAACAGCTCTCTGTGCCTGAAGGAGGGTGTTCAACATTCCCTGTCAGCAAGGTCAAGGTCATTTAAATCAAAGCCATGGTGGGTTAGTGTCCTGGGGAGGTGGGAACATATATCTACTTACCCACACAGAGCACCTATGACAGATCAAAGACATCCAAGTCCAGTTTGGAAACAGTGCATTTATTGACTTTACTTATAGAAGCATGGGCAACTCTTGACCAGCTGCACTACTGAAAAACCCACCTAAGCATGGATGACAGCCCGTGAAAACTGCCTCCCTGAGCTCTTTTCCTCAACCTGAAGTACCACCACTCAAGAGTTTCCTGCTGCCCTGCCAATTGCTTATTGTTTATAACAGCTTGTGGAGCAGCCTTATGAATCTTACAACTTTCTGAACTTCTTGAGTGTTAAGTGCAGGACTTCCTACAGCATTTAAATTCGCTTCCTGAGTTTTATGAGCCTCCCTCTGTCCTCCAGGAGAGAATGCTTTACTTCAGACGAAACAGTTACACAACAGACAGATATGTTTAGACCCAATAAGAAAACCTTTTTTAACAAAAATGAGACTCAGTAGGGATGTGAAGAAGAGATGCCTCCACAGTTAGATTGATTTCCATGCAAGCATGAGGGCCTGAATTCAGATCCCAAGTAAATGTTGGATGGCCCACCTGTAATTCCAGCCTCAGACGGAGGCAAGAGATCACCAGAGCAAGCTGGCCAGGTAAGACGCCGTATCAGCGAACTCTTGGTTTGATTAAAAGAGCCCATCTTTTTTTTTTTTTCTTTTCATTTTTCTTTATTAAGAAATTTTCTACTTACTCTACATACGACCAACAGATCCCCCCTCCTCCCTCTTCCTACCCTCCAGCCCTCCCTCCCAAGCCACCCCACATCTCCACATCCCCCAAATCAAGGTCTCCCATGGGGAGTCAGCAGAGTCTGTGACACTGAGCCTAGGCAGATCCAAGCCCCTCCCCAGTGCACCAAGGCTGTGCAAGGTATCATACCACAGGCACCTGGCTCCCAAAAGCCTGCCCATGCACCAGGGATGAATCCCAATCCCCCTGCCTGGGTGCCCCCCAAACAGTTCGAGCCAAACAACCGTCTTCCATATCCTGAGGGCCTAGTCCAGTCCCATGGGGGCTCCACAGCCACTAGTCCACAGTTCATGGGCTTCCACTATTGTGGCCAGTCATCTCTGCACATCCTCCCACCATGATCTTGACGTCCCCTGCCTGCAGAATCCCTCCTCTCTCTCTATCGATTGGATTCCTGGAGCTCAGCCTGGCGCCTGGCTGTGGATCTCTGTATCTGCCTCCATCAGTCACTGGACAAAGGCAAGAGAGCTCATCTTCATGAAGAGAAAGGAAAAGCAATCCAGGGAGCAATGCAGAAAGATTCCTGACCTCAACCTTGGTTCTGCCTGCAAGTACACCTACAGACATACCAATACACATGCATTCTCACACATAAGAACACGCACGCACAAACACATGCACAACACATACACATATACATGAAAATGGAAAAAGACCCCCAAAATAATGTGGTGAAATTAGCCCTTAAGTTTTTTTGAGACAGAGTCTCAATGCTAGCCTTGAACTCATGATCCTCCTAACCAGCCTCCCTACAGTTAAGATTACATTCATGTGACACCATGGCCATCTAATTTTGTTTTTGTAATAGATTTATATATGTGTGTAAATGATTTTTAAAAAGCTATTATCAGGGGTTGGGGATTTAGCTCAGTGTTAGAGCGCTTGCCTAGCAAGCGCAAGGCCCTGGGTTCAGTCCTCAGCTCTGGCAAAAAAAAACAACAATGCCAGGCAGTGGTAGCTCACGCCTTTAATACCAGCACTCGGGAGGCAGATCTCTGTGAGTGGGCTACAGAGTGAGTTCCAGGAAAGGCTCCAAAGCTACACTGAGAAATTCTGTCTCAAAAAACCAAAAAAAAACTATTATTAATGTGTTATTTAATAAACACTATTCAAACACATGTTGCTTCAGGGCCAGCTATATACCATAACACTGAACTGTACATTACACAAGAGTTAACTAGGGCCAGCAAGATGGGTAAAGGAGCTTGCCACCAAGCCTAATAACACGTGTTCAATCCTCAGAACTCACATGATACAAAGAGAACTGACTCCTAAAAGTTGTCTTCTGACCTACACACACAAAATAAATAAGTAAATACGGGTTGGAGATTTAGCTCAGTGGTAGAGTGCTTGCCTAGCAAACGAAAGGCCCTGGGTTCAGTCCTCAGCTCAAAAATAAATAAATAAATAAAATTTAATTAAAAAAGGAAAAGAATTAAATGATTAAATGACAGGTGGATTTCAGCTCAATAAAGCCCATATATACTTATCTTACACTTATGAGGAACATTCTAGAACTCATCACTTTGGAGAAACGCTACTTCAAGTAGAAATTGCACTGAGGGAGTAACTCTTAAGCTTGCTAAGCCTCTGCTTCCTCACTAATATACGAGAACACAGACATCTGACCCAGAAGAGCAAACACAACCCAAGGTGCTTTCTTTGAACCAAAAAAGTGTTATCTACATGAGATCAGAATGTCCTGATTTTGGAACAACTAACATTTTGCATCATGCAATTTTGGTGGGTTAGGAGCTGTATGGTATATTGTAGATTACATAACAGGATATGCATTCTAATATGGATATGTAATGCCCACCTAAAAGACCCATGGATTGCAGGCTTGGTCCTCAGGTAGTGATAATACCATCAAGGGTGATTAGACCATGATGGAACTTGATCCATTATAGAACCGAAGACTATACAGGTGTAAACTTATTTGTAAGACTGCTTTCAAATGAAAAAAAGAGAGAGATCCAGGGCTCCCTGCTTGCCCTGAATGGCTAGGAAAGTGTCTTGTCATGTTCAGTCATCTACACACAAACACAGAAGCTGCTGCAGTGTTTGTCTGACTACTGCTTACACAAGCATCAAACCTTCTATCTTTCACACAATGCTGATTTTGCAGACATACAGAAAGCATGAGGTGTGGGGTCACAGAGGGTTTCCATAATACATTTATTTATTTGATTATTTATTTTTATGTGTATGAGATTTTTTGCCTGTATGTATATCTGTGCATCACATGGAAAAAAGTGATCTCAGAGGCCAAAAGTAGGTGTCAGATTCCCTGGGATTGGAGTTACAGATGGTTGTGAGCCACCATATGAGTGCTGAGAATCAAAACCAGGTCCTCTGGGAGAACAGGAAGTGATCTTAACTGGAGCCACTCTCCAGCCCCCACCCAAATTTTAAAGGAAAGCCTGAGAAATCAGTTTGTAAGATGGTAGGATTCCCTGCAGGCAGTCTCTGAGAGAATAATGTATGCATCTACGGGAATGATGCCAAATGCACTAGAGATACCAGAAAGTTTGAGATGCCAGGAATATGAATGTCTATAGAACGTCACAGGCAACAGGCAGAGCCAGCCCAGAAGAAAAGTCATGTGGGCTACAACCAGAAAAGCCACAGAGACAGAACTGTCAAAGCCCTTTTGGATCTCCCATTGTTCCCAGAAAATTTGGGGAATCCCACCAGAGTTGTCAGAGTTCCTCTTACGGGTTCTTCCTTAGTCTGCTTATTCAAATAACTGAAGAACAGACTCAAAGAAACTTGAGGGTGATTTTATTAAAGGTTAAAAAGAATCTCAGCACTTGGGAGACAGAGGCAAGTGGATCTCTGTGAGTTTGAGGCCCAGCCTGGTCTACAGAGTTTCAGGACAGCCATGACTACATAGTGAGACTCTGTCAAATATATGGATATATAGATATTTGAAATATATAAATACATATTTATATCTGTATAAATATATATATTGGAAACTTCTTCCTGGCTCCAGGTTGCCTCCCAGTGGATCTAGATTTGAGGTGTCCTGCAGTGTGTGTGGGTGATCATCCTGACTCTACAAAGTCAATTTTCTCACAAGAGACATTTTCCAATGAGTTATAAATGCATAAATGAGCCAGCACTGCCCTGAAGGACCAAATCAATTTTAACTACCAAGAAAATTAAGCAGCTGATCCATGGCATTGCCCGTGCCCTAATTTACAGTAAAGAGAATAACAAGGCCTCCACACTCTCACTTTCTTTTCCCTCCCAAAGCCACTTTGCACAGTGAGTACTTACATGCAACACTCCCACTCCAGACACCAGCAGCCAGCAGTGGGTGGCACAGAGCACAGCCCTGACTATCCCACTATGGTGCCCTTCCTATCCTCCAGGGACTTGCTATTTCCAGGCCCGTTTTAGGCACTCACACTTTCAGCAAGCTTCTGTTCTGTTTGGTGGTGTGCACCCAGAGAACTGTGGGCTTCTGATGAACCAAAGCCATGTCGGTCCATTCACATGTTTTCCTACCTGTTGGGGAGTATTTGACGAGGCAAAGCTATATTACATTTGTTTATGCTGCATTTGTTTACTAAGTAAAGATGTGTTCCATTAGCATTAACTAAATAATATTAACCTGGGCTCAGAGAGGTGGAGTTAGCAGCTTGTTGACAGGAAGTAGCAGGGAGGAGCATAGCATGGGTTTTTTGGTTGGGGTGGTGTGGAGGGAGAGGGGCTTACAGGACGCCAGCAAAGAGAGAAAGTTAGCCACTTAACTACTCTAAATCTCTGAGCTCACAGGTTTTCACCCTGGCCTATGAATCTCGAGTTTTCTTAGAATGACAGAGACATTTAGTGGCAGCAACAGAGCCATTGTCTGGGGGAACAGAATTCCTTAGTAGCCGGCTGCTAGTAGTCTGAAGCACAGCCAATGTGATGAAGCACCCAGGCTTAGTGCCTGGAACAGAGGCATTTGTTAACATCTAGCCAATGGTTATATAGTGACAATTCCAAGCCCAGGAGGAAGGTCCTCATTGCCTTCCTCAACTCACACCCTTTGTTTTGTGACACTATTCCTGAGGAGGTATGAACACAGGGTGTTTTTCTATACTGAAGCAGGTCCAAAAGTCAAAGAAAATCTTGGAGACATGAAAAGGGAGCCCCTCACTCCAGATTCTGGTTGGAGCCTCTTGCCAGCAGAGAGGCAAGAATTCCAGAACAATAAGAACTGCTTAAGTCCTCTTCAAACTATAAATCTGCAGTCTTCTCATAATTTCACCACAGATCCCATTTATAGGGAAAGAACAAACTTTTTGTAGGACCCTAGTAGCTTCTAATTTTACCTTAATCAGATTATAATTCCATATACAGCATCTCTGGAACCATCTCTCTTCTATCTTGCCAAAAAACAAAAAGAATGGGGAGGGAGGATTTCTTAGCATCCTTTTGAGATATAAGAACCACCAAAATAGCATGCATGGCTAGCACTAAGACAACTGCTTGCTTTCCCTTGGGTGTCTTTTCCTTACTCTTCCTTAGGAAACACACACTCCTACTTGAACGTATCTTTATTCTGACTGCTTCTTTTTCTCTTAACTCTTATACTTTAGCCTGTACTAAAATATCTTTCTGGGCTGGAGAGATAGTTCAGAGGTTAAGAGCACTGGCTGTTCTTCCAAAGGAGCAGGATTCAATTCCCAGAAACCACATGGTAGCTCACAACCATCTATAATGAGCTCTGGTGCCCTCTTCTGGCATGTAGGCATACATACAGGCAGAACACCGTATACATAATAAATAAATAAATCTTTAGAAATACATATCTTTCAGGGATGGAGGTATGGTTCATTGATAAAGAGTAATTGTTGATATTGCAGAGGACCCAAGTTCGGTTCCCAGAAACCATACAACACCTCAGAACCATCCAGTTCCAAGGAACTGACACCATCTTCCTGTCTCACCAGGCAACAGACACACACATGGTTGTGCACATGCATACATGCAGGCAAAACATAAACACATTTTTAAATTTTATCTTTCCTAAAAAAATCTCCAAATTTGGGGCTGGAGAGATGGCTCAGTGGTTGAGAGAGCTGACTGTTCTTCCCAAGGATCTGAGTTCAATTCCCAGCACCAACATGGCAGCTCACAACTGTCTGTAACTACAGTTCAAGGGGACCTGGCACCCATGGCAAAACACCAATACACATAAGATAAAAATAAATTATTTTTAAAAATCTCCAACTCTATTTCATTAATCTGCTACTCCTGAAATCTTTCATGGAAGCCATGAATCCTAGTTTGGCCTAAGTGGAGATTCCTAAAAATTCAGGTAAACAATTCAGGCTACTGAGAGTGGCAGTGAAGAGCCAAGTCTTTGTCCCATCCCTGCTGACACATAGAAACAGATGCCCAGAATAAAATTCCCATGCTTCCTTTGTTGAGGGGAGGTATTGCTTTGAAAACATCTCCTTTCATAAAGAATAGAAACTTTACATAGTCTGCTCCCTTAAGAGTTAATCAAGGACCTGGCTTGGACTCCCCAAGGAAGGTGACTTCACTTTATGATAATGTGCTTTTTTTTTTCTTCCCAGAATCCCCACCTCCAATGCAGTACCTAAGAGGTGAGCCACCATGAGGTTCAACTTAGTCTATCCACCTTCAGAAAAGTATAACTTTTTCTTTTAGATGCTGGCCTGAGCCTAAGTATTCTTTTAAATGTCCTAACTGGGGCTGGAGGGGTGGCTTAGCAGTTTAAGAGCACAGGGTTGGTGTCCCACACCTTTAATCCCAGCATTTAGAAGGCAGAAGCAGGTGGATCTCTGTGAGTTCAAGGTCAGGCTGGTCTATAGCATGAGTTCCAGGATTCTAGAACAGCCAAGGCTACATAGAGAAACCCTGTCTTGGGGGGGGGGGGGGCAGCACAGGGTTCTGTTTCTGTTCCCAGCACCTACCTGATGGCTCAAAACTGTAACTCCAGATCCTACTGAACACACCGTGTATATATGCATGTAGACAAACCACTCATACATAAAATGAAAATAAGGATGTTTTACCCAAGACCAAAACTCCCTATCTAACACTGGAATTCCTGGCTCTCTTTCTAAAGCTCCTCCCCACTGCAGCATGTGGATGGTTGCTGGCAGGTATCTGACCTCCTACAGCCTTATCTCAAACAGCATGGCTTTTGTTCTTCTCCATCTTCTTTCCAGGCAGCTGTGAAATTCAAAGCTAGCTTGCCTTGGGGTTTTCATTTTAAACTCTGCAAACTTCTGTTTGTCCTCAAGCTTCCATTTGTAACTGTTCTTAAATTCTCTTATTAATTAAACTAAGACCCTAATTTCCCAGGTATTATATGATGGCTCTGCTGGGACTCCCTAAGATTTCTGACAACGCTTCTTTCACCTTTTCTTTTTTTTTTTTTTTGGGGGGGGGGGGGGGGTGGTAGTGGCACTGGTGGTGTAACAGCCCTAGCTGTCTTGAACTCTATCTAGGTAGCCGAGGCTGGCCTCGAACTCAGAGATCCACCTGCCTCTGCCTCCCCCGTGCTGGGATCAAAGGTGGTGTGCCACCGCACACCGCTTCACCTTTTCTTTGACAGAGAAAATGAACCCTTCCCTGCACCCCTAAACGCCATCACTTTTGCTCTGCTTACCTGCTACGGGCAATAAATCTTTGTCCACATTTTTTCTTGGCTGTAGTTGTTTGGCAAAGGCCAAAAGACTTTGCACACATCAGGATGTGAAATCACTGTTTAGTGGCAATGAATGCCACACCTAGTCTACTGTTTGCTGCTACCCCGGTGAATGGCGTTGGCGGTGGATTTTCAGGAAACGACAGTTCAGTGAATGGAAGCATATCATCTTTGAATATTGTGCTCCTGTTCAATAGCACAATTTCAATTATTACATAACAAAGCACATGCAAATGTTGATTTTTATACTGAGATACTAAATATGGCCTGGTAACTGCCTATGGCTGATCTTCCGGGGATGTCTTTGGTGTTCTGAGATAAAGCTTGTGCGCGTGTTTTATTCACAGCTTTGTCTTACAGCAAAATCAGTGCTCAAATGTCCTGGCATTCTCACTACCAACCTCCTCTCTTCATCAAACACCTCAGGGCCTTTCATGTCTGGAAAACCGTTACCAGGCCCCTTCCCACTACTTCCTCAGATCCTATATTAGCCCTTCAGTCAGTCAAAAACTCTTCAGCATGGAGGTAAACACGCCAGCGCCCAGAACCTAACAGCAAAAGAGAAAGCGAATGCGCGCGTGGCGCGTGGCCCCCTGGGAATTGTAGTGTGGGGAGGCACAATCCGAGTTCGCGGGGGCGGGGCGAGCGAAGAGCGGTAAGGCCCGCGCGCAGCCTTCTGGGAACTACAGTATTGAGCTCTGGCGTGGCTCTCAACTTTCCCACCGCGGTTCGTGATGCGTGACGAGCCGAGGTCGATCTAGGTCTACGCTCGCACTCCGAGCCTCTCTGCCACAGCATGAGGCTCAGGACCAAGGGGCGAGACCGGAAGCGCACGCGTGGGCCTCTGGGAGGTGTAGTCGGCGCGCAGGCGCAATCCCAGCTTGTAGCCGCGGCCTCTGTTTTGAGATTCGGCGGTGAGTGAGCCGGGGGCGTTGGGGTGGAGGTGGGAGGCTGGGCGGGCGAGGGGAGGGGTCTGAGGGCTCAGTCGGAGAAGGTACCCAACCGCACGGTGCGCGTGGAGTTCTCTCTGCTTCTTTGTCCCTACGGGAGTCCCCTCAGGGACCCAAGGGTCGGGAGCCAGGAGGTGGGGCTGGCCTCTAGGGATCTGGGGGTCTTTGAGGAGGATCTTGGCCCTGGGTCCAAGCTTTGCCCCAAGACTTGGAATCCCCGAGCTTGGGGCAGATGAGGCAGTGATTGAAAACAGCCTACCCGAGAGGGAAGGGCTTCTATCCCGACTTTCCCAGCTGCCTAAGACCTAGGAAACAGGCTTCCGTGATGAAACCTCTGGGTGTCAGTCGCCATTCTCATGATTACATTAGTGCCACGAATGCGGAGTTGGGGAGATGCTGAGTAGGGAAAGTGCAAGCGTGAGGAACTGAGTTCGAATTCCCAACCCCATGTAAAGCCAGCCGGATGGTGTGCTAACTTGTGTCGGTAATCCAGTTTTCGCAGGGCGAGACAGGAGAAATCCCTGATATCCAGCAGTGAACAAACACCAACAAGCTTCTACAGTAGTAGCTTTCCTCGTGGTTTTTTAAAAATGTCTTCGGTGTTAGTTAACACCAGTATTCATCTACCATGTCCTCCTATTCCCCATCTCAATTTAAGCCGTCCTGTATTGTTAAGACTCTAAGTCTTTCATACCACTTTGTTCTGTCACCCCCTCCCATGAAATCACCACATCCCCGTGGCCCCTTCCAAAATTTCCTGGCTTCTATGAGTATTTCAAATGAAACATACATTTACGAAGATTCGAAACTAACATCCACAGATGGGGGGGGGGGGGAGAGAGAAGTTTGTCTTTTGGGGTCCGTGTTGCCTCGGAATGATTGTTTCCAGCTCAATCCCTTTATCTGCGAATTTAATAATTTCATTTTTCTTAGTAGCTGAATAGTATTTCATTGTGTGAATATACCACGTTTTCATTATCCATTCATTGTTTGATGGCCATTTAGGCTGTTGCAATTTTCTGGCTGTTGTGACTATACCAGCAATGAACATGAATGAGCAGGTATCTCTATAGTAGGATACAGAGTCCTTTGGGTATAAATCTGAGAATGATATAGCAGATTATATCATAGATCTATTTCTAGCTTTTTGAGGAACCTCCACACTGATTTCCATAGTGAATGTACCAGTTTGCACTCCCCACAGCGTGAATTAGTGCTCCCTTTTTCCCACATCTACCCCAGCATTTGTTGCTGGGATTATGGCTTTTTGCTCCAGGTATGTATATGAGTGTTTTTTTACACATGTATATATATGCACCATGTGCATGCCAGGTGCTCAAAGAAGTCAGAAGAGGGCATAGGATCAACTCAAACTGGAGTTACAGATGGCTGTGAGCTGCCACATAGGTGCCAGAACTGAACCTAGGTTCTTTACAAAAGCAGTAAGTGCTCTTTACCACTGAGCCACCACTCCAGCACCTAGATTATGTTTTCTCAACCTGCCACCCTCCTCTACTCTGCACCAAGGATTTTGTTTCATTAGATTAAGAATACAAGCCAGGCAGTGGTGGCACGTGCCTTTAATCTCAGCACTCGGGAGGCAGAGGCAGGCAGATCTCTGTGAGTTCGAGGCCAGCCTGGGCTACTAAGTGAGTTCCAGGAAAGGCACAAAGCTACATAGAGAAACCCTGTCTCAAAAAACCAAAAAAAAAAAAAAAAAAAAGAATACAGGTTGAAGCATCCTTAATCTGAGAGTCTAAAATTTTTGCACATTTTAAGCCAAAAAAAAAACTATGCAAAAATTCCAAACTTCAAAAATCCCTAAAATTTGAAACACTTCTGGTTCCAAACATTTCAGATAAGAATATCCATGAATAATTTTGGCCCCACAGGTGTCCAGCCTGACAGTTTTTGCAGATATTCCCTTCCTCACTGCCCAGATACAGCTGCTGTAAGGGTACCTCCAGGAGTACAGTTTCTGGTGGACTCTAACTTGCCCATAATTCTTTGCCACTTTTTTGTTAATTCCCAAACACCATTTTATTCCATGGCTCGGTGGGTAACAGCACATGTAGAGGACCCAAGTTGGATTCTCAGTATGGACATCAGGTAACACACAACCACCTGTAACTCTAGCTCCAGGGAAATCTGATGTCTCTGCCTTCTTATAGGCAAAGACACACACACAGACACACACACACACACACCCCAATTCACTCACATATACAGAATAAAAATAAACTTTTAAAAGATGTTCTTCATCTAAATTGTTTGAAATGACCTTATAGCCTAAGGTACTGTTGCCTATTTACATATTCCAGGAGGTCACCTAGACTCCACAGGAAAATTTGACCTTCACCTCAACTAGAGAGACCTTCTAGCCTGTTTAACGTATTAATCAGCTGCCCCACCAGAAATAAGTCTAGACTGGCTCAGCTCAGGACACTTGTAGTTTCAGGAACAAGTGACCTTTTAGAGCTTGGTTGTATATTTTACCAAGGAGGAGTTGGGGCAACTGGAATCTTCCCGGTGGGCTCTGTACCATGCAGACTTTTGGGCTGTTGGTCTCAAATAATAAGACTTCCTCCCTATTCCTATGCTTTGCTTACATGTGGACTCTAGTTCTGAAAAACAGGTGTAGGGCTTACATTTAAAAGCAAATACCTGGACTTGAACTTTAGGAACTTGATTACTTAATTGTAGGGAGTATCAAATAGAATAAATTTTAGTAAGTCACAGACCTACCCTGAAAATACCAGAAGCAGAGAGACACAAGGTGAGTGAGATACATTGGCCCTGTGGTTGTAAAGTCTCAGGGTAAACCTGGGCCATCCCTCTGTGTTCTCAGGAGCCCTCTTGCTCTTTGCACCACCATCTTTATAGTCTTATTTGGGCTGCTGTAACAAACTAGAGTGAGTCAATTATAAACAATAGAGATGTATTGCTCTCAGTTCTGGAGGCTGGGCACTCTAAGAGCAAAGTACCAGCAGATTCCTTGTCTTGTGAGGACCCATTCATTATTGATGGCACCTTGCTGCATCATCATATGGCAGAAAGGGCAAAGGAGGGACTCAACAGAGATGGCTCAGTGGTGAAGAGCACTTACTGTTCTTGCAGAAAACCTGGGTTGTGTTTCAGTTTATTTAAGTCTGTGTATCTGTCTAAATGTATGTCATGTGTACAGATGCTGGCTGAGTCAGGAACAGGGTATCAGATCCTCTGAAGCTAGAGTTACATGTAGTTGTGAACACAACATGGGTGCTGAATCACACACATCCTAGGCAAGTCCTCTACCACTGAGCTGTATCCTGGCCCCCATACACCAATTTTGATATGAGTGAAACTTGAGTTACCATCTTTCCAGAACTAATGCTTGGTCAGGGAGGAGGTCACACAAAACATGAAGTAAGAATAATGTAACATTACAGATTTTGGTAAGTGCTAAGAAAAGGAATAGATTTGGCTAAGTGCTAAGAAAAATGAGTAGTTTCGTTGTTTGAACAGTGATCCTTTACCAGTTTTCAAGAATGATAAGAGGGGTTGGGAATTTAGCTCAGTGGTAGAGCGCTGGCCTAGCAAGCGCAAGGCTCGGGGTTCAATCCTCAGCTCCAAAGGGGGAAAAAAAAAAGAATGATAAGAAATACTGTCCTGCTCATGTAGTATGTCTGCCAAGCACTTACTATGGCTAGGGTACAGTTGTTGCCCAGATGGACAGAATCTCTGCCCTGTAGGGATCCTGTTTCTTTCTGGGTTCGCAGAACAGTTAAATTTTTCTGTTACTTTTAGGTGTCTTCCTGTATAGTCCAAGCTGGCCTCAGACTTTCAATACTTCTGTTGTTGTTGTTGTTGTTGTTGTTGTTGTTGTTGTTGTTTATTTGTTCTTGTTTTTGAGACAGGGTTTCTCTTCGTAGCCCTGGTCATCCTGGAACTCTCTCTGTAGATCAGGCTGGCCTCAAATTCAAGAGATTCACCTGCCTTTGCATCCTGAAAACAGGGATTAAAGGAGTGTGCCACCACCCAAATATTTTCAATGCTTTCAATCCTACTGCTTCAGTTCTTGCATACAAGGAAGACAAGTATGTGCCTCCATTCTGGCTAAAATCTATATAAATACATGATTTAAATTTTATTTTATGTGTGTATTTTGCTTGCATGCATGTATGTCTGTATCTCAGTGCATGCCTGGTGCCTACGGAGATCAGAAGAGGGCATTGAATTCCCTGGAACTGTAGCTATAGGTGGTTGTGTGCTGACATGTAGGAAATTAAACCTAGGCCCTCTGCAAGAACAAGTATTTTTAACCACCAAGCCATCCCTCCAGCCCCCATAAAAGCTATTTTTAAACTCATGCACTAAACATTTCAAAATTATCAGCTCCACTCACATACACAAACTCAAGCTACATGCCACACAAACTCTTTTCTCTTGGAACCATTTCTTGTTTCTTTCAGATTTAGAAATCAGACAAGAAAACAGATTTTCAGATCCAAAACAAAGCACCTCTGGAAAATTATCCAGTAGTATTTTTTCTGATGGGAAAACTGGGGGTGGTGTATGGCACTTCAAGAATAAGAACAGTGTAGGTCCCTGAGAATGCAGGTGTGAGAGGTAAGTGGGGCAGGTGATTGTCATTCCTGTGAAAATACTCACTTAGAAGAAAGAGAATGGGGCTGAGGAAAACTTGAGTCTGAGCACTGATCTCTCAGCTCAACCAATGACTTCTGAAAAGCAAGGCCCCCTCACATGTGGGGAACACATGGAAAGGGAGAAGCTGGACTCAAATGATCAGTCAAAAACTAATACAAAAAATAAACTCTACAAATGCCAGAAATTTCTAAAAGCCTGTAGTCACAGTTCAGCACTCATTTGTAGCATGAATCTTAAAAGTTCTTATTAATAAAAATAAACCTGAGGCCAGTTATTGTGGTGAATGCTGGAAGATCAGAGAAACAGAACAAGCCACAGCTACCTCACCTTGCCAGTTCCTCAGCTGATCCTGTTTCCTAAGACTGGAAGCTTCTGAGTCCTCATCCAAATGGATCTCAGCTGAACTGCTGTTCAAAGCCTAAAAGCTTAACCAGCCAAATGCTTCTAGTTTCTGGTTTTCACGCCTTGTATACCTTTTTGCTTTCTACCATCACTTTCTGGGATTAAAGGTGTGAGCCATCATGCTTGGCTGTATCCTTGAACACACAGAGATCCAGGTAGATCTCTGCCTCTGGAATGCTAGGATTAAAGGCGTGTGCTACCACTGTCAAACCTCTATGTTTAATATTGTGGCTTTTCTGTTCTCTGACCCCAGATAAGTTTATTAGAGTGCACAATATTTCGGGAAATATTTCACAATATTCACAATACAGGGTATTACACAATACCACCACACTCATTGAACATCATCAAATACACAAAGGAGAAGGAAGACTTTATTCATGCTGTGAATGTGAAACGGTTAAGCACTAAACAAACACTATAAACAATCAACACCGGTGAAAAACTGTACAAATGTTCTTAATGTAGAAGGGCCTGCAACCACATTGCCCCACTGATCCAGCACCAGAGAACTCACAAAGGTGAGAAGCCATATGAGTGTAGTAAATGTGGGAAATCCTTCAGCTTCAGCTCCTCCTTCAACCAGCATGAGCAGACTCACACAGTTGACAATCCCTATGAGTGCAGTGAGTTATGGGAAGGCCTTTCAGCAAATTATCCACCTTACCCAGCACCTTCGAACCACAATGGAAAGAAGCCCTGTCATTGGGAATTTGGCAAAGCCTTGACCAAACATCAAATCCACACTGGAGAGAAGCCTTATGGAGGCTGTGAGTGGGAGAAAGCCTTCACACAGGAGAAAAGTCATATGAATGCAATGACTGTGGCAAGGCCTTCGGGGAAAATAATGGGGAAAAGCTTGCTTGCTTCCCTGATTCAGCATCAAAGGAGCCACACAGGAGAGAAGGTCTATGAACGTAGTGAGTGTAGAGCCTTCAGCCAGTATTTCTTTCTCATAGAACAGCAGAGGATTCACACCAAAGAAAAGCCTTATGGATGCAATGAATGTGGGAAATCCTTCAGCCACAGCTCATCACTCAGCCAGTATGAAAGGACACACACTGGGAAAAAGCCTTATGAGCGTCAGGATTGTGACAAGGCCTTCAATTAGAGCACCCAATCTTACTCAGCACCAGAGGATCCATAGGAGAGAAACCATACAAGTACAAGGACTGTGACAAAGCCTTCACACACAGCTCTTCTCTTACCAAACACTAGAGAACTCATACCTACTCCACGTGCAGAAGCCTTAAGCCAATCCATCCAGTACTAGACTTACCACTGTCATTCTCTTGAGAACACAAATATACATAAAGTTGTCAAGTACCACACTCTTCTCAGAGGTATCAGAAATGACAGTGACCATCAAGCTCAAAGTCATTCCTAGATCTAAACAGTAAGAAAACGTGGACACCATCAACACGGGTCCAACAACCTTGAATGCTCATTAATGTATTCTAGTATCTACAAAGAAGAAATTGAACAAGTACAGGTCAGTGATAATTTTTGTCCTCATTTGTTTTCAAAGATTTACCATATTTCAAATCGGAGCTGTTCAAAGTGGTGAGAAATTTAAAAGAACTAAATGACGTCAGAATTTGCTATTATTGCACATGATAGATACTCTTGAAGTGGTGCTTAAGAATAGGTCAAGTTGCCAGGTGGTGGCGGCACACATCTGTAATCCCAGCACTTGGGAGGCAGAGCCAGGCAGATCTCTGTGAGTTCGAGGCCAGCCTGGGCTACCAAGCGAGTTCCAGGAAAGGCGCGAAGCTACACTGGAAACCCTGTCTCGAAAAACCAAAAAAAAAAAAAAATAGCGGCGGTTTTAGTTTTCGCCGCAGGCGCGTCATTGGATGCCCGGCCTGGGAGGGCTCTAGATCCGGCTGCGAGGATGAGCCTGGGCCATGAGAGGTGATAGTTACAAGCTGCACAGATGATTAAGTAGCAGAGGAGATTAGAACTCAGGTTTCCGGCCTCCCAAGATTGTTAAACATGAGTCTGAGGAAGCAAACCCCTAGTGACTTCTTGAAGCAAATCATCGGACGGCCAGTTGTGGTGAAACTCAATTCTGGAGTGGATTATCGAGGGGTCTTGGCCTGCCTGGATGGCTACATGAATATAGCGTTGGTACAGACAGAAGAGTATGTAAATGGACAGCTGAAGAATAAGTATGGGGATGCATTCATCCAAGGA
The DNA here is from genome assembly GCF_903995425.1 of Onychomys torridus. Classification (NCBI taxonomy): domain Eukaryota; kingdom Metazoa; phylum Chordata; class Mammalia; order Rodentia; family Cricetidae; genus Onychomys; species Onychomys torridus. The sequence goes on from NC_050443.1 coordinate 7,163,391, forward strand.
AACAATGTGCTGTATATAAGTACCCAGAAGAGAAGGATGTGAAGACACCAGGAAGCAGCTCTCCTCAGAGTTGGATAGAATTTGTTATGAAGTGTTGTGTTTTGTTTTTTGTTCTTTTATGATCTTCGTTGGTGTGTTTTCATAGTGGTTGGTGTGTTTTGTTTTGGTTTTTTAATTGACATTGAAATAAGATAGAGGTGTTACATTACAAATTGAATCTTAAACTTTTCACATTTACGTTTACTTCTATCTGTACAGAATGCTAAAATTAAAAACAAAAAACCAAAAAATAAAAAAATAAATAGCGTCTTCATGGAATTTCTCTGAATACTTGACTGTCTCAGCACACAGCTGATTTTTCAAATGAATTAATAAGGGTATACCCTTATCAGCAGTGCCAGGGATTTCAGTTGTATATTCCAAAATATCAGCCAACTAAAAACAGAAATTAAGCTAGATATCTTAAGAATTTTACAATAAATTAACTGATGTGCAATAGGATTCAAAAGCTTTGTAGGAGATTTCAGACATAGAACTACTTACATGGAGCCTCAGATTTTTTTTTTTTTTTTTTTTTTTTTTTTTTGAGCTGAGGATCGAACCCAGGGCCTTGCGCTTGCTAGGCAAGTGCTCTACCACTGAGCTAAAATCCCCAACCCGAGCCTCGGATTCTTAAATGACTTCACTCTGTTCTCAAATTTTACTGCAAAATACATGGGTGTTAGAAATGCAGATACTGCTGTTTTATGAAAAAGGGGAAGATTTATTCAGTTGTTAAGATACCATCTCATGAACAAACTAATTCTTTTCCTGAAGTAGTTTTTCAGTGATTTATCTCAATGTCCAGTAACCTTTTGTTTTTGTTACTATTTTCACATTTGATTTTTCAGACAGGTTCTCATGTAGCCCACACTAGTCTTGAACTAACTTAGCTGTGTGGCTTAGGCTGGCCTTGAACTCTTGGTGCCCCTGCTTCTGTCTCCTAATTGCTAGGAGTATGTCACTACATGTGATAAACTTTTGCTTTTATATTCAACTTGAAAACTCTTGGTTTTGGCGGGCTGAGGTGGGGGTTGTTGTTGGGTTTTTGTTGTTACTTTTATTTTTCTGTCTGTGTAGCTTTGGAGCTTGTCCTGGCACTCACTCTGTAGACCAGGCTAGCCTTGAACTCAGAGATCCACCTGCCCCTGCGTCCTGAGTGCTGGATTTAAAGGCGTGTGCCACTACTACCCAGCTGAAAGCTTCTTTTAATATTTAGCTTCAACACTTCATTTTTATATTTAACTTGAAAGTCCACAATATTTCATTGAACCCCAAATCCACAAATAGTTTTCTGAAAACCACAACCTATAAATGGTGACTTGTCATAATTTGTTAGAAAGAATATTGGCTGGTTTTGGTTCTCAATTATCAATAGTGTTTATATCAGATGATTTTATTTTGTAATAATGGTGCTAGGGTGTAAATTTCTAACTATTCTAAAGTTTCTCATCAGTAGTGTTTACATCAGATGATTTAATTTAGTGATTACAGTGCTAAAATAACAAATGTCTAACTATTCTGAAGTTTCTCTTGGAGTGATGTTTTAGTCTTCCAACACTGTCCTTTGGTATGCTTGTGGAGTGCCTTTTTGGAATTGTCGTGCGGTGTGTGTGTGTGTGGACTCACAGGGGTCCATGGAGTGAAGACTCAGAGGCACCTTAAGAATGAGTCTAGCCTTTCTTGGCTGCAGGGGATTCAGCCTGTGAGGACTGAAGCACTTCCCTTCACCCAGGGCATTCTTATTTTTCTCCATATTTACACCTCAGCCAGCTGATTTCCTTATGCTCAAAACAACCTGAAAGAAGCTTCCAAAAAATACAATGCCAAGTGCACATTTCCCAATTCATCAGGTACCACAGTTTTCTGGGTTTGCCAAACAAAGTTTTACATAGGCTTTGTATCCTTGGAAAACTCTCAGACAAGATTCACATAGGGCAACAAGAGAATCAAAGGGTATCTGCTAAACAAAACATGGATTAGGGGAAGGTGCTAACACTCTGGAGCCAGGCCGGTGTAGCCCAGTGGGAATGCCGACACAGAATTGAAAGTTTTAAATGTAGGATGTGATGACACCTGTAATCCCAGCGTTAAGGAAGCTGAGACTGGAGTATTGCCACATTTAAGGCCAGCTTGGGTTATATAGTTTTTGAGACCTTGTTGGAAGGGTTGGAAATGTAGCTCAGTGGTGTGCATGGGTGCTTGCCTAGCATCTACCACAAGGCCCAGGATTTGATCTCCCAAACAGAAACAAAACAAAACAAAACTGAGCTACACATGATACATGTGAGTGAAGATGTTGCAGTAAAACCTGTTATTCTGTATGCTAGCTTAAAAGTTGTTCTAGATGTAACTATACACACACACACACACACACACACCTATATACTCCTGTCTCAAGGGCTGGCATTTGATCAACATCTATAATCCCGAGAAAGCAGAGGCATGAGAATCACAAAATCAAGGCTACCATGAGGTATATATAGCAAGAGACTTTGCCTCAAAAATATAAAATTTACTTTAAATATCAAAATTAGCCTAGTTGTTGGCGTATAATCCTAGCACTTGGGAGGTCAAGATAGGAGGATCAGAAATTAAAGGTCGTCCTCAGTTACTTTGCAAATTTGAGGCAAGGTTGAGCTGTAAGACCCTATCTCAAAAAACCACCACAAAAAATAAGCAAAAATCCAAACCTGTGTAACTACAAACTCCTCAAAAAGCAGGTGCAGTTACTTTAATGTTTACCCCTTTATGTTCCATGTTACCATTCCAACACACAAAACTATCTTTGAAATCTAATGTGCTAGTCACTTGCAGTCCATCAGTTCATTGGAGCTACATTTCAGGTGCTAACCAAACACGTGTACCCACCTTACTGGACACAGCAATTCTATAGCTGGTCCTTTGTTCAGCTGTTCTGACCTCCTTTGTTAAATGACTCACCCTGCTTCTTCCTTGAGTGGCTACAAATAGATGTGTAGGAAAGACCAGTTTAAGTGGCTTAATGGACTCTTGAACTTAAATCTACTTGAAAAGCATATACTGCTTCAGAAATCCATGGTCCATCCCAGTAACAAAAGGAGAGTGAGCTTGTGAATGCTGGGAACAACTGATAAACATGGAGGGAGAATCACTAAATTTCATGGTAAGGACTTGATTTAGGCAATTGTCAATGAATGATAAATAAAGGGCTAGAATTTTGATTAAGAGCAGGATACTTACCTTATCGCAAAGCATCTTCTCACATATTGCTTAAACACCCCAAACAGGTGAGCAAATCAGGTATCACAACAGGAGGCACATGGGCACATTGAGTAGAATGTTAGTCACAGCAGGTCTGGGTAAGGAGTGCACGTATATCTATTATACTCTTATTTTTGTGTCTTTCCTGGAAGTTCAACTTTAGAATAGGAAGACACAGAGCTCCCACTGGTTCACTTACACAAAAGAAACTGAAGAGATTGAGTACTAGGATGTAGCACAGGAAAAGCTCTCAATGATAACACAGGAAAAGCTCTCAATGATAACAGAAGAAAACAGGCTGATAGGTCTGTACTTGCAGTGGAGTTAGGAAAACACATTTACAGTTTTACCAGAAGAAAATTTAGTTCAGCTTAGCAGAGGGAAGCACCTAAATAGGCAGTGCGAGGATCCTTACAGGTGATGAGGCCAGCGGATCAGTTCTCTTTAGGGCAGCGGTTCTCAACCTTCCTAACACTGCGGCCCTTTCATACAGTTGGTGTTATAGTGACTCCCAACCATAAAATTATTTTGTTGCTACTTCGTAACTAATTTTGCTACTGTTATGAATTGTAAGTGTATGTATAGGATATCTGATATGTGACCCCCAAAGGGCTCATAACCCACAGACTGAGAACCACTGCTCTAAGGCTTTGTGAGAGAAAGTGATTTGAGTCTTCTCCCAAGTAAAGGGAACAGGCTTTTCTCCACATGTTCCAAGAATCTCATATAAAGGAAGCTATAGCAGGGATTGTATCTGGATCTCAGACTCTCTGCACAGAGGAGAATATCTGTCACTAACACTCAAGGAAGCAGCTCCACAATTACAAACCAACGAACTATAAAATAAATGAATAAATAAATACTTTATTATGGTAAGCCTCTGATTTGGGGTTTATACAAATTGCCTCCTCAAACACTGACAGAAAAAGACACCTTTCTGTATCTGCAGGGCAATTAAATTTATGGTAAGGCAACAGAAACAATGCTGTAATCTGAAATTAAAGCAAAACCACAAGATCACCTATGTAGGCCACATTTGGTTCTCTTAACGCAGATACAGATCATTTCTTCAACCTTTGTATTTTTAAACCTGTTTTGATCATACCCCTAATAAATACATTTAACATGATAGCCAGGTCTCAGATACACAGCTGAGAAGTTTCACAAAACAATATTTGCCTTTACTACATGATGCATTCTGACCTACTTTATTCTATTTCATTGCTTTGTAATGCCAGTGGCCATCCACTAACTGAATTTCACAATTCACTAATGGGCTGAAACCCAGAGTCCAAAATCAGCATTGTGTGTGTGTGTGTGTGTGTGTGTGTGTGTGTGTGTGTGTGTGTGTTTGTGTGGTCTTTGTAAGTGACTCCATATTTTAAGAGACATCTGGCTTGAACTCACAGTTTTTGTTCTTGAGGATTCAGAAGTAAACCTGGTATCACATATTTATAGAAAGGCCAAATAGATGGCAAGAATTATGTGTGAACCACAGGGAGTTCAAGGAGAAGCAACTGAGGCAAGGAGAGCTCAAGAAAGCTCCAACAGATGAAATACTTTAAGGCAACTCAACACTTTGTACAATGTCAAATGACCAGAGTGTGTGTGGTATTAAAAGACTGCAGAAATGGGAGTTTTCCCTCAGCTGACAGCTTACAGGATAGGACAGAGCCTAAGGTATATTTCCAAGATGAGGGCTTCTTGTGGCCATGCCCATTTCCAGTTGCTTTCAGCACATTAGCATCCAGAAAGTAAATACAGAAATGCCCATAGATACCACAGGAAGCCACTACCACACATGAGCCTTAAGATCACTCCTGCTTAAGATCACTGTCATGTCACAGGATACTCACAGCAGAGTTGCTCATCCTTACACCTCAGGTTGTATAGGGAAAACCCCCCACACTAGGAACTATCAATCCTCTCAAGCTTTGTTTGTGGCAGACAGGGGCTCTGGGCGTGGCTTTTCTTTTTTTGTATGTGACTCTTGCAGTGCTTGACCACAGCCAAGCTGAACAAGACGGGTTCCTAGCAGTCTTGGCTCACCTAGCATGTCTCAATGCTGTGGCTCTTGTGATGCTCCAGAAGGTTCGAGATCCATGCAAAGGCCTCCCCACATTCACTACATGTGTAGGGCTTCCCTTGGGATGCATCAAACTCATCAGCTGCAGGACATCCCACAGAAGTTCCTGGGTCCTGCCCAGAATCATGGCCATACACATGAAGAACCTTCCCTGCATCAGATGGCATTTTGTAGCTGCTGGAGCTGGAAGGACACGCAGGGTCCTCTTCATCCTCATCATCTGGATGAGGCCTCTTTGTCCCAGTGCCTTGATGTGGGGTATCCTTGTCCTGGATGACTGATTGCCTCTGGGAACTGGCAGGACTTGAATCCTCATCCTCAGCATCCAGAGCTTTCTGAGGTTGCTGTTCCTCCTCCTGGGCAGTATCTATTGAAGGGCTAACAGGAACATCCCTCAAAAGCCTCTCCATCACTGTCTTCCCCATGGAGACTTCCTCACACACATTTCCTTTGCTTTCCTGCTGCCCAGTGCTATCTGAAACAAAGTCAAAATGTGAGCAGTCCTATTTCCCAGGCTCTGAGACAGAAACTGAGTTACCTGAGCAGAAATCAAGACAATAAATAAAGGCCTAAAGGGCTGAGCATAGGTTAAATGGCATCAGGTAAGAACAATGACATGCATAGCCTAGCCCTCTGTACAACTCAGACATCACACAGCAGCTGAGTTTAGTATCACAAGCCTCACAAGACCCATTATCTGTTCTTCCCCTTCCCAATCTGCATGTCCTTCTTTAATAGTCTGAATGTCTGCTGAGCTCACTACTGAGCATTACTCCTAGGGTGTTTGGAGATCAAGGTGTCCGTGTGACTCTATTCTGTTCAGAAATTCAAATGGTGAGGAGCCTCCTTCCTGCTGTAATGAATTAAGATCTGAAGCAGCTTTTCTGACTGAGGTGACTTGGCAATGGAGGGTACAAAGAACTATGAGAGGGTTCAGGGGACATGTCTGTCACCAGGAAGTTCCAAGTGAGTCTTGGTAAGCCATCCAGTTACACCCATGGCCCTCAATGAACCACCATAGTCTCTGGCTTGGCCCTGGAGTCAACCATGGTCAATGGAACAGTGGCATCCACGTATAACATGCAGAGGTGTGATAATGTGCTTACCCTCTGAGATTCTCCCCATGAAACCCAGCAGCATCTGTGAGAAAGCCAAAGCCAGCCCTTTGGAGAGGTAACAAGAAAAACTGAGGTCCACAGCCTCGACTGGGCTCCATAGAGAGCCAGTGTCATGCGGACTGTGTGTGGGAGACCATTGGGACATTTGAGCCCTAGACAGGCCTCTGGATGGCAGTGGCTTTGTGTGTGACCCTCAGCATCACCAAAAAGGAGTAGAAGGGCTAGTTGAGCTCAGTCAGTTGACAGATCACAAATGTATAGTCTTTTGGGTGACATGTTTTCGAGTTCATTACGTAGCAAGAAATAATGAAATGGTATTTTGTCCTGATACAGTGGATAGTCAAAACTAGGGTCTGCTGAGGCTAATCAAATTGTGAGGAGCCCCATCAGCCTTAATAGAGGCTGTACCATTTATGCACCCACCAGGCCCTATCTATAACCACCTATTTGACCTCACCTGGGAGGCTGCCTCCTGGCAGTTCTTCCACCGCACAAGGTTCCTCTGGTTCCTCTGTCTCCAGTGTGGAGGATGGACCAGCCTGGAAATACTGACACCCTGAGGTTTAGAGAGAAAAAAAAGTAGAGGAAGCAGAAAGAAAGCTAAGAGGCTTCGTGTCCTATTGGGTCTCTGGGACCCAGACTGCAACTACCTTTTTCTCTGCATTGGGACAATTCCTGTCCATCCACCCACCACCCCCACCACCACCAAAGCTAACCTCTAGTCAGAGCCCCTGGAAAGCTGAGGTTTCTAACAAAAGTAGCAGAGGCAAAGAAGATCTTATGTGAGACTGGAGGCTGCCTATGAGCAGGTAGGAAATGGGGAATGTACAGAGAGCAAAGTTGAACGCATAGCATAAAATGGGCTCAGTAGCAGGGCACATGCCAAGCATTTGTGAGATCTTGGATCAATCCTCAGTACTAATAAAACTAAAATACAGAATTAGAACTAAAAAAAGGCCTCAAGAGTTTACATATGAGCCTCCCTATGAAGAACTTCAGTAAAAGATCATTCCACAGGCACAGCTCTGCACCGACAAGGTGGGAATGCTAGAGTATTAGAGCCAGGAGGCCTTTCTGGATCTAAACACTTCAGTTCTCATAGGCCAAGGCTGCAAACAAAGCCCCAGAGCCCAGACAGAACTCAAAAGTGTAGAACAGGACAGGGGAAAACTTGGCAAACAAATCCTAATTCAAAGACACTTAAAACATGTTCTGCTCCAAACAACTTAACAACTTGGTATCCCAACTACAGTTCCTGGGACAGGTCAGAATCTTCCATGCCAATAGTTCTGGAAGAAGATGCAGGGTGGAACGTGAGCCAGTGGGAGGTAGGTCTCACCCCACAGGAGAAGCTTGCTGTAACTGGTCAGGTTATCCTCTCTGGGGTCCAGGTGGTCCCATTCTGACTGTAGAGGCTCCTGTGGAAATGATAATGGCTTCTCAAACAGTAGCTCTGACCCACCCCAAGTTATGCTGAAGCAATACCCTTCTTTAGGTTCTACCCTTGAGTTTCCCAAGGGCAGCTTTCTTAGCCAAAGCATTACAGATGTTGGGTTCCTAATCCTTTGCTGTGACAGAGTACTAATATTGAGAGAAGAAGCAACAGGCAGAAGGGCAAGTCCATGTGAGTGGCCTGACGAGATCAGCCCCCCAGGGCCTGCAGCAGCTCCTTTACCCACCTTTGGCTCAGCTGTGCCAGGGTTGGCCTCTTCATTCTTTTCTCCCTCTGTATGCTCTTCATCCAGGTGCACAGATTCCAGAGTAGGCCAGGCTGGAAGAAGGGGAGCTGAGGAAACAAGTTTTCAGTGGCTGTGTATCTCCAGACTAAGCATATCCCACCACCTCCCACATAGGCCCCAAGACAAATGTAGAAAGGCTTCCCCCTGTACATGTCACAGGTCCCAAAGCTCAGTGAACACTGCACTTGTCTGCAATTGACAGAGCAGGGTGGACACAAAAATAAAAAATAGAGACAGCCAGGTGGTGGTGACAGCCACAGACACCTTTAATCCCAGCACTTAGGAGACAGAAGCAGGAAGATCTCTTGAGTTTGAGGCCAGCCTGGTCTACAAGTGAGTGCCAGAGCAACCAAGGCTACACAGGGAAATCCTGTCTTGAAGGAGAAAAAAAAAACAAAAAAAAAACAACAGACATTGAAGCTTATCAGTGACCCTAGAAATGCCAATTCAGATCACAAAGGAAGGACTTTTTTTGTGCCAACTAGTTTGGTAGAAATGTTAAACAACACACAGGGCAAGTGGGCACCCTCCTATGTTAGCTTTAAATGTATCACAAAGGTTTTGGATGATCACATGAATGTTAAAGTGTACGTACGTGCCCTCCATCCAGTGGTTGTTAGAAAATCATGCCACACATGCTAGAGTGCCCACAGTAAGGCCATGCAACTGTAGCTCATTTTTAAAAAAGCAAAACAGAAAGGCTGAGTATATGGAATGCTGAGCAGCTGAGGAGCCAAAAGTTTGACCGCAGCTGCCCTATTTAAATTAACAAATGAGAGGGCACAAGTACACCACGGTCCTACAGACCTTCTGTACATGTGTGATACGGAGAAAGACATGAAAGGATATCCTCCAAGATGGGATACGGAGAAAAACAATTTTTTGGCAGTACTGAGGTTTTAACTCAGAGCCTCATGCTGCTAATGGGCATCCTCCTGTGCTGTCATTGAATTATATCTACAATGAAATTATTTCTTGGTTGATAACCATGTAAGGCTGACAAAATTTGCAAAACAAATTGAGCAAAAAATAAAAAATAACACATCTACCATATGCAATGATCTATAGAAACAAGTCCCAACTACAGTAGACATCCACACCTTGCTACTTGACCTCCCCCTGGCTTTCATGCTGCCTCTACCACATCCTCCCTTTCCCAACCACAGACCCCCCCCTTCCATCGCCTCAATGAAGGCCAGCCGAGGCTAGAGGACTGCTGCTACTTACAAGTATCACGGTGTACAAGGATGTCCCTAGGTCTTAGGTTTCTGCTGGGACTCAACAACCCACGTGGTAGCAGCAAGGGCTCAGGACACCTCTCATAGTCTCCCTCGCTGAATGAAGATGATGACCCACCCGGGGAACACAACATCATTCCTGTGTACAATCGAGGCAATAGTGACTCCAATAGGCTGAGACACGTGCTAACAACCATACAGCAAATCCACAATGGGCCAGGTATGGACCCAAGGTATGACCCAAACCCTAGGCTCCCAGACACCATCACCACACATCTCAGGCCCCACCCTTAGACATGGAGGAAACCTCCAGCTACCAATGCACCCAGAAATATTTACCTAGTTTTTAAGAGCCTGGTACCTGCCTTTGATTGCCCTCCATTTCTCCTCCTTCCTAACATCTGGAAAGCAAATGTGAGGGCAGGAACCCAAGGCAGCTGTCCTAGTCCATGAGGCAAGCCTGATGGAGATGCCACTGGGCAGAGAGGTGGGGGCTTAGATCCCTGGTGACTGAGGAGCTCCCTTACCAGCTCAGGGATGGTTGTGTCTGTGCCCCTTAACACATGGGGTGACTACACTCTCAGGAAAGCCACGGCTGGGGTCTGAACTCTATGTTGCAGATTCCAATCCTTCCAGGACCTCCTGCCCGTCTCCTCTAAGGCATGCTTTCTTCTGGGGTGGCAGCCTCACCTGGCTCCTCCAGGATGTCAGAGAGACCCTCCACCAGGGAGGCAGCCTTCTTGCAGTTCTCAGGATACTGGGCTACCACCCAGGGACGAACCCTGTCTGGCAAGATGCCCAGGAACTGCTCCAGAACCAGCAGTTCCAGGATCTGCTCTTTGGAGCAAGCCTCAGGCCGCAGCCACTGGCGGCACAGCTCATGAAGTCTGGCCAGAGTCTGGTGAGGCCCAGCTGCCTCCTGGTAGACAAACTCCCGAAAGCGCAAGCGGGAAAACTCAAGGTCAGCAGCAGATCTCTCAGTGATGGTTTCTGTTTCCTTCTGTTGGCTGGATTCTTCCTGTTGGATGGGTTGATCCTTTTGGCTAGGCTCTTCCTGTTGGCTGGGTTCTTCCTGCTGACTAGGTTCTTCCGGTTGACTAGGTTCTTCCTGCTGACTAGGTTCTTCCTGTTGACTGAGTTCCTCCTGTTGGCTGGATTCCTCCTGCTGGTTGGGTTCCTCCTGTTTGCTGGGCCCTACCTGCTGGATGGGCTTCTCTTGATGAATGAATTCTTCACTTTTGATGGACTTATCCTGCTGGATTAGTTCCTGCTGAATGGGTTCCTCCTGGTGGATGAGTTCCTGCTGAATGGGTTCCTCCTGGTGGATGAGTTCCTGTTGGACGGAAGCATCCTGTTGGATGGGCTCCTCCTGCTGGATGAGTTCTTCCTTTTGGATGGACTTATCCTGCTGGATCAGTTCCTGCTGAAAGGGCTCCTCCTGCTGGATAAGTTCCTGTTGGATGGAAGCATCCTGGTGGATGGGCTCCTCCTGGTGGATGAATTCTTCCTGTTGGATGGACTTATCCTGCTGAATGGATTCTTCCTGCTGGTTCAGTTCTTCCTGTTGGGTAGGCTTATCCTGCTGAATTGGCTCTTGCTGGATGAGTTCTTCCTGTTGGATGAGTTCCTCCTGCTGAATGAGTTCTTCCTGTTGGATGAGTTCCTCCTGCTGGATGAGTTTTTCCTGTTGAGTGGGCTTATCCTGCTGAACTGGCTCCTGGTGGATGAGTTCTTTCTGTTGGATGGGTTTGTTCTGCTGAGTAGACTCTTCCTGCTGCATGGGCTCCTCCTGCTGCATGGGTTCATCTTGCTGCATGGGTTCTTCCCACTGGTGAGGCTCATCCTGCTGCATAGGTTCTTCCTGCTGCATGGGTATATCCTTGTGGCCAGGTTCTTCTTCCTGACTAGGCTCATCCCACTGACTGGGTTCTTGCTGCTCACTGGGTTCTTCCCTCTGGTTGGGAGGATTATCCTGCTGACTGGATTCCTCTCCCTGGTTGGGCTTATCCCTCTGACTAGGTTCCAGCAGCTGGATGGGTTCTTCTTCCTGGATGGGTTCATCCTGCCTCCTGGGTTCCTCCTGCTGGCTTGGTTCTTGTTGCTTAATGAGAACTTCCCCCTCATTGGGTTCTTCCTGCTGGCTGGGATCTTCCTGTTGGGATCTATCCTCTGACTGCAAAGTAGGTGGTTCTGGGTGGGGTGGGGAGCTTCTGGGGGAGGCCAGTGCCCTCTCCAAAGGCAGCATCTTCTCAGGCCTCCACAGAAATGCAACTGTGTCTAGCCAAGAACTCAGCAGAGATAGCAAGGATAACGTGGTACCCAGGAGAGGTCAGCAATACCAGGACCTGAGGAAAAGCAGAGGACATCAACAAAACAAATGCCCACATAGAGAGACCTAAGCCATGGCACACTCAGGCAAAGGAAAATGAAGGCGGGTGTCTGAGCACAACCATGTATCCACAATACCCAGGTCTCATGTAGAATTATTTCTAAGCAATCTGCTACTGTCAGTGGAACTCCAGCTTTTTACTTATACAGATAAAAATTAAAGTAAGAATAGGGAAGGGCAACTTTATATAAGATGGTAATAACAGGATTTGTTTTAATCATGGATAATATGAATATGAAAATTTTCAGGACAATTTCAATTATAAACCTAGATGAATACACCATACAATATCAGTAAATTCATTCTTACTAGTGATAAATACAATGTCAGTTTAACATCTAAGAATGTATTATTAAGACTTTAGTTCTCCAAAACAAAAAGGTCTAGGTGCAGCATTGTTCTTCCCATGAAAACAATTAAAACTCAGGGCTAGGGAGATGGCTCAGTAGTTAAGAGCACTTGCTGCTCTTGCAGAGGTCCCAGATTGGATTCCCAGCACCTACATGGTGGCTCACAACAATCTGTAATCACAGTTCTGGAGCATCTGATGCCTTCTTCTTACCTATGAGGACACCAGGCATACATGTGCCACATACATGAAGGCAAAACACTGCCACACATAAAATAAACTTAAAAAAAAAAAAAAAAAAAAAACCAAACCCAGTACTAGCAATGTCCTTAGCAAAACCACACAAAGAAAGCATTTTTTCTTTTACAAACAATGTTGAGGGATTCAAAATAAAATCTGTCCATGATCATAGCTAACACCATCAACAACATGACCCCTATCTCCCTACCTAATCCAGCTTACACTACAAGCACCATTCTCACTTCTTACAGGGCTGGATTCTGAAGTGGATCCTCAAAGTCCATATGCCCTGCATGTCCTCTCACACACACTTGATCACACTACTTCATACTACTTAATATCTGCATACTGTCTGTCTCCCACACGGAATCTGAGCTAGGAGAGCAGGCTTATTAATAGACTGGCCACTATGGGCCCAGCAGTTTTGCCTTGTGTATTTGTTCACTATGCCTTTTACAAAATGCATTTCCTTGTTGAAGGGCATGTTATATATGCCTAATGGCCAATAAGATTCTCATACCCATCTACCTGGGGTCAAGTTTAGGACCTATTTGAAGGATAAATGGAGAAAAAGAACACCCCAGCTACAGCGACCACCTCGACCCTACCACCTACAATGGGGCAGCACCCATTCCTTTATCTACACTGAGGATCCTAAGACCACAACACCTACCCAATACAGCTTGGCGTTTTCTTATGACTTCTTTATCTCTGAGAGTGGGTAAACTGCCTGCTTTCCTTACAGGTGTCAGGTAAGAGCTCTGTCTGGCTCCATCTTGTCATCATCCGTCCCTATCTGCATTTTCTTATCACTTCATCCGGCCATTTTTTTTTTTTTAAACCTGTGTTTCAACCACTTAATATTCTAATGAGTCTTCTTGTCAAGTTCAACTACTTTAAAAATAAATTTCTGGTTTCCAAAACCTGCTAAACTTTGGGTTTCCTCCCTACCTCAAATTTAAAAACATTCTCTCAGCCGGGTGGTGATGGCACACGCCTTTAATCCCAGCACTCGGGAGGCAGAGGCAGGCGGATCTCTGTGAGTTCAAGGCCAGCCTGGTCAACACAGGGAGTTCCAGGACAGCCAACCAGGATGGTTACAAAGAGAAACCCTGTCTCAAAAAAAAATAGCAAGAGGCAAGGAAAGGGACAAAACACTAACAAGTAGACTCTGGACACAGGGTAGGAAGGACTTCTATGACCTTAGAATTGGTCTATGTAAAAGCCAACCCTCAGCACCCCTTCCTGCCCCTTCATAGGTAACACTCGGAAAACTAATCTTTTCTATTCACCCTCAAACCCTCTAGGTCAGGACAGCACCTAAGAAACACTCCTCTGTCGTAAATTTAGCTCCTGGGCAGAGGTCCAGAAGTTTCCTCTGCCCCCTTAACAGAGAGGGTCCCTGCACTCTAAAGCCTCTAGTTACCCCTTAGTCTAGTGGATTCTCACCCAGAACCGCCCCCTCAACTTTCCCGTACTCCTTCCGCCCGATGTACCTACAGATACCTTCAATCCTGCCTCTCCAACATACTCATCTTTCCTCTTTCCCCTCTGTAGACTTCCCATCCCTGCCAGAACCTGCACGTAGTGGCCTCCACCCACACTCTCCTCTCTTCCTCTGCTGCAGTCTCCCACCTTGAAGGGTCCCGTGGACTCTACCCTAATCTACATCTAAGCAGCTGTGGCACTGCGCCCTCTGTCCACCGCACATGTAAAAACCAAGGCCCCTAACCCTAGCCCAGCCCACGTATCCCCCAACACAACACGAGCCAACTGCATTTCCGAGCCACAATCCCACACGTGGCACTCCCACGCACACATTAGGGCCACACCCCCGATTCTGCCACACTCGAGGCCCGCCCCACACCCTGCACCTCGCGTCACTACGTTCGCCTACAGCGTTCCAGAGCCACACCCCCAACCCAAAAGCCTTAAAGCTTACTTCACCTTTCCACACGTGGGAACCATCAGCCCTACCCTCTCCGTCCCAAATTCAAGCACCACTGCCCGAGGCCACATCCCCAGGCAAGTGCCTTGGTGCTTCAATGCCCTGAAGGGCACAGCACCCGGGGCCACACTCTCAAGGTGGTACCCAAGGTCTCTGCTCCTGGCCCAGCCCACACAAGGCAGGACCATCCCTCCGTCGGACCCTCTACACAGGCCGAACGCCTACCGCCCCACGTGGAAGAGCGCCGGGCAGCCTGACCCACCTGCTGCGCAGCGAGGCCCCGAGGGCTCCCGCAGTCTCGAACACGGAGAGGTGATGGCGGCCCACCGCAGTACGCACGCGCGGCCCGCAGCGCCGGAAACCGCGACCCCAGCACACCGCGGGGCGGTTCGCCAGACCTGGGCGGGGCGAAGCTGCTCTGACCGCGTCGCCAGTCTATCAGAGGGAAGGCTGGCTCCGCTTCGCCCCCATGTGCGCCTGCGTCACTTCCGATGCCATGACAACGGAGTAAACAAACGGAAACCTGAAGAAGAAAAAAAAAGTCTAGGACCACCAGAACCTGAGAGGCGGAGACTAAGACCGGAAAATATCAGCTTATACAAAAACACGCAGGCATCTTGAAACCCAAAGACAGTGGAGACGGAGTCTAGAAATCCGGAGGTGAGACACAGAGAAACTGAGATGAGGAGACCTACAGACACAAAAATGGGGACCCAGCACAAATTGGGGTCCTGAGCAGTCAAGAGACAAGTACGCACACTCTGTATGGGCAAACAGTTAAATACCCACTGTAGGAGAAACACTCTGAGGCAGGGATTCAGGGATGGAGCAAAGGCACTGAGATCAGAGACACTGGCTAGGTGAAAACAGTTCAAGTTCCAGAGAGCAAACTGATTTCAAACACCTTGCCAAATCCTTGCTATCGCTACACTGAGCAACAAAAGAAGTTGGGGCTAGACTCCCGCAGAGATGGGAAGGAAGCTGCTTTCCCCAGCAGAGCTTCTGAATGTCATTTTGGTTGTCTGGAATGGTTTTTGAAATGTGTAGCCAAACAACTTAGCACTGAATAGATGTCATTTCTTTTTCCATTCTGAGAATTTTGTTATATCACAATCAGAATGGTTCATTCCTCCATTTTAACAATCACACCCTCCACCATCCATGATCCCTGATGTGCGATTCCTCAGTGCAGATTTGTCCCTACAGATTTCATATAAATGTAAACCTATCGTGCATGGCCTTTTGACATACTCTTTCGCTGTACATAATTCCTTTGAGCTCCATTAATATGTGTAAATAGTTTGTTCCTCGTTGTTTAGAATTCAATAATATACAAGTTTAAACATTCACCAGTTGGGCTTTAGGCTTGCCTCCAACCTTTTGATAATTTTAAAAATGCTATGAAAATTCATGTTCAGGTTTTTGTGTGAACATTACTCACTTTTGAAAGTAGATGCCCATGATGCAGTTGCTCTGTCATAAAGTAAGCATATGCTTAATGTTTTTGTTTTGTTTTGTTTTCAGAGCTGAGGACCAAACCCAGGGCCTTGCATTTGCTAGGCAAGCGCTCTACCACTGAGCTAAATCCCCAACCCGATCAATGTTAAAAACTAAACAAGCCAATGAGAAACTGCCATACCCTCTTCTAGAGCTGTGCCATTTTACACCCCACCACCAGCGTATGTATGAACCCATTTTTCCGCAGTCTGGCCACTGTTGGTTGTCAGTCTTTTAGCTGTTCTGAGTATGACAATAGTGTGGTTTAGTTTCTTTCCATTTCCCTAATGGCCAATATGGTTGAGCATATTTTCAAGGTTATTTGCCATCCACATATCCTCTTAAGTATCTGTTCATGTGTCTCACCAATTTTCTAGTTTTTAAATGAATGTTGAGTTTCAAGAGATCTTTATATATGTTTACCTATAAACTGTCTTATAGGAGTTTGCAAACCCTTTCTCCCAGTATATTACTTTTTATGTCCTTACCACGCCCTTACCAAAGGACTTTAAATTAGATATGTAATTCGTGGATATATCCTTTTATGGACCATGTTCTCAGTGTCAAGTTTAACAACTTTATGCTGAGTCCTAAGCCTTGAATGTTTGCTCCTATATTTTTCCTGAATGTTTTATAGTGTTACCTGTTATATTTAAGTCATCATCAATTTTGAGTTATTTTTGTACATTGTGAAATTTATATTGAAGTTCATCCCCACCCCTCAACCATGGATGTTGGGATCTTTTCTTCTGACTATTCACCTTCCCAACCATCTCTCCAAAGCTAACTAGGTATCCATATTCCCATCCAGTTCTGACACTACTCAGAATTAATGCAATTGAACAAACTAAGGACTTGGTTCCACCTTAAACACCAACACTCACACTTTGCCAGGCTATGTCCCCATCCCTCAGTTTGCTAGAATAGTTCACAGAACACAGAAACACACTTTGCCTCTGATAACTGGTTAACTGTGAAGGATAAAAAGTCAGGCACAGCCCAGTGAAATCAATATGGTGGGCAAGGTATGAATGGGAGAAAGAAAGATGGCAGACCACCCCACCAGCACATACACACTTGCCAAACCAACAGGGGGTTTGTTTGTTCATTTCTGTTTTTAAGCTGAAAGGACTTCAAGTTTTCATCTGTTAATACTCCGATAGCCAGGTCCTTTATTGGTGAAATCTAGGGACTCTATCCTGAGTCTTCTGTCAACATAAAGTGTGGTTGAAAGGGATTCCTGATGAACAAATACCCTCTTACCAAGAAACTCCAAGATGTAGCTCTGTGCCAGCAACCAGGGGCAAAAATCAAATGCATTTTATATGACAGATGGAAACTGCTCTAGCACCGTTTGTTGAAAAGTTTAGCCTGTCTCCACTGAACAGCTTTTTGCATCTTAAAAAAAAAAATCTGTTTGAAGTTCCTTTGTGGGTCCTGCCTCAGTTCTGTTCCAGTGCCACACTTTTCTGATCATTATAGCTACAGAATAAGAACACTAGGGGACATTCATCCTCTTGTTTTTCATTTTTCAAAATAGTCTTAGTGAAGCCTTATGCTTTGCCATAAAAACTGTAGAGTAAGTTTATCTAAGTTCACCAAAACAAACAAACAAAACAATCCACCTTGATGGGCCAGACATTGTAACACATGCCTGTTAGCCCAGGAAGTGGACTGGTATGGCATTTGAGTTAACAGCCAGCCTGGGTTACAAAGTTAGACTGTTTCTAACACTAACCAGCCAAACAAACAAACAAAACAACCTTGCTAAAAATTTCAGGAGAATTTCACTTTTCTTTCTCCCTAGTTACAGTTACTTGGAGTTTCTAGTGTAATGTTCAGTAATGGCGATAACAGGAGACAGAAATGAATCTTCACCATCTATTATGCTCAGTTATTTGCATATGCCCTTTCTAAGTAAAGAATTACCCCTTACTCATAACATCATGGAGAACTTTTGTTAAGTGCTTTCTGCATTGCGTGTAACAATAAAGTCTGTGGGTGGGATAGATTATGATAGCTTTCAAATCCGGAGCCAGTCTTGTACTGTGAGGATGAACTCCTCTGTTAGTCTGCATTGTTCTCATCTACTGCAAGCTTAAAAAAAAAAGAAAAGAAAAGATGTATTTATTACATACATATACAGTGTTCTGCCTGCATGTGTCCCTGTAGGGCAGAAGAGGGCACCAGATGTCATTACAGATGGTTGTGAGCCACCATGTGGTTGCTGGGAATTGAACTCAGGACCTCTGGAAGAGCAGCTGCTGCTCTTAACCTCTGAACCATCTCTCCAGCCCCTACCACAAGCTTTTATTTAGTTTTGAGAATGTTGCAAGTATCTATTCCTGCCTTCATTCTGTTCCATTATGCATATGCTTTGCCACATAAGTTTTAGAAACAGTTTGTGGAAGTTCACAAATAAAAACAGCTTGATGGCCAGGCGGTGCTGGTACACGCCTTTGATCCCAGCACTCAGGAGGCAGAGCCAGGCAGATCTCTGTGAGTTCGAGACCAGCCTGGTCTACAAAGCGAGATCCTGGAAAGGCGCAAAGCTACACAGAGAAACCCTGACTCAACCCACCCACCCCCCAAAAAAAAACCAGCTTGATGTGTATATAATCATAAGGCATATTAATTTGAAGTTTTCTTGTAATCTCTTTGGTATTAGTGCCCAGGTAGTAGAGACTTCATAGTGAATTAGGAGGGGTCTGCTCTATGGATAGGGTTAGTACCTTTATAAAATTTCAGGAGCTTGCTGGCTTCTTCCACAGTGTGGACACAGCAAGAAGGCACTGTTTTTAAGGAACAGGCTGTCATGGTATTATGGCTGAACCTACTGATGCCTTCATCTTGGAATTCCCAGCCTCGAGAATTGTAATTTCTATTGTTTACAAATTACCCAGATTATAGCCATTTTGTTAAAGCAGCCTGAACAGACTGCAAACTATGCCTTATCCTCAATGTCTAGTGATCTGTAGTGATACCTCTTTTCATTCCTGATCTTGGTAACTTGTATTGTGGTCCAACTAACTATAAGTTTGTCGATGTTATTATACTTCAGTTACCTACTAACAACAATTAAGAACATACTATTACAAAGTAGAGTGCAAAACTTATCTTATTTGAAAATCAGTGCAAACCTCTTAGACCTTACATGTATGTATGCATTTGTAAAGAGGTAATGATAGCAGCAATTATATAATATTTATATTAGCATAATATATGTATTGTATATATAAATATATATCAGGGCCAAGCACTGCTATATGGATATTCCATAATATAACATTTAATTTTCACAGCCCCCTTATGAAGTGTATGACTGTAAAGAAGAAATCATAGGTCCTTAGGAAGTGATTATCAGTTTTGTCTTAGCAAGGGCATCAGAATGACGGAATACAATTTTCTCCATAGACTTTTGTACAGTTAAAAAACAAATCCTATGTGATGTATTATGGCAAGTCTTTGTAAATACTATGAAATTACTTTATTGTAACTATAGTATATCTAACAGTGAAACAGTTCAATGGAGACAGAGTCTAGGAAAAAAACTATTCATCAAAATATAGTTTAGAATAAATACAGAATTACAGTTCAGGAGAAAAGAATAATTGTTCAACAAACCTCCTTGGGAAAAGTATGCAAGGAAAAAGAGAAAAAAAATAGATTCCAGTGTCTCAAAACTTATGTTAAAATTAACTCCAGAAAGGCCTGAGATTTGAATGTACAAAATGAAACTCAGAGAAAACAGTGAAATTTTAAATCTTGGTATGGGCAAGTTAGTTTTCATTTGAGAGATACCATAATCCAAACACTGGCAAATGCCATTTTTAAGGGATGCTCTTAAAAACACATACCTAAGAATAGACTAAGCTGAGTTCACTAAGAATCGGGTCTAGGGCTCTCACTTTGTGTCCAGTGAACAAAGACAAGTCAGAGAAACAAAGAGAGGTTCAAGGTTCCAGCTCCAAACTTAGTGAACATATGGATCTTCATTTCTGTGTTGGGAGAACCTGTCAAAAGTACTGTAACTGTCATCCCTGATAAGATGGTGGCTGTGGTCTTGTGCAGACACAAATAAAAAATAATATTCAAGAATCTGGAGGTGCTGGAGAGATGGCTCAGAGGTTAAGAGCACTGGCTGCTCTTCCAGAGGACCTGAGTTCAATTCCTGGCAACCACATAGTGGCTGACAACCATCTACAGTGGGATCTGATGCCATCTTCTTGTATAAAGGTGTACATGCAGATAGAGCACTCAGATACATAAAATAAACAATAATATCCAAAAAAGTAAAATCACAACAAAAAATTAATAAATGGAAACATTAGAAGAAAACTTTCGCTTTTGCTGGACTGCTGGGCATGTGTATCCTAACTACTTGTGAAATAGAGGCAGGAAGGAGAATCCCAAGGTTGAGTCCAGTCTGGCAACACCACAAGGCTTTATCTTGAAATAAAAATCCATTTGAACTTTAAAAACTAATTTCCTTAGCACTGATAAGATAAATATAAACTGAAACAAAAATACATTTTTCATGCAAAAGAATAAAATACCATAACCAAAACTGTTAACAAAACATCTACAGGCCTGTGACTGGCACTTGCTGTGTGACCTTAATTCACAAAAAAACTCTTACAAATCAACCAAGAGGAAAAAAACAAACAAACTCCTAGTAACTCAAGATAGAATGGACTACAGTTAAAAATTTTAGGTGATATTTAGAAAAGGCAATGCAATGGCTTACAATTCTGTGAAAAGAAGTTCAACTTCTTCAACAATAGACCAAACAGAAGAAACACCACATTCCACGTCAGACTGAGAAACTTTTCTTTTATGGTTTTGTTTGTTTGGGTGGTGTATGTGTGTGTGTGTGTGTGTGTGTGTGTGTGTGTGTGTGTGTGTGTGTGTTCCCTGGCTATCCTGGAACTCACTCTGTAGCCCAGGCTGGCCTCGAACTCAGAGATCCACCTGCCTCTGCCCCCCAAAGGCTGGGATTAAAGGCATGTGCCACCACCGCCCACCCCTTAGATTGAGAACAGTATTCAACATGGACAAAAGTGGGGGACAATAATCACTACTTGGGATACATACTTATTCAACCTATTTAATAATTTGGCAAAATAGCTTCAGTGCACAGATTCACCTTTTTATGTGTTTATGCATGCACATTTACAGTTGCTCACTGGTTGTTTAGTGCCAATGGCCTGAGACCAGTGCTGGTTTGAAGAGTTTGTTTCCCAGATCCCTGGAAAAAGGTAGCATAGCAACAAAGTTTATTCCAGACACATTAGCTCAAGTACTTCCATGGCAAGGCTGGCACAGGGCCACAGAAGCCCCAAAGAAACCCACATGGAAAGCAAGCTAACAAGCTGTACTGGATGCAGGAGGTACAGAAGGTTCCAGAAGGTTCCAGTACCACCATGACTGTGGTTTTCCGAGGCCCACAGGTCCTCTCAGTCTGCCAACTCTGGCTCAGCCAAGCTGCCACCCTAAAGGGAAAGCGGGCACCAGTCTCTTGGATGACTTGGACCTGACTCACTGTGTCTATTTTCAGCAGTTTTGCTCCAGTGGCATTCCATGGGGGGGGGGGGGGGGGGATTGTTCTGCAATGTGATACTGGGCGGGCCAGGTTAGAAAAAGAAAAGTATTCCCTATGTTTTTTTTCCCTTAAATGTTTCCCAAAGCAACAAGCTTTGGCATCACCTTGTGAAGATGGCTGCCTGTTCCAGAAACACACTTTTAAGGTGAGTAACAGAGAGCATTTCTCAAGCGTTGAGCCACCATGCAGCTCTCTGATCAGCCAAGTTCACCCTTTCTGCTCTGGACCTGTTTCTGATACAAGTTTTCCCACTGTCCCTGACTTGCTCTCTGGTACAGCCCTCTCTGCTGCACCGCAGCACTGACACACTCTGTCTGACACCCTCTGTCCTGGTAAGCGTCATCTCTGGGTCTCTCCCAGCCTGTTTCCAATACGAAACTTCAGCATGCTCCCTCGCTCACCCTTTTCACTAAGAAGCTAGTTTTTGGATTTCAATTTCAAGATGTGGAGAAGTTAGATGTGCTGCTCACCTCTAATCCTCATCTTGGCCATCCTCTCTCCATAGATTCCCTCTGACTCAGAAATTTCACTCACACAAATTAATACAAGTGTATTCATTATTATAATTTGGAATATAAAATGTTGACAAAGGCTTATGTGATGAAGGTTTTGTCCCCAGATAGTGGTGCTTTGAGAGGAGGCTGGACATCACCAATGGGTCAATCCCTGGGTTATTAGGAGGTAGACTCTAGTAGGAAGAAGTGAGTCACTGGGGGGTATCTTTATGTACCAACTGCAACTGGGTCCTACAGCTTCCTCTGCTACAAGTTCCCAAGCTGTGATACTCCACTTCACCTTAGGCCCTAGGGAATGGAGCCAGGTGATCTTGGACTGTAACCTGTAAAACTGTGAGCCTTTCCTGATTTAAGATGATTCCCTTGTGTACTTTGTAGCAGCAACAGAAAGCTGTAACCTCCAAATACATACTCAGGTACACCTGCATGGGTATAAAATATCACAAGGATGTTCCACTGCAGCATTTACAGGACCAAATATATCAACTATGTAATAACATCCTATTTTCCTACTCAAGGACCCACATAACAGAATTACTATGAGAACAAAAATGATTTAGACACAAATGGCAGAGAGCCCATCGGGGCACAATACAAAAATTTATAACCTAGGACTCCAATACTAGAACTCCTCTCCAATAAACGGCTCTGGGAAGACAACAAAGAATCAAAACTTGCCTTTCTCACTTTGTCTTAATAAATCTAAGTTGGCTCTTCTCACTCCTTGTCCAGGTGTCCTTATTTTACTCGGACATGAGACAACTGTCTCGCAAGCTACTGGCTCAAAGTGGCTTTGATGACTGCTGGATCACCCATCACCCTGGATCCCCTTCTTAAACTCACCAAGAGCTGAGAAAGATTCTGTCCCTCCCCAAGGACTCATGTTATTTAGAGGTCTCACCAGGGACATGACCAGAGGAATACAGAACAGAGATAGTTGACTCCAGAGGAAGCAGATACTCATACAGGGTGAATAGAGGCTTTCCCTTGTAGAACAGAAAATGCACAAAAGGTGCTCAGAATCTGACTTCATGAGCTCACCCTATTATCTGTACCATCGTGAAGTGATTTAAAACAGCTCTGCCTTTGAGATTATCACTCAGAGGATCTCAAATGCCTCAGTTATTAAGTACCACCTCCAACATTCCCATTGACCTCCATTATCCTTGAAACTGACAAAACATGTTACTTCTCACTGGCCCACTTCCAAAGAGTTATTTCAAAGGCATTGTCATGTGAGTTCAGAGCACTTGTTTCACTTGGGGACCTGATACTGAATCAAACAGGTTCCGGGACCCACAAATACAGGCTCACAGGCTTCACCAAAGGCCTTAAACTTCTGCTGCGTCAATACTTACCTCAAGAAAGAATAAGTGTTGACATCCTCTACCTGGGGATTTTGACTGTGGCTGAATTATCCAGGTTCTAGCTGACTTATTTATATGATTATCATCTCCTGGATCCTTCTCATGGTAGATTTTTTTTAAATATATTTATTTATCGCATATATAGTATGCTTGTACACCAGAAGAGGGCACCAGATCTCATTACAGATGGTTGTGAGCCATCATGTGGTTGCTGGGAATTGAACTCAGGACCTCTGGAAGAGCAGCCAGTGCTCTTAACCCCTGAACTATCTCTCCAGCCCCCTCATGGTAGATTTCTATCTTATTTCATAATCTATAGAACATGGGATAGCAAGTTCCTAGTTAACTCTTCTTACATTACAGCAACAGGTATAAGACTAACGAGGAAAAGGCCTCTCACTCCGTATCTCAAATTGTCCCTCGGTTGAGTTGGCTCCTCCCTTCCCTGCTGGTGACTTGTTATTCTATCAATCCACTTTGCCCATTTGCATTATCAAACTAACAACTCGCTTCCTCTCTTCTAGATTTGGGCAAATTAGACATGATGGCTTTACAAATGAAAATAGCTCCCAATTTCTACCATGGGTGTCTCCATCCACCTTCCCAGCCACTAACCTTTTCTGTTGTGTCCAGGCAATAGAAAGCAGATTGACTGTTTCTATCAGGGACCCCTCTCTGGAAGAAGGAATTAAAACAGGAGTAGACTCCCCTCAGGAATTAAGGGTCTTTGAGATATCCTGGGAGAGTGGGGAGGGTAACTATGACATGGACTAGAGGTCCTTGTTGGCTAAGTTAATAATTAAGAGCCTGGGGGCTGGAGAGATGGCTCAGAGGTTAAGAGCACTGGCTACTCTTCCAGAGGTCCTGAGTTCAATTCTCAGCAACCACATGGTGGCTCACAACCATCTGTAATGAGATCTGGTGCCCTCTTCTGGCCTGCAGTCATGCTGTATAAATAAATACATAAATAAATCTTTAAAAAATAATAATAATTAAGAGCCTGCACAGACCCAGGTTTTGACTGCTGTAGGTACCATACATACCATGATGGATAAGAACTGGACATCGTGCTCCTTCCCTACACCAACCTGCACTACCATCCTGAAGGATATACACCCAGTAGTCAACCATGATCTCACTTCAGTAACCAGAGTTTAGATACTATGCCTGCTTGGTTTGTTCATCTACAAACATCCCAGTTATCATCACCCACCTGCTAGAGAAGCAAGTGGGGTTTCTAATACTTTTCACCTCCAATCTTCCAACTCTGCCCAACCTAGGGGGCCTCCAAGCTGTGAGCATCAGCTTTCCCCCAGTCCGATTATGTACACCAGAATGTGGGAAGCAAAGCTGTCTATGAACTACCAGAAATAGGTCTCAGAGTCAACAGAAGCATGGAAGGGCTGTTTGCTTGCCTTCTCTTTCAGTCAGAGAAGAGTAAGTGGCATCATCATCATCCTTAATAAAAGCTATCAACATCGGTTAACGGTTGTTTGGTCTCGAGGATGTCTAGACTCGGTTAGCAGAGCCACAAGGTTCGCGCCAAGGCCAAGACCCCCTCCTCCCTGGCCGGCCTGCAGTTCCCTGCGGGGAGCCCCAGCTCCTCCGCAAGGGCAACTCGGAGGGAGCGGGTGGGCACTGGAGTACCTGACAGCCGAGATCCTGGAGCTGGCTGAAAATGCGGCCCACGACAAGAAGGCGAGCATCATCCTGCGCCACCTGCAGCGGGCCATCCGCAAGGAGGAGCTCAATAAGTTGCTGGACCATCCGGCAGGACGGCGTCCTGCCCAACATCCAGGCGGTGCTGCTGCCCAAGAAGACGGAGAGCCACCACAAGGCCAAGGGAAAATAAGTCATTTCAAACAAAACTTAGTAAGGGTTCTTTTCACAGCCACCCGCACTGTCTTGAAAGAACTGAACATTTTGAGTGTGTAACTTTATATGTGATTTCCTCTAGCCAATTGTCTTAAAGTTGACCACTAGATTTTTTTAAGCCTTACTGTGGGAGGATTCGTTTTCGCGCTCTTGTTCGCCACCGAATAGAATCCGTTAACAGTTAAGCCACAGCTTTCCACACCAGAATCAGTGCTTTGGGTAAACAGGGTTAGAAGAAACTGCGGTGATGAGTGGAAGAATCAATGTCAATTTGAATGCCTTTTTGTTGTTTAATATTCCTCCTACACTTCATAATCCCTTCACATAAGTTTGAAAAATTTTAAATGCACTAGTTGTTGCTTTAAAAAAAAAAAACTACCAACATCAATACTAAAAGCATCACCATTAATAACAGTAGGTGTGACAATAAGCTCAGGAATTGCAACATAAGGCATGTGAGAACAACAGATCCGGGCTGAACACCATGGTCCAGAAACAACACATGCCTCACCATAGCTCTGTAAGGCAGGACTTACGTATACTTTGTGAGGAACTGAAGCCCAGAGGCTAATCCACTTCAGTTCACAACCACATGAGCAGTCCCATGAACAAAATCAAATTTAACTGAAGACAAGAATGTGCTTTCACTCATCTTGCCAAGACATACATAGACACAGTCCAGTGTTTCCACACAATTTTAACTTTCTCTTACCTGAGATTGCAGTTCTTGCCTAGGCCCTCTAAAAGGGGGATTTCCCATTTAAATGAGCACCTATTTACCAGACACGTTTTAATACATAGAAAGTTCTAAATGCCCACATGGGTTTAAGTGTGTGTGTACAATACTAATCACAAAATGTACTTCAGTAGAAGCCCCATAAGGACGCAGATGTTCTTTCTAAGCAGTTTGTTAAGCCCGGTGTGGTGATGTGCAATCCCAACACTCACAAGCTGAGACAGGAGGATCAGGAATTCAAGGCCTGTCTTCAAAAGGAAAAAAAAAATAATTAGCTGTTAAGAACCTATGCACTCCTCTGTGCGGCTTCCTTCTAATAAATGAACATTTTCATTTTTCCAATAAACTCTTAAGAATTACACCTGATATGCCAATCATACGAAGATAACTAATATCCAAGTGGGGTGGTTTCACCAAACAGTGGCACACAGACTTACCACCTTTGGTTTCAATAGCTCTGCCAGTGTTGTTACCGTTTCAGCAACAGCCCTCTTGAAGGTTCTCAAACCGAGGAATCTTACTAGTCATTCAATTCCTCCTTCTGATGCTACCATTTCATTAGGTGACTGGTGGTAAGATGTATGCTGTACATGCTACTGAAAGAACAGACTTAAGATTTAAACCATGACGCTACTGGAAGGTAAAAATATGAAAGGACACACTGAAGAGTAAGTGAAATGCAGTTCAGTCCTCAGAGGGCTAACTTCCAGATACCAAAGCCCCATAATTTACAATGGCATTATGCTCCCGTAGACCTAATGTTCTAGTTGAAAGTATAAATAATAAATACATTTAAGGTAGGTCTGGTGGTTCATTCTTCAAATCCCAGCACTGGAGACCCAATGAGACAAGATGACTGCTATGAATTTGAGACCAGAAGGGCTACATAATGAATTTCAGGTCAGTTAAGGCAACAGACTTGGTTTCAAAAATCCAAATAAAGCCTAGCGAGATGGCTCAGCCTAGGTAATGGAACCTGCTGCCAAGACAGACAACCAGAGTCTGGTCTCCAAAACCCACATGGTAGAAGGTAAGAACCAGTTCTCACAAGTTGTCATCTGACATCCAGATGGGCACAACAGCTTCTTCACAAACAAATAAATGTAATGAAATAAATGAGAGGTAAATAAATAAAGTAATACACATAAGGGGTTGAGGATGTAGAGTAGGAGAAAGCATGTGCCTAGCATGTGTGAATCCCATAAACACCTCCAAAAACAATGCATTTAAAACCATTACAGCCAGGTGGTGGTGGCGCACGCCTTTAATCCCACTCAGGAGGCAGAGGCAGGAGGATCTCTGTGAGTTCGAGGCCAGCCTGGGCTACCAAGTGAGTTCCAGGAAAGGCGCAAAGCTACACAGGGAAACCCTGTCTCGAAAAAAAAAATTATAAAGCCTGAAAAAACCATTATAGCTTAGCTCAGCCTATCTGAAACATGCCCAGAACATTTATGTTAGCCTCCAGTTGGGCAAAGGCATCCAACGCAAAGCTGGCTAATAATAAGTGTTCAATCGCTTACTATGTGTTAATACTGTACTGAAAACATATAGACCATCTGAAGTGCTTTCACACCATGGCACAAGCAAAGCATTGTCGTGTTAAAGGACTGTAAATCAGGGGAAGTCTACTTACTTTTTAAAAATAGAAATCTACGAAAAAGCTGTGGCTTTGTATGGGGACAGATGTCCTACAAGAGAGTCTGCAGAACTCATTCCCTAATGCACCGGAGTAGTATGTAATGCAGTAGCCACTTGGGTGTAATAACACGAAATCTGAAATACAGCAAGTGCCATAGTATAAATACTACTGCTTGAGGAGCACAGAGGCAAAAATGCCACTGATGATGTCACACATTTCCTTTTGTTTTGTTTGTTCGTTTGTTTGTTTGATTTTTGAGACAGGGTTTCTCTGTGTAACCGCCCTGGTTGTCCTGGAACTCACTCTGTAGACCAGGCTGGCCTCAAACTCACAGAGATCCACCTGCCTCTACCTCCCAAGTGCTGGGATTAAAGGTGTGAGCCACCATGCCTGGCTATCACACATTTCTTATTTAGTGCATGTATGTATACTGGCACCATGGTGCACATGTGGATGCCAGAAACAACTTGTCAGACTTGATCTTCTCTTTGCACCATATGAGTCCCAGGAACCAAACTGAAGTCATCAGGCCCGGGGGCAGGCACCTTACCCGCTGAGCCACATTGTCACCCTCCATTTCTTTCTTTTCTTTTCTTTCTCCTCTTTTCTTCCTTCCTTTCTTTTAATGTAAATATTAGAAAACTGGAGGTTGCATATGTGATTTGTACTTTACTTTCATCAAATAAATCAACTATGGAAGAACAGCTCTCTGGAAGCTTTCCCCACAGCATAGGGTGTCTTCTCTTTCTACCGTAAGGGTTTTTGATATTCATTTTTACTTTATTCACATGCATGAGTGAGTGTGTGTATGTGTGAGTGTGTGTGTGTGCGCGTGCGCGCACTTTCTACACATACCAGAAGACCGAGTTGGATCCCCTGGAGCTGGAATCAAATGTGGTTGTGAGCTGCCAAATGTGAATGCTGGGAACGTCCTTAACCAATGAGTCATCACTCCAGCCCCACTGAGTTTTCTTTTCTTTTTTTTTTTAATCTTTTTTATTAAAGATTTATTTATTTATTATGTATACAGAAGAGGGCGCCATATCTCACTACAGGTGGTTGTGAGCCGCCATGTGGTTGCTGGGAATTGAACTCAGGACCTCTGAAAGAGCAGTCAGTGCTCTTAACCTCTGAGCCATCTCTCCAGCCCCTCCCCCTTTTTAAGATTTATTTATTTATTATACATACAATGTTCTGCCTACATGTATGCCTGCAGGCCAGAAGAGGGCACCATATCTCATTACAGATGGTTGTGAGCCCCCATGTGGTTGCTGGGAATTGAACTCAGGTCCTCTGGAAGAGCAGCAAACATTCTTAACCAATGAGTCATCACTCCAGCCCCACTGAGTTTTCTTAAAACACAAAGAAATGTATCATCTTAAGATGTTTCTCCACATTATCCCTCTGTGGATTAATTCCAAATGCATCCTTTCAACAGAAGTATTCCAGCAGATTTTACTGACCCTTGAACTGATTTTGTTCACTGAGTCTACTGACAGGAAGAAAGAGCCAGCCTTTTAAATGAAACACTTCGCTGATCATTCCACTGCTATGTTTTTATTCAATGGTGCTGAGGATTGAATTCAGGGCTTCACAAATGCTAGGAAAGCCCTCCCTGCCACTTAACTACAACCGCACCCCTAAAAAGCCTATTAATAAACATTTACGTATCAGAAAATGTAGGGAGAAATAAAGTCTTTCTCTTCTCTCAATTCTGTCACCAGAATTCAAATTTTCCCTGGACATAGATATAGCAAAGATTCATCTCTGAAGGTTTTAATTTGTTACGTTTCTAAGGTTCCTTTCCAGTATATCAGACAGTGGCAGAATAATCCTAATTTGTTCGAGATACAATGTTTCATGGACTCTGCTCCACAGACTACAGGGTGAGTTGCTATATTTTCAAACAACTATTCCTGAGTATAAATTCTAACAGTAACTAAAGAGAATGTGACAGTCACAGAGTCCCCACAGAAATTACTTCAATGTGACATCGCTGTGTCTAACCTGAGAGGATGGTGCACTGGAAAATTGTCCCCTGTTGGACAACCTAGCAAGAGACCTCTTGAGTGTGTAACTCCTGCTACTTGGTCAGGGAGGGGCTGTTCCTGAAGGCTTTGCCATAGTGATTAAATCCACGAGGCTTCTCAGCAGTAGCAGTATGAATCCTCTGCTGCTTGGAGGAGGCACTCTGTATATGTAGGGTTTCTCTCTGTTAAGGATTTTGGATGCTTTTTTTTTTAAAGGTAATCACTGCTGTTGAAGGATTTCCAACTCCATACACTTCATAGTCTTCTCTGGTGTGAATTCCGTGTTTAATAAGGTATGAACCACTAATGAAGGCCTTTCTACACTCAATGCACACATACAGCTTTTGTCCTGTGCAAATTCTCAGATAGACAATAAGGCAGGGACTCCAAAGGAATATTTTTCATGTGTATTGCATTTGAATAGCTGTTTTCCAGTATGATTTCTATGGTGAAAGATAAGAATGGAGACTGAAGGACTTCCCAAACTGAACACATTCATAGGAAGTCTTTCCCATGTGGGTCCTTTCATGCTTCATGAAAGCAGAGATAGCATTGAAGGCATCCCCAAATTTAGTGTAATTTGAAGCTTTCCAAGTTACGTGGCTCCTCTCCTACATGTATTCTTTGATGCACAATCAGGTTGTAATTCTTGAAGGATTCCCCAGTAATAGGTCTCTTTCAACTGAGAATCCTCTGGTGCACCTTTCTCACTGAAGGAGGGAGCACATTCACTGCAAGCATTCATTTCCAACATCATTTCTGTTTTCCAGGGTATGTTCTTTAATCAAAAACTACCTCACATCCATTTCTGCATAGTTGCCTTTCTGTGACAACTGCATCTTGTAGACAGAGGTACACAGAATGATTGAAGGAGGTACCAATTTGTTTCTGTCCAGCTTTCTATCATTAGAGGCTTCTGCCAGTGACTGTCTACCTGAAACATTTAAGGCTTGCTGATGGCACTCTTTTCTTATTGGAACTCTTCAACATGAACTGAGGACTGAGCAGACTTATGCTATCCCCAGAGCTTTAAAAGCTACAGCTTTGCACCTGACCTCAGAGTCTTCGTTGAAGAATGACATCCTACTCAAATGTCATTCTGGGTGTAGATGGTCTATTTCTACCTGCTCCTCATATCCTCAGATTTCTCTTACTGAAGATAAAAAGGAATCAATCCTGATGAACCTTCCCATTTTGCAAAATTAAGTAGTTATTGAAAAATCATCCTGAGTTAATGCTTCCATTCAACTTTTGTTTCCCAAACTGGGAGTAAAGGGGAAAATATTTGAAACCTTACAGATGAGGGAAAAAAGAAAAAAGCTAGAGTTAAAAACGGTGCCATGTAAAAACTTAAGCCCGGCAAGTATCTACTAACCTGACTCTCTGCCCATCCTGTACACAATTCCCTTATAGGCTCACACCTAAGAGAAATGTATACCCAAATTCACAGTGATGCTACTTCCTGATGTACATATCCAGATGTTCACCAACTGGATAAGAGATGAATAAATTATAGTTGATTTACATATATTGGTGAAATTATTAAGGCCACTCCACATAGTTAAAAGGGAGGTTTATTTTGTTGGGTAACTTACAAATGAAGGGATAGGTAGGTTGTAGGGTCTGGCAAAGGTATGGCGCAGTCCGGCGGTGTTCTCTGGAGAACTCTGCTTGGTCTACCTCCAGTGTCCATGGTCCAGGCACCAAGAGCTCCCTCGCATCTAGATCCTGGGTCTTCAGCGTCCTCTCTCAGCCCCGCCTTTTGGCGTGACCGTTACTGAAGCCTCAACAGGGGTTGGAACTTCCAGGCCAAGGCTGGAATGGCTACCCACTACATACATACATCAACAAAAATAAGTAACTGGTTGGGTGTGATGACATATACCTCGAATCTGCAGCCCTGGGAAGGTTGAAGCAAGAGGATCAGGAGTTCAAGGCCAGCCTGGCCTACACAACAAGACCCTGTATTTTAAAAAGTTAAAATAAATAACTACAGGTATATGAAACAATTATTAGCAAACCCCTCAAGCACAATTTGTGAAAGAGGAAGACCCAAAATACACAGTATGTTTACTTTGTAAAAATCCTGAAACATGTTCTTGCCTATATTTTCATCATGTATATTACATAGGGAATGTTTAGGGGAAATACACACACACACACACACACACACACACACACACACAAATATACACATACACACACACAAATACACACACACACACACACACACACACACACACACACACACATATACACACACAGAGACAGAGAGAAACCAGCAAAATAAGCAATTATCTAGGCATTCATAGGTTTATTTTTTCAGATATTGACCTGCAGGACAGGAAGACGGGAAAGAGGAAAGACAGAGCCATTTGTAGGGAGTAAAATTAGCTTTAGGTATTTTTAATCTTAACAAATAATAAATGATATTGACCAAAGAAGCCTGGCCTAGAAGTGGAACAAATAAACTTTTAATGAGCCTCTTGCCCACAAGCACCAAGTTAACAGAATCCCTGGTCTCCCGCTGCACATGTGGAACATAGAGGCCGTTATTCTAGTCCTACCTGTAGCCCCATGAGCACCTCCCATACATCCTGCCACTGGCAAACAATAGCTACCTACCTCTCGCATTTTTTTCTGAGAAAGCTTTATCAGGTGAGAAAGGAGTTCCGCAATGGCACCACAATCATAACCGGACCTTGGCTCCAACACCTTGTAAAGTGTTCCAAAGGGAACCCTGCAGTGCACTAAAGACCTCCAATGACCACAGCTGTTACACTACTCTCATGCGGATTTGAGGACTCGTGGTTCCTGGGGAACATCTGTGGTCTGTTTCCATTCTCACAGTTCCACACATGCAACATAACAGTATCCTTGGCCCCAGACTCTTCATGGCTACCTCCTCAGGGAGCATATCCCTCCATACCTGCCCACAAGCCCATGATATCTTTCCCATCACACCAATGTCTCCTGGCTTGAATTCAAGCTCATTTTGACTTTGCACTTGTTGCTTAAGCATCTATCTTCCCCTTAGACCAAGGATGCCCAATGTATGTTCAGACTATGCAGCTGTTAAGGTTTAAAAATGAAATGTCCCCAGTTGGTCCTTGTGTTGAAGGTTTGCTCCCCAGCTGGTAGGGCTATTTTGGGAGTTGGTGGAAACTTTGGGAGCTAGGGTTGGAGGCTGGTTGAGAATGGAACACTGAGGATGTGCTTTTGAAGGATATCTTGTCTCTAGCCCCTTTACTTCTCCTCCACCCTCCTTTTCCTCTCATCCATGTCTTTTCCTTCCCTCTCTTCACTTCCCTCTTCCCCCTCTCTCTTCTTGGGTGACAAAAGATGAACACTTATACTATGATGTTCTGCCCCAATCAAGACTCAGAAACAATGGCACCAGCCAATCAGCAACTGTAACTTCTGCAACTGTGAGCCAACTAAATCTTTCCTCCCTTACAGTTATTTTCTCAGGTATTTCTCAAGTGACAGAAAATCTAACACAACAGACAGTACATCAGCCAGGACACTGGGTTTGTTTCCACATGTAACATTTATTAAGATATTATAGATTAGCCAGGCAGTGGTGCTGCACACCTTTAATCCCAGCACTGGGAGGCAGAGGCAGGCAGATCTCTATGAGTTTGAGGCCAGGCTGGTCTACAGAACAAGTTCAAGGACAGCCAAGGCTATACAAAAAAACCCTGTCTGGAAAAACCAAAAAAGAAAAGATATTATAGATTCTCACACATTTGTAACAAAAAATAAACACTGATGCAATGTACAGTATTGTACAACTCACGTGGCAATCTTTGCAAAATGTAGAACAGTTAACATCAAAAGGAATATTTCCAACACAAAAGCATCTATCCTGCATGTATCCCTTTTATAAGTACCTCCTGCCCTCCAACATGCACCTCCTCAGTCTCCGATTACTTCAAAGTGAAAATGACTTTTGATGAGAGTCACACATGTGGAAATTGTGCGATCTGGGCTCTCGTGTCTG
The DNA here is from genome assembly GCF_903995425.1 of Onychomys torridus. NCBI lineage: Eukaryota > Metazoa > Chordata > Mammalia > Rodentia > Cricetidae > Onychomys > Onychomys torridus. The sequence continues at coordinate 7,197,044 of NC_050443.1, forward strand.
GATTCCACCCCTGGCTCCTCTGAGGGCTTTCAGCTCTTAGTCACTGCTATGGGTTTATTTTTAGCCTGTCTATGTCAATCAGTTCAGAGGTTCAAAAGAAGTTCTATTCCTCGGCAAATGTCTCTCTTTGCCTTATGCTGACTTCAGTATTCTTAGTGTTGAAGAGCAAGTCTGCTCTTCGGAGAAAACCAGGGTTCGCAGAGCTGTTATCATGCTGTGTATGGTAGGTGGGCTCAGAAGCAGCACCTCAACACTAACTGTTCCCGCACTGCCATGCTCCTTTCATCACGTGAACAGCTGCCTCTCCTAACACCTTTATTTTACTTTTCCACAATTAGGCATTATTCAAGAAAACAAAAATCTTGAAATGTCTTTTTACCTTTAACCTATCCAATTCAACAATGATGAGATGTCAATAATATAAAACACACTAGAGTGACTATCTACCTCTCAAATTATTTTCCTAAGGCCTCCATCTCTCCAGGGGAAAGTAGTCCCCAGCATCCCAAAGCAATGCTGCAGCACACCCCTACAGTATTCTCTCTTTGGTGCTAATACTGCTGGATCCTAGAATAAAGTAAATGCAGCCATATTTTCTCATCATCACTGGTGGTCTCTGATTTCCTCCTAGAAGCTCTGTTACATCCCATACAACAGAAACTGTCTTCTAGAAAGGACAGTCCCAGAAGCTCCTTGGAACAAGTGAGAGAAGTATGTCTACTCACACATACTTCACCAATATAGGATTTCATGCATATAGTATCTAGACAACCATTAAACTGAACTAAGGATGGAGTCAGGTCTCCAGGATTACTTTTAGTCTTAACACAGACAATGATCCCATGCAAGTGAACATCTGCACAGTAACCAGTCAAACTAATTAGGCTGAACACACCAATGGAGATTATTTCTTTGAAATGTGTGGTATTCTTTATCCTAGTCTCTGTTCTACAGTTGTGTGAGTTATATACTACCCTTAACAGCAAAGCATCTTTTACTTGGTTCCTTGCTCTCCTTGACTCCTCAAAATCCAGCATTAAACATTTCCTTAGGCATGTTTACCTATAACACAAATATGATAATTTGCAGAGGTTCTAAACAAATTAGTCTTAATTTTATCAAGATGTAGCTCATAAAATTGATCATGCAATCAGGTCGCTAAGGCAGTATTGCATTTAACAAGTCCTCCCAAGCCTAAGGCTGGACTCCATCTGTGACATCAACATCCTCAAAGCCCTAAAGGGACAGCCTAAAACCTATTCTGTACTTTACAGATTGGTGGGAAAGAGGGGCTCTCTAGCAAGTGGGAAACTTGGCAGATTCAAGGAGTGTGAGAAGAAGGGAATTTGTCCAAAGGTCTACTGTAGATAGAGTCCTTGTGGATTTTCCACACTTGATGAAGAGAAGCAAATAAGAGCAACAGTGAATTCAACTTCTCAGAGGGACCAAGGAAATTGAGGAACTACCAAGTCAGGAGGGAATCCAAAGCACTGGAACTATGGTGGGGTTTACTTTAGGCAGACTCTCTGAAGGCAGCCAGAGTCAAATTTCTAATAACGCAAAACAGCAACTGTGCAAATAGGAACCAAAGCTGGTGGTTTCTACATATATCATATGCTACTTTGTTTTAAGAGAAGAGATCCAGTCTTGTTTCAAAGTCCCCCAATAAAGGAGAAGTTTATGTCCCATTGTCTCTAAGATGCTACTTTGATGACTCCTGAGGTCTCACTATCAGTCCAAGCACATCCTCACCTCTCCCTTCACACCTCATTCTCCCAAACCCTAGTGTACCAGCTCACATGACATGATGTAAAGCATGCCTACCTCCCACCAGCTAACCCACTATTCTGATCGCTATTATCAATGATTACTTTTCTAGGCTCTAAACTCCATATGAGCGAGACCATACACACTCCTGTGCTACGCTTATGTCAATCAGCAGCAGCTCTTCAGAGTCATGTGTACGGCTGGAATTAATAGCAGCCTTTCCTAAGCTATTTATAGTTCTACAAAACAAGTATTGGCTTGAAATCAATGTCAAAAAGTGAATGTGCTTCAAGGGGGAAAAAAAAGCACAAACTAATATCTCCAATGAATATTGATGCAAAAATACTGAAAAACATACTAGTAAACTGAATTCAATAGTACACTGAAAGGATTCTACACCACAGCCAAATAAGACTCATTCTTGCAATTCAAAGACTCATACATAAATAAGTCATCAGTGTAACAAACCACATTAACAGAACAAAAGAAGAAAAAGATAAAGCCATTCTGATGATATAGAAAAACTACTAGACTAAATCAATGATATAAACAAAGAAAAATTTTAATTTAGTAAATAAAACACCAATCATAAGTGAGGAAGAGAAAAAATTAGTTCAACATAAAGGCCATAAAAAAATAACCATACTCAATGGTAGAGGACAGAAAGCTTCTCCTCTAAGACCAGAAACAAGATAAGGATTTCTGCTTTTACCACTTCTTTAAGTTCTAGCCAGAACAACCATGCAAAGATGCAATAAAAGACATTCATATTGAAAAGGAAGAGATTGGGGCTAGAGAGATGGCTCAGAGGATAAAAGCATTGACTGCTCTTCCAGAGGTCCTGAATTCAGTTTCCAGCAACCACATGGTGGCTCACAACTGTCTACAATGACATCTGGTACCCTCTTCTAGTATGCAGGCATACATGCAGGCAGAACACTATATACATAATAAATAAATAAAATCTTAAAAAAGAAAGAAAGGAAGGAAGGAAGGAAGGAAGGAAGGAGGGAGGGAGGGAGGGAGGGAGGGAAGGAAGGAAGGAAGGAAGGAAGGAAGGAAGAAAGAAAGAAAGAAAGAAAGAAAGAAAGAAAGAAAGAAAGAAAGAAAAAGGGAAAAAAGTATAGACAGCCCTAGATTTTCAATGGGCCAATATACAAGTCTTCAACTTTTACAATGCTGCAAAAGCAGTAACACATTCAATAGAAGTCATTGTTAATTTTTCCCCAGGCAAGAGATAATATGGTATAACACCCTTCTGTGATGCTCAAGTATAACTATGTACCAAGGCCCCCAGTCAGCCACAAGATGAGTATAAAATACTGATTCTAGTGAATGGGGTGTACGTGTGTGTGTGTGTGTGTGTGTGTGTGTGTGTGTGTGTGTGAACTTATATTCAACTTATGATAGGTTTATCAGGATATTACCCAATCATAAATCAAGGAGTACCTATATCACTATTCATGAGTGACATGATTATACATTCCTGAAACAGTAAAGAATGCCCACAGAAAATCTGTTAGAACTGATGAATTCAGATGTTACAGAATACAAAATAAACAAAATCAGTCCCATTTTTACACACTAGCAATGAACAACCCAAACACAAATGAAGGACAAAACTGCATTTACAGTAGCACTCTCACCAAGGAGGGAAGACATATACATAAAAGTAAAAAATGTTACTGAAGGAAATCAAAAGAAGATAAAAATAAATGGAAAATGACCACATACTCGCGAACTAGAAGACTTATACCACCTTAATACCATTAAGATGTCAGTAATACCCAAAGCATTCTACATGTTCAATGTAATCCCTATCAACATCCCAAAAATATGATCTGAAGAAATAGAAACATCCATTTTAAAATTCATATGGAATCTCAAGAAATTCTGACTCACCAAAATAATCATAAAGAAGTAAATTGGAGGCTTTACATTTGTTGATTACAAAATTTGAAGAGAGATAGACATATGGACCAATAGTACAGAATATAGAGCATGGGTATAAACATCGCACATACGTTAAATGACTTTCAATAAGACCAGTCATTGGGAAAAAGCAGTCCTTTCAGACAACAGTGAGAAGAAGCTGGATATCCAAATACAAGGGAATGAAGTTGAACCCTTACCTTCTAAAGATCCACTCAAAATGGGTTATGGTCTTAAATGTAAAACACAGCACTATAAAAATTCTAGGAGAAGCTGGGCATGATACACTCTTAAGCATATATCCTTAGAAAATGAAGATTTAAGAGACAAAAACCCTATACAAAATGTTAGACTCTTTATCTGTACTAGTTAAAAATACAAAACTTGCCGGGCAGTGGTGGCGCATGCCTTTAATCCCAGCACTTGGGAGGCAAAGGCAGGCGGATCTCTGTGAATTCGAAGCCAGCCTGGGCTACCAAGTGAGTTCCAGGAAAGGTGCAAAGCTACACAGAGAAACCCTGTCTCAAAAAACAAAAAACAAAAACAAAAAAACTTCTCTACTGACTTTCAATAGATGAACTATTTTAAAATCCTAGCAATTGGAAAATGTAGGACAGCTTAGGCTACATAGGACCTGTCACACACACAAAAAAAATTAAATTAAATAAAACACATTTTTATAAATCTATAATTATATAATTATGTCAAAACTGTTAAAACAAATAATGCTTAAAAGCCTCCTGGCTACAGAAACATAGATGTCCTAGGGGAAACTGCAAACACCTGAACATAGATGGGTATCAAATGATAACAAGAAATTACTGCTCATTTGCTTAAGTGTGGTAATGATGTTAAGAGTTATGCTGAAGGCCCAGCGGTGGTGGCGCCCGCCTTTAATCTCAGCACTCAGGAGGCAGAGGCAGGTGGATCTCTGTGAGTTTGAGGCTAACCTGGGCTATAGAGTGAGTTCCAGGAAAGGTGCAAAGCTACACAGAGAAACCCTGTCTCGAAAAACCAAAAAAAAAAAAAAAAAGAGTTCTGCTGAACAATGTTATTTTTCTTCAAATGCAAGTGAAGAAATATTTAGGAGTAAAGTGTCCTACTTAAAAACTTATTTCCAGAGACGGGCCTGGGGGCTGGGTGCGAGTAGAGCGGGCGCAGGACGGACAAGGACGTGCTGACCACTCTGAAGATCCTCATCATCGGCGGCGAGAGTGGAGTGGGCAAGTCCAGCCTGCTCCGGAGGTTCACAGATGACACCTTTGATCCAGAACTTGCAGCAACAATAGGTGTTGACTTTAAGGTGAAAACGATTTCAGTGGATGGAAATAAGGCTAAACTTGCAATATGGGATACGGCTGGGCAAGAGAGGTTCAGAACATTAACTCCCAGCTATTACAGAGGTGCACAGGGAGTTATATTAGTTTATGACGTCACAAGAAGAGACACCTTTGTTAAACTGGATAATTGGTTAAATGAATTGGAAACATACTGTACAAGAAATGACATAGTAAACATGCTCGTTGGAAATAAAATTGACAAGGAAAATCGTGAAGTTGATAGAAATGAAGGCCTGAAATTTGCACGCAAGCATTCCATGTTGTTCATCGAGGCAAGTGCAAAAACCCGTGATGGTGTTCAGTGTGCCTTTGAGGAGCTTGCTGAAAAGATCATTCAGACACCTGGACTATGGGGAAGTGAGAACCAGAACAAAGGAGTCAAGCCGTCACACAGGGAAGAGAGCCATGGAGGAGGAGCCTGTGGTGGTTACTGTTCTGTGCTATAAACTCTGGGGAGTCCATCTCTTGCATAGTTGATGAGATGGTGACATCTTTCTGTATATAAACTGTTAACTGCTATTAGGGACCTTGCAGTTTGCACATAATGGTTTTTATCATGGCAGTGAGTATTTGCAAGAAACCCCCTCATTGGCTTTCCCAGGTGAAATGTTACAGTCTGCATGCACAGTTTGCAGTCTATAGTTTTTATGTAACATAAAATAGGTGTACCTTCATAAGTACATTTGATTTTATGATTTACATTTATCATGTCATTTTTTAAAAAATGTTGCTGCAAGTCTGCTTTTGTTCTCCTTTTTGCTTAACTACTCTGATGAATTACTGAATTACTTGGTATGTAGAACTAGAACCATGAGAAGGTATGCAGGTATCATCAAGCCAGTTTCCCTTGAGGAATAACAAAGCATGATTCTCAGCTTTTCTAGGATGTTTGAGAGTCTTAGTACTAAGTAAAATTCTCAGTTCAGAATGTAGTAGCCCAGGCCAATTCATAATTAAATCTCTATTTGTTCTGATGATGCTTCCAAAATAGTATTGATAAGTTAAAGCAGTTTGGTATTTTAATTTACTCCAGTGATTAGCCCAGTTACCTGAGCTTTAATCCATTGCACACATTGGGATCCTGATCCTTGGTGCAATGTTTTAGTTACATGGCTTCTGGCAGGATGGCAGTGAGGCGGCTTTCCCTCATCTGGGATTCAGAAGGACATGAACAGCATAGCTCCTTCAAGTACTTCCACTTTTAAAACCCAACATCTTCTTTCACACGTGTTGGTAGTGTTTGTCCAGATGCCTCACTGTAGCTTGTGTAATGACTGTCTGTGTCTTATGGCTTCCATGAATGGCTAGTTGCCATTCAAAAACCTCTTTCTGTGTTTTGAAGGTGGGGGAGAAAACACTAAATGATAATTTGAGAAAGGCATATTGCTTCCAGATTCTGAATGGTGGGGAAATGCTATTACAATGAGATTGTTGATAATTTACTGTAACAAGTAGCAAATAGTTCATTAAAATCCAACCTGTACAGAATTAAAAAAAAACTTATTTCCAAATGGTATATGCAAATAAATTAGTGACATATATAAACATAATTTAAATTCAGTCATATTCATATATACATATATAAACATACATATAGTCTTATGTTTATAATATACATATACAAAAATACATATAAACCTACACATAAATATACAGGTCAGGGTTGGGGATTTAGCTCAGTGGTGGAGCACTTACCTAGCAAGCACAAGGCCCTGGGTTCGATCCTCAGCTCAAAATATATATATATAAATATATACAGGTCATACTCACAAACAAGGATATATGAGCATGCACACAACATAACACATATTGTCAGCACATAATAAATGATTATACTTACATTATAATTAATATACATTATATATTACATGTATTGACTGCTAAATTTACACAGTGGGCAAATGGGTGTTCACTGTTCTTTAAGTTTGTACTGTTGTGCAATTCTGAACTGTTGTAATAGTTCAGAAACTTGTCAACATACAAGGACGGGAGTGTAAAAGCTTCTGGGAGAAGTACTCTACAGTCAGCATTCCCTAAGTAACGTATTTCTCACCAGATGTTCAATAGGTGCTTACAAATGAACTAATGGGCGAAATATGACACCAGCCGGAACCGCAAGAAATCCATCAAGTTACCACCTGGGGAAATTCTTAACTTAGAAAATCTTGCAGACAGGTTTTGAAGCAGCAGAGAACAGGAATGTTCAGAATCTCAGCCTCTAAGAAGTGAGATTAGGGTAAAGCAGAGTGTTCAAACCACAGGCCACTCTGGCCAAATATGAAATATGTTGGGATCCAGCTGCTGCCAACAGCTGACAAGTGATTCATGGTCAAGGCTATTTGATCTCTTTACTACATAAGAGAGTTAAGCTTCTAAAACCCAGAAAAAAAAAAGCATTTACTCAAAATTCTCTCTCTCTGTCTCTCTCTGTCTCTCTCTGTCTCTCTCTCCTCTCTCTCTCTCTCTTTTTTAGCTGAGGATTGAACCCAGGTTGGTAGCAAGCACTCTACCACTGAGCTAAATCCCCAACCCTCAATATTTTAACTATTAAATATTTAAATGTTTCACTAGTAAAACTTATTACAGGATCCAAGGGGTAATATTAAACCTGCTTTCATGAGAAAAAAAGACCAAGTCCACAACTTCTAATTAAAGTAATCTGTATTTTGGGGTGTACCCCAGACTTGAAACTGGCCAGCTGCCTACCTCACCCTAATTTGGATTTGAGAGAGCAGCCCCTGCTGACCTCTGAAGTTTCTTTTATAAGAGAGATAGGGTATACACGGGGGCTAAAGGGTTGGCAGTTATAAATAGGAGAATATAATAAAAATGGGGGAACAAGCAGTTTATATCCGACCTAAGAAACAGAAACTTAATTATAAATAGAAACCTTTAGCAAAGACTTAACATAGAACAAACAGGAACTTCTTCTTAACTACAATTAGAAACCTTATTTTGCAAGGACTTAACACAGGACCAACAAGAACTTATTCTTTAACTAGGATTTAACACAGGACAAACAGGAACCTCTCAATTACAATTAGAAACCTTAACTTATGAGGACTTAACAGAGGAAAATCAGGAACTTCTTTCCAACTGTCTCAACTGCAGAGCTCTTTTTTTTTTTTTTTGAGCTGAGGATCGAACCCAGGGCCTTGCGCTTGCTAGGCAAGCGCTCTACCACTGAGCTAAATCCCCAACCCAGCTGCAGAGCTCTTAACCCTCTGTTTTGTTTTGTTTTGTTCTCCCATTAACTTGTGAGGTGTATTGTTCCTGTTTCAGTGTCACAGTATATCAATAGTAAAGGCACTTGCTTAACAAATGTGAGTCCCAGGGTCCAATCTCCAGTATTACAAAAACTAAAACCAAAATAACCCCTCACTGAAAAATAATATAGTACATACTCATTACAGAAAACCTGGAAAATATACAGAATGTTAAAAAGCACAAATCATCCATAATCTCACTATCAAGTCTTAAGTACATTTTTTCTGACCCTCTAGCTAGAGGGTCATCTAGCAGTTTGGAGTCAAACTGCTTATTTACGTTGGATATGTACCACACTTAACATTATATTACGGGTAGTTCCCACATCATTAACATCTTTTGCTTAGCATAAAAATTGGTAAATTTTCTTTAGAAACTGATTCAGATAATTCCTAAGTACTGCTGAAATAAGAAAAATAAATACAAGGTAATGAATGTGATGGGTTAACAGCTTTTATTTTACAATGACACAAAATGAGATTCAAAGGTAACATCAAAGGAGCTCATCCTTAGTAAATACTATCTCATCACACATGAACCATACTTACACATGTATAAAACACATATGTAATTGTCCTTGTCTCATACATAACAATATATAAATACACACGATATGCAAATGCAAAAGCATTCAAACTCAACATGTACACATATGAACACACATATAAATGTTGCTGTGGATAGCACTCTGTATAAATAAAATGCTGTTTGGCCAGTGGCCAGGCAAGAAGTATAGGAGGGACAAGAGAGAAGAGAATTCTGGGAGGTGGAAGGCTGGGGCAGAGAGACCCTGCCAGCCACCACCAGGACCAGGAAGATGTAAGGTACAGGTAAGCCACAAACCAAGTGGCAAAGTATAGACTAATAGAAATGGATTAATTTAAGATAGAAGAAGTAGATAACAAGAAGCCTGCCATGGCCATACAGTTTGTAAGCAATATAATTTCTGTGTGTTTACTTGGTTGGGTCTGAGTGTCTATGGGCCTGGCGGGTGAGAGAGATTTGTCCTGACTCTGGGTCAGGCAGGAAAACTCTAACTACAAAATGTAATACACATATGTACACACAAAATTCCATATAATTCCACAGATAAATATACATGTCATACACACATCAACATAATACATAACATATTATATGGACTAAATTTAGATGTTGGGCAAGGGGATCAAACAAGTTTGAAAATTGTCAGGCAGTGAAAATTCTGTTTCACAAGGACTATGTTCACATATCTCCTAATGTACTGCTAGAACTGCAAAAAAGAAAAGGGGGAGGGGAGGGGTGAGGAGGGGTGGGGAGGGGCGAAAAGGAAAAGGAAGGGAAGGGGAGGGAAGGGGAAAGAAGAAAACGTGTCTGTCATGATGGTGTAAATTATAATCCTGGTACTTGGAAGGCTGAGGCAAGGCCAGCCTGAGCTACACAGCAAGCCCATGTCAAAACAAAACAAAATCTGAAAACTTGCATGTTCACAAGGAAAAGGAGACAAAAAAACATGTCAACTCAACATCTTCATAAGTATTGCTCCAAGTACCACACAATTTGGTGAAAAAAGCAAGTGGCCAAGTTCAAACTACATCAAGCATATCAACTCCACACATCCACACCCCATACTCCATACTGCTTGAGGCAACATGTATTCTAAATGGGAAAGCTCTACAATGGTCAAAGGATGAAGAAAGAGAGAAGAGAGGGAGAGGGAGAGGGAGAGAGAAAGAGAAGAAAGACAGTAAGTAAGTGCTGGGTGCATTGCACATCCATTCTGTGATCTTGAAGTTACAGAGACAGCCTGTTTTTCATTCACTGAGAAAAACTTTACTGGACACTTACTGTGTGCCATACACTCCCAGACAACAATGTTTAAGCAGTGGATCTGACTGACGCACTGTAATGAAAAAACACAAAGAACAAAACACACCATGGTTACCATCCAACACTTACTCTACAAACTTATGGTATATACAGACCTGTATTTGTTTTCTGTATAAGGAGTTACTATTCCAGTTTCTCACTGTCGCTCACAAGGCCAAGCAAACTGAGAACGCATTTGCTGCCCAGGATAGCAGGCTTGAGCTCTGACTTCCAATTTGATGTTGTCAACCTAGCAACAAATACTTCCTGGGCTAGCAGCCCCATGCCTAGGCTTGTGAGGACAAGCTCCTGAGCTGAAGGAGTCAGGGTTTAAAGTGGTGAAAGGTCATGATTCTCACAAGTTCCTGGTGTCTGGTAAATAGACCTAAGGAAGAGTCAGAGGCAGGGGAGAAGGTAGTGAGAACGTAAGTGAGGACGTGATTGGATTCTGGGAATTTCTTGAAGGTAGACGCATTGGATTTTGAAGACACAACGGGGGAGGGGCGTGGATAATAGAAAAAAGAAACATCAAAGTAAAAGCTGAAGGATGGAGAGGAAGCGGTCATTTACAGAGTGACTACACTAGGTGCTGAGTTGAGAACCCATCCAAGTCTGGGATGTCTGACCCCAAAAAGGAGTGGACATAAGGGGCCTGTGGGTAAAGGCAACCCAGTTCACCTGTTGTGGTGAATGAGGGGTATGTAGCAGCCAGAGAAGGAAGACCAGCTGGGAGACTTCACAACCTCTAGGAAAGAGAAAACAAAATGCACAGGTGCAGGGAGGGGACGCCATCTCTATGACAAAAAGGATGAAGAGGAGACAGGGAAAGGATTGATGGGCAGAAAGGTACAGAAAGCATGGGAGTGGACACAGGAAACAGGTATCCCTGTCCCTAACTCTGAGAAGGGAAGGGAGCGAGGAGGGAGGCGAGGAGGAGCTGCGTCTGCACGAGGACTTGGAGGGAAGCAGCGAGTCGGACTCAAAAGAAGAAAGAACTGTTATCTGTGTCCTGCGGGGTGAGAAGACACGTGGGATCACCAAGGGCAAAAGGGTACAACTAAGCTAGGACCGCCCCGCCTCTGCTTCAGACCCCAGGGCGTCCAGGCACCACGGTCTAGGGCTCTGCTCCGCCTCTGCGGAAGTCGGGGGGCGGGGAAACCCCACCCAGAGAATCGGGAGACGCCCACTCACCTCCGAGGGCGCAACCCGCACGTTCCCGCGCGTGTGCCCGCCAGGTTCCCGAGTGAGGTTCTGCCCGAGGTCAGTAAAGGCGGGGTGCGAAAACCCGCTTCCTTTTGCCTTCTGACGTCGAGCTCTGAAGCTTTTAGTCTATGCCAACTGCGGAGGCTTAATGAACCCGAAAACTCCAGCCACCTGTCCCCGACTGCGCAACCTCCCACGGGAGGTCGTCCTCCTGCGATGGCTGCTTTCCTGTTGTCTGCCCACCCACCTCTCTGCCGGATATGGCCCAAGGAGCCCAGCCAGGGGTCCTGATGGAGTTCTTTTTCTCTCCAGTTAAAGAATTAAAAGGCAGGGGGTAGTGGGGGAAACCTCTAGAGTAACAGCAGCGGACAAACTCTGAAACGCAGACAGAAATCAGCCCGTCAAGAATGGCTTTTATTACGGGGTGAGGAAGAACACAGAAAGACTCTCTGCGAAGCAGAAAGTCAAAGCCCAGCTTCTCTTCTTCCCCTAATTTAGGATTGGCCAGTTTGAAGATAGACAGGACAGCTTACTGACCCACATCTGTTGTTTAAACATGTCCTGGCCCGGCCATGAACTTGTGAGCCAGTCCATCAGCAGGGGCCCTCCTGGCAGGAGGAGACGACCATAAGGCTTTGTTTTAAGCGGCCAGGCTTTTGTCTCAGGTCAGGAAGGTGAGGAAGCAGCCAGACACGTTGTAAATTCATCATCCCAATTCCCTAGCCATAGGCCTTCTCCCCAGCTGCCTATCAGGAAGCGACTAACTTCTAGTCCCTCCCACTCAGCTACATCCGCAGCACTTAGAATTTCGAAACAATGTCTCCTCGTTCCACCCCTCAAATGCTGAGTACAGCAGGGTTTTGTGGCTCTTTCCTCCTCTGAGGGTCGCCAGCTTCATTTTTATGTGGTGGTCTAATTTCCCATGGCGCATAGGTGGACATTAGTACTGTTTCCAGAATTGTTCAAAGGAAATGGCTGTGTGCCAGCCTTAATGGCTCACATTTGCTACATCAGCACTCTCGAACCCAGGACTTTGGAGACCCAGGAAGCTGGCTTATATAGGGAGTTCCACCCCAAATTGGACTATATAGTAAGACCCCACGCCTCCTTCTTTTTAAGCGGAAACTGTTGTGAACATCTTGGCCAGGGTCTAGGACTGCAGCTCTTTCTGGAAATACATAGACTTCCTCCTGAGTAATAAGCAAAATGCATGTTGCCGTCAACATAGCTTTGTCAGTATTTGTTTGCATATTACCTACCCAGATAAAGCATCTTGGGATATCATGCAATGAAACTGGGCACTGCCATGAATTTATTGGCCACTTGGATTTCCTCATTCACGATGGCACAGATCCAAAGGATTTGCCACTTTAAAAAAAAAAAAAAAAAAAAAAAGATTTATCTATTTATCATGTATACAGAAGGGGGCGCCAGATCTCATTACAGGTAGTTGTGAGCCACCATGTGGTTGCTGGAATTGAACTCAGGACCTCTGGAAGAGCAGTTGGCGTTCTTAACCTCTGAGCCACCTCTCCAGCCCTTGCCCACATTTTCAATGGGTTCTCTCTGACACGCCGGATCCCTTACATATCCGAATACCACTCCTATGCTGGCCCAGCGACAGTCTTTTCTCTACTGCTTGTCCATTCACCTACATAATGGAGACTTTCTGATGCGCAGGAATTCTTAAACTTATTCTGTGCGTTTCTCTGATATTCATTTCATTTAAAAACGTTTGCCTACGCCAAGATGACAAAAAATGCTTGATAGTCTCAAGTAGAAGCTTCATCAATTTGCCTTTCCATTTAAATAGTTTGTGTAGAACAGGTATCAAACTGTAGCCCCTGGGTAAAAGCTAGTCCAAATCTTTTTTTTATAGTTCTGTTTTGTATTTTGGAGACTGACTTACTGCATAGTCCTTTCTAGCCTGGAACTTGTGGCAATCTTCCTGTCACTACCTCTAAGTGCTGAGATTTACATGTTGAGCACCACCAGGCCTGGCTTACTTTACAAAATGATTTTTTTTTATTGCATTTCACAGTTAAAATTACAGGAAATTCAAGTTTCAGAGTCCATAAATAAAATTTTATTGGATACATTCACACTCATTTGCTTACAACTCAACATATAGCTAGTTCCACATTACAGTCACTTGTGGCTGAGTAGTTGCAGGAGAAATATGGTACACAGTTTAAAATACTATCTTTTCCCTGCAGGAAAAAAAAAAAAAAAAAAAAAAAAAAAAAAGCTAACCTGTTGGATAAGGCATATATTTTAACTATATAAAAACATTTTCCCCAAACCACAAGGTAACACTGCACGCCACTAGGACAAAAAATAATGCTGGTAAGGACATGAAGTCAAAACAGTCATACATCACCGGCAGAAACATAAAATGGTTCAAGTGATATGGACATTAGTTCCTCAAAAAGCAAGCAAAGACCCAGCAATTCCACTCCTAAGAGTACTGAAACTATATTGGCATATGACTTTGTAAATGTGTTCAGAACAACATTATTCTTAATAGTCAAAGAGTAGAAGCTGAAATGTCTATCAACCAATATGCAAAAAATAGAGTTTTAATCACACGGTGACATATTTCTCAGCCACAAAAAGGAATCCTAGTACAACGTGAACCTCGAAAATATATGCTAAATGAAATGAAAAAGTGACAAAAGCCATGTTTTATTTTTTTAATGGATGTGTAAGTATAGAATTGCAAACACACACTGAGAATAGATTAGTGGTTGCCAGGGTCTTGGGGAGTAGAATGATAACAGGTATATTTAGCTTTCCTGTGGATAATGAAAACTGTCCCAAAATTACAGAATGGAGGTGATTGAAGAACCTAATGAGAGAATACTAAGAGCCACTGAATAAGACACTTAATTTTTAAAACTTGAATATTAGTTTTTCAGAAATGACCATTAATGCTGAGTGCCTGTGGTTTTCAAGCCTAGATAAAGTATATACTTCTATATTAGTTATTTTCTTCTGCTCAGACTTGGTTGTTCATATTCTGAAACCATTTATCTTTTTCAGAGTCATAGATGTTTTCCTGCAAATGGACTTTTTTTTCCGAAAAGTTCTGTTCTCCTCACCTGCCTCTGCAATAAAGCCACTTATTTAACTACTGCTCATGAAGAAGTTCCATCTATGGCTTAATTGCTCCCCCTGTAACTGACATGATGGAAGGTTTCTCCTCCCTAAACCCAATGTCTTGTTGCATGACATCACACCCCTCACATGTCACACTTGCAATTGCCCTTCACTGTGAAAGAAAGTGAATGACCAAGCCTAAATTCACAGGGTTGGAGATGTGCAATACATCCGTGGGGAAGTATCTTCACCAGTTATACAGGTCACCATAGCTGTCTTAGCATTTTGAGGGGCAGGTGTGTGTGTGGCAGCAGTATTTTAATTAATTGCTCTCCGTTACCTCCCTGGCCCCATCTCACATCATCTCATTCTCGTCACAGTGGTCTTTTGGCTGTTCCTCAAATACAGTATGTTCCTCCCTCTATAGGAATATTCTCCCCTAAGTAACTATTGGCTCATTCCCTCATGTTTCATAGGTCAGTATGAATCATCTCAGTGAGGACTTCCCTGACCTGTTTCTAAAACTGTAATCACTTCTGTGCAACACATACACCCCATACCTTCTCAGCTTTATTTTTCTTCCAGGTATCAAACCCATCTGATATATAATGTGTACCCGTTTTTCTCCCCTACTGAACTGTAAACCCCGTTCTGCATTCTACAATAGTACCAACTCTTAGGAGTACTGCAGGTATTTACACAGTTGCTGAACTAAGAGAGACAAGAAGTTGGCCCAGTCTAATGAACAATCTGCAGCCATACTTGAGCACTGATAACTTTAGCATCAAAAGGATGTCAATTAATGGAAATTATTAAGACAGTGGCCATAAATGTTCCCACAGTTTCCATGTTGGATGGAAAACCTGCTCTAGCCATCACATTCCTGGGCTCTACACACACTTTATGATGCTGAAATGTGCCTTCTTGGCCAGACAAGTGGAAGGGGATGGGAGTAAATTTAAGAGAAAAACAATCAATCTTTGCTGAGATTTCTTTTCACTCATTCATAGGATTTTATTATTAATTTTTGTTGTTAAGTCAGGGTCTCACTAATAGCCTTGGCTGTCCTGGAAATCATTTGGTAGACCAGGCTGACCTCTAATTCACAAGAGATCTGCCTGCCTCTGCTTCCCAAGTGCTAGGATTGAAGGTGTGTGCCATCACACCCAAATACATTCATAGGATTTAATAATCTAAACCAGCACTAAAATTCAGGGCTGTTAAAATGGTAAAAGGACAGAAGCCAGAGCCTACAGAATTCTTTTTTCCTTCTGACATTGTTTATGGATATGGAGTGGAAGGGTTGGTTTATAACTTGCTGAGTGAGAGGACACACACGAAATACTTCAGTTGGGAGTCTAAAAGAAATAGTGATACCACAAATTATCACAGAAAACTGTGGCTTAAAACCACACATCAGTTCTCTCCACTTTAAGACTGGAATCAATTCACTTACACTGGACTGATAAGAACAGGAGTAGTTCTTTCTGGGGAGACACTGCAGAGAACCCATTTTCTTGCCTCTGGCCTTCAGAAGCCATTCACATTGTGGACAGTTCAGCCTTAAAGCCAGGAACAAGTAAATTAAATGCTCAACAAAGACAAGAAAAGTAAACTCAATGTTCATTCTTTGAGATACTCTACCTTCACTTTCTGCGTCTGATTCCAGCCAAAGTTCTCTGCCTCCTCAGGCCATGTGAGTGAATGGGACTCATCTTGACAGTCAGGACAGCCTCCTCTGTCCTACTCCCCAGTCGTGCAGCCCGACACCGACCATTGCCCAGGCTGTACTAGGAGTCCTCTGGAATTCTCCCAATTCAAATCTCACCTTCACCTCTTTAGAAAGAAGTAGCCACCTTCTATAGAGCAGTTTTTTCATTACAACAATTGTTCTTGATCATTTTAAAAAACTAATTTTAGAAAAGAGCAAGGGGAAACAATTCACACATCACACAAACCCCATGTGGACTCACTCCTATTTCATAGCTGACCCCTCTTCCTTGGGGGGTCTGGTGCTGACTTCCTGTTCCAGAATCTAGAATATAGAATCAAGAAGCAGGGACACTGCGGTACATTCATGTTTTACTTAAGAATAACAGACACGAAGTGTCCAGCCCTTGAATGATGTGGACAGTCCATAGGGATTTTCATATTTCTTACTGATACACATAATACTATACAGCAGCAGCAATTCTCAACCTGTGTCATGACCCCATTAAGGGTTAAATGATCCTTTCACAGGAGTTACCTAAGACCATTGGAAAACACAGATATTTACATTACCATTCAAAACAGTAGCAAAATTACAGTTATTAAGTAGCAACGAAAACAATTTTATGGTTGGAGTCACCACACCATGAGGAACTAATTAGAGAGTCACAGCATTAGGAAGGTTGAGAAGCACTGCTACAGACTGTTACAAATGATTGTGTATATCATTGGAGCGTGAGACTAATCTTTTTAATGATGAGACTGAAAAGTACAGAAAAGAAATATATACCTCAATCTCCACACTCTTAATATTCTGAGATGAATTAATACACAGCTATCTTTGTAGGAATCACACAACATCTCTGGCCTCTATCTACTAGGCACCAATAGCTTTTCCACCATGTGGGTGCAAGGAACTGAACCTAGGTCCTCTGCAGGAGTAACAGGTGCTCTTAACTGCTGTCTCTCCATCCCCATCATATGATAGCTCCTCCTGTCAAAGAAGGGCATCTGTATAGAAGACTGAGTGAGATGTTTGACTTCCTTATCAATCTACTCAATAGCCTTAATTACCTCAAAATAGACTTAAGATTCCCCCTCCAATCGCTTCTCGGCCTTTTGGCTAAGATCAAGTGAAGATTCCCCCTCCATAGGAACCAGAAGACAGAAAACAGGATCAAGTCAAAATTACCAGGAGAGCTACTCACAGGCCTTTGAAGCTCTCAACCAAACTGTCTAGCTTTCATCCAGCCAGCACTGCACTGAGAAATGAGATGCTAGAATTATCCAGATTTTTCTGTAACTTTCTCTTCCCTGTCCTCAAACTGATAAGCCTCTCCCTCCACAATGCCGTAATCTTTATAATCCAAGTTCCAAAAGAAATGATTCTAGGCTCAGAGAATGATTCTAGGCTCAGGATGCTCTGATTCCAGAGAAGCTATAACACCTGTAGACTCTTACAGCTTCCTGTAACCATAATCTAGCCTTTGTAGGATGTCTAACAATATCTTTGGCCTCTATCAACTGGCAAAGATCCAAGAAAACACCAAATTCACTTCCTTTTAGCTTCATTTCTATATACATTATCAAATTATTACATAAAAATGTATAAAAAGGAAAAATTACACAATTGTAGTCTCCTAAGAAAGCCATTAAATTTTTCCCATCATACACTGCTAACCTATAGCCAAATATGAACACACTTAACACAATTGTAATAATAATAGATCTATTTTATGCCTTCTTTTGCAATGATTTAAGTATTTTTAGTATGGCAACAAAACCTTTGGATTTTGCTTCAAAGGACTTGAACTCTAAACAAATTAATGTCCTAAATAATCAACAATGATGAAGGCAAGTGATAACTGAAATACAACAATTCAACTTTTTTTGTTCAACAACTAAAGCAGTGGATCCTATTTCTTAGAAGCAGCCCTTTCCAACATGAAGAGTACTTTAGTATTAAGAGGGACAAATTCATTTCAATCACAGGCAACTCTTACATCCAGTTTCCCCTCATTAAATGAGTCCTCAGTGTTCTGGCAGCACCATAAAACAGAAGTACATTCAAACAGCAAACTCAACTAAACCCTGTGGTCGTTGTGGGGCATTGTGTGACTATGCCTGCCTTTGCTGATACAGGAAAGACAGTAAAACCTCCTGACAAAAGCTTCTCTTCCTAATTAAACTTACAAGCTTAGAGTCTAATCATCATTTGCTTATACACAATAAGGTGATACTCTCTTTTAAAGATACCGCCTACTGATTTTCTACAGAATGCATTCATAAGTTCTTTCCAATTTAAGTATCCTGATGTAAAGTAAGATGGGTATTTCTAGGGAAATATCTTGCTCACTTCTGGGTACTTTATTTCAGTGTATGCACTACATGTTTGGTATAGGCTGAATCATCCCTGAAGCCTTTTCTACAGTGATTACCATTCAATCCTCTCTTCAAGAGTTCCCTAATAACAGAATTAATGGGATAATAGAATATTTCATATTCAAATTCTTTTCTGTTAACAAGGGAAGTAATATATGAAGATACATCTCCTTTGTTCACTCAAGAATATGGCCCACATTCATTATGCTTCCACAGGCTGCTCTTTAAGGTGTTTTCTCTGATGTCGGGCAAGACACCAGCTCCTTCTAAATATTTTCCCACATTGAGGACACTGGCTGGGACCCTCCCTGTTATGAAGTCGCTGGTGTACTACCAGGTGAGTATTCTGCCTGAAGGACTTTCCACACTTCAGACACTGGTATGGAGTCTCTTTAGTGTGAATCCTCTGGTGTTTGGTCAGACAGGAACTATCCCTAAAAGCTTTACCACACTGATTACACTCATAAGGCCTTTCACCAGTATGAATCCTCTGATGCCGGATAAGTCCAGGGATGTTCCTGAAGAGTTTCCGACACTGGTTACAACAATAGGGCTTCTCGCCAGTGTGAATCCTCTGATGCCTGATGAGGTATGCACTCTCGATGAAAGTTTTCCCACACTCTTTACACTCATAGGGCTTCTCCCCAGAATGGATTTTCTGATGCACGACGAGGTGAGAGTTGCGATTGAAGGATTTCCCACACTCGGCACATTCAAAAGGCTTCTCTCCGGTGTGCGTCCTCTCATGCTGGGTGAGGTAGGAGCCATCTCGGAAAGCCTTTCCACATCTGCTGCACTCATACGGCTTCTCCCCGGTGTGGATTCTCAGATGCACGGTGAGATGGGAGATGTCAGTGAAGGGCTTCCCACACTCATTGCATCTGTATGGTTTTTCTCCAGTGTGAGTTCTTTGATGCAAGATCAGGGATGAGTTTCGGTTGAAAGTTTTTCCACATTCTAGACAGGCATAAGGCTTCTCACCTGTGTGAATCCTCTGGTGCTGTGTCAGAGCTGATCCATCACTGAAAGCTTTCCCACATTTACTGCATTTATAGGGTTTCTCTCCTGTATGAATCCTTCTATGTACAATCAAGTTGTAGTTCTTGGAGAATGATTTTCCACAGTCACTACAGGTATAAGGTTTCTCACCAGTGTGAGTTCGGTGGTGTAAAACAAGGGAAGAGTTCCGTTTGAAGCATTTGCCACATTCAGTACACTTATAGGGCTTCTCAATGGAGTGACTTCTTTTTTCATTAAGAGATGCGCTCATGGCCAAAATGTCCCCGAAGTCCTTACCTTTGTAAAATTTCTTGCTTCTTTTCCTAATTTTTTTATCACAAAGGGGAGTAGTAAAGTGGTTTAGAGACTTAATACTTTCTGCGTATTTATATGGTTTGTCTCTCATTTGGCTTCTTATAGGCTGAGTGACTTCCATGGAAGAGTGGATGGCTTTTTCACAAGCATCACTATCACCAGTTCCCCTCGGGGGACAACTCGGGGGACAACTATGTAAAGTCTGTTCACAATCAAAAGGTTTAATATCTGAGTTATGAACATGAAAGCCATTTGTTGCTAGAAGGGCTGGGGTTGTACTCAAATGCTCGCCCAAACCAAGATGGTCACAATTTGCTTCCTGAGCCCCTGGTTTCTCATCAGTTAAAGGAGATTGCCTTACATTTCTTTCCTGGTTCTCAGAGTCCCAACTGTCACCTAAAATGGGGAGGCAGGATCCCTCTCTTTTAAATCCTTCCATTTCTACCTCAAAGGAAACTTCTTCTTCTTCTTCAGAAACATTCTGAGTTATTGTTTTCAGTCTCATGCTCCATACTGAAAAGAAAGAAAAACACAAATTAAGTAAACACAGATATATCTGGGGGAAAATGAAAAATGATAATGGGCTAAGTGAGTATATTTTACTTGTTTTCTTTTCTAAATTCCTATCTTTATAATAGGGAGTTCAAATGAGTGCAAGGGCAGAAGCCAAGAGCAGGTTCAAAAGAAGTGACATTACATTGTAACTCTTAGAGAACAAGTCAAAGGAATACTGTGTAAAGATAAATAAAACAAAAATAATTAACCCAGTACTTGAGAGATGGGAAGCCAGACATCTCTGCTCATTCTCAAATACCATCTTGGCCACTGCCCTCTTGTACCCCATCACCACTGCCCCTCATCAGAAGTCAACACATATATGAATAAAAAGGAAATGAGGGTTGGAGATTTAGCTCAGTGGTAGAGTGCTTGCCTAGCAAGCGTAAGGCCCTGGGTTCGATCCTAGCTTTAAAAAAAAAAAGGAAATGAAAACCAGGCTGGAGAGATGGTTCAGAGGTTAAGAGCACTGGCTGCTCTTCCAGAGGTCCTGAGTTCAATTCCCAGCAACCACATGGTGGCTCACAACCATCTAGAATGAGATCTGGTGCCCTCTTCTGGCCTGTAGTCATACATACTGGCAGGATACTGTATGTATAAATAAATAAATCTTTAAAAAAAGAAAGAAAAAGAAAACCTAGAACTGTAAACCAGTGCTGTAAATGCAGTACTTGAGAGTTAAAGCCAAGAGGATCACCCCAAGAATGAGACTAGTCTACTCTATAGAGCAAGGCCCAGATCAGGCAGGGTTACACAGTAAAGCCCTATCTATAATTAAATTAAATAAATGAATAAATAGAAGTATGATAACATAAAGCTCAGATTTGCACACAACATGTTCATTAAAAGCTGCAAATTACTCAATCAGCATGGCTGGATAGTGTGGTATCCAGTATTAAAGCATAAAACTGTTTTATTTTTCCTTCCAACATGGAAATCTAATCATGGTTATCTCAGAAAATAAGAACAAGTTAATACCTATACATACCTATGAAATAATCTTTTTTATATAATTTTTGTTTTACTTTATGTGTATAGGTGTCTTCTGTGCAAGTTTATATGTGTACCACATACATGTCTAATGCCTGCAGAAGCCAGAAGAAGGTACAAGATCCCTTGGAACTGGAGTTTCAGATGGTTGTGAGCCGTAAGGACTGGGAATTAAACCCAGGTCCTCTGGAAGAACAGCTAATGCTCTTAACCACTCAGCCATCTCTCCAGCACCCTATGAAATGATCTTAAAAGAAAAGAAGGGCTGGGTGGTAGTGGCCCATGCCTTTAATCCCAGCACTGGGAGGCAGAGGCAGGCGGATCTCTGTGAGTTTGAGGCCAGCCTGGTCTACTGAGTGAGTTCCAGGACAGCTAGACCTGCTTCAGAGAAACCCCGTCTCAAAACTTCCCCACACCCACCAAAGGAAAAGAAAAAAGAAAAAAGAAAAGAAAGGAAGGAAGGAAAAAGACCAATAATGGTGAAGATGAAACAATGTGTTGGTCATGATTACTGAATAGCAAAGTAGAAGACCAAGAATGATGAAAAGCTTCTTTCAAATTACTGAAGGAAAAAACTACAAGGTTCATCAAGATTCAGGAGTGAGAGTAAAATAAAAACAAATTCAGAAAAGCAAAGACAATTCTTCAAAAGAAGAGGGACTGAAGAAAGGAGGGAACAGAAAAAAAAGTAAAGATAAATGGATAAATCCAATCCAATGCTGAAAAGAAAAAGAAAAAAAAACAGTGTTGGCCAGATAAGGAGCACAGTGAAATACAACAGGAGTAATATGCAACAAAACACAGACAAGGCATCCTTAAATGGAAGAAGAAATCAACATATCCAAACACCATAAAAGGCTCTTTTCTTTTCAGAACTGGAAATTCAAAACAAAAACAAAAACAACCGCTGGACAAAGACAAGCAGCAAAGATGTCCAGCAGCCAGCCTTATGAAACAGCAGGGTGAAAGCATGTTTCTAAGCACATTCGCAACATTCGCTGAACATGACAATAAACCAGGCCACACAGCAGCCTGAAAGACCAGTCTACTGGATACAATGCAGTCAAGCTAACCACCAATCGACAGAAGAAGACCAAATACAAGAAAACAAGAAATAAAACAAACCATGTGTCTTTGGAAGAGGGTTAACATGTCTTTGGAAAAATGCTAACATGATAACCTATTTTTCAGTGATGGATAGAACTAAAACCATGATAAAAAAATAAGAATATAACTATAAGTAAACAAGAATAAAAATGCTATTATCACAAAACATGACAATGGGGCTGCAGTGAAGTTAGTTCTTAAACAGAAAGTATTCTTTTTTTTTAAAGATTTATTTTATTTATATATAGACAATGTTCTGCCTGCATGTGTGCCTTCATGCCAGAAGAGGGCACCAGAAGGCATTACAGATGGTTGTGAGCCACCACACGGTTGCTGGGAATTGAACTCAGGACCTCTGGAAGAACAGCCAGAGTGCTTAATCTCTGAGCCACCTCTCCAGCCCCAAAAGTGTTATTCTTTAATGCTTATAGTAAAAAAAGAGGACCACAGAGCTAGGAGTGTATCTTGGAAGAGTGCTGACCTAGGCTGTCTAATACCCTGTGATCCAGGCCCAGCATCACCAACAGTAACAATGATCCTACAGTATACACTGTAGCAAGTGAATAGACAAGGGGACCTATGGATTTTCTCCAAGCTATTATGACTGATGGATTGTATATACTACTAGTATGAATAGCAAAACCACATCTGCAGCTGTGGGTAAATCATGGTGTTCCTAGAATGGCTGTTAACTAAAACACAATTATCCACTGCTCCTAAATTCATTTGGACGAACCATAAATTCCCACTGAGTAGTGCTCCAGAACAACATAGTATGCACCTTTCTCTTCCACTAAAAAGAAAATTCAAGCTTGGCCACCATTTTTGCCACCTTACAAGAAAAAAAGGTGGGGGTTGGGGATTTAGCTCAGTGGTAGAGTGCTCGCCTAGCAAGCACAAGGCCCTGGGTTCGATCCCCAGCTTAAAAAAAAAAAAAAAAAAGAAAAAGAAATACTAGAGGACTTAAAAGTAAAACGAGGAGTAAGGGGAACACTTCTCCCCTGCTGGTAGGAGTGCAAACCTGTACAGCCACTCTGGGCAATCAGTATAGCAGTTTCTCAGAATAATGCAAATCAATCTACCTTAAGACCCAGAGATACCACTCTTGGGCATGTACCCAAAGAATGCTCAATCATACCACAAGGACACATGCTCAACTAAGTTCATATCAGCATTATTCATAATAGCCGGAACCTGAATACAACCTAGATGCCCATCAACCAAAGAATGGATAAAGAAAATGTAGTATAATGGAGTATTACTCAGTGGTTTAAAAAAAAAAAAAAAAAAAACAATGACATCATGAGGTTTGCAGGCAAATGGATGGAACTAGAAATAAGTCATCCTGAGTGAGGTAACCCAGATCCAAAAAGACAAACATGGTACGAACTCACTCATAAGTGGATATCAGATGTAAAGCAAAGGATAACTGGGCTACAATCCACAGCCCCAGATAAGCTAGGTAACAAGGAGGACCCTAAGAAGGATACATGGATCGCCCTGGGAAGGAGAAATAGATGGATCTCCTGGGTAAACTGGGGGTGGGGTGGGGGATTAATGGGAGGCAATGAAGGATGGGAACATGAGGGATCAGGATGGTCTAATTGGGGGAGGGATGGAATGGGAGAGCAATGACAGCAGTATCTTGATAAAGGAGGCCATTATGAGGTTAGGGGAAACCCTGGTGCCAGGGAAACTCCTAGGAATCTACAAAGATGACCCCAGCTAAGACTCCTAGCAATAGTGGAGAGGATACCGGAACTGGGTTTCTCCTGTAATCAGATTGGTGACTACCCTAAATGTCATCATAGACCCTTCATCCAGTAACTGATGGAAGCAGATGCAGTGATCCACAGCTAAGCACAGGGCTGAGCTCCAGGAGTCCATCGGAAAAGAAGGATTATACAAGCAAGGCAGGGTCAAGATCATGATGGGGAAACCCACAGAGAGAGATGACCCAACCTCATGGGAGCTCACAGACTCTAGACCAACAGCTAGGAAGCCTGCATGGAACCGACCTATACCCTCTGCAAGTAGGTGACAATTGTGTAGCTTGGTTTGTTTGTGGGGCTCCTAGGGCATGAACTGGCTTTTTGGAACCTATTCCCTAAAGTGTGATGCCTCACTCAAGCTTGATGCAGGGGAGAGGAGCTTGGTCCCGCCTCAACTTGATATGCCATGTTTTGCTGACTGCCATGGGAGGCCTTACCCCTTCTGAAAGGAGGAGTGCATGGGGGGAGGGGGGTTTAAGGGAAGTGGAGGGAGGGAACAGGAGAAGAGGAGGGAGGGGAAGCTGTGGTTGGTATGTAAAATAAATTTTTAAAAAATTTTTAATTTAAAAAAAAAAAGTAAAATGAGAGGGCTAAAGAGATGGTTCAACAGTGAAGAGCACTTGCTGTTTTTGCAAAGGACCCATGAACGATTCTGAGCATCCACATGAAGGCTCAGAACTATCTCTAACTCCAGTCCCAGAGAATCAAATACCTTCTTTTTGTCTCTGTGAGCACTGCATGCATATGGTGCACATGAATACACACAGACAAAACACCCATACACATAAAATTAAAATAAAAAGTAAAAAAATCTGCCGGGCAGTGGTGGCGCACGCCTTTAATCCCAGCACTTGGGAGGCAGAGCCAGGCGGATCTCTGTGAGTTCGAGGCCAGCCTGGTCTACAGAGTAAGTTCCAGGACAGGCTCCAAAGCTACACAGAGAAACCCTGTCTCAAAAAAAAAAAAAAAAAAAAAAAAAAAAAAAGTAAAAATTTAAGGTCTCACAAGTTCTACCTAAGTTCAGATCGTGATTGTCTTCTGAATAATGTGGGTAACTACCTTGAGATTTTTTTTTAAATAAATAAAAAGATAAATAAATTTAATTTCACCTAGAACTAATACTTATTTTATCAAAGCCTAAGACTTAACACAACCAATAAAGTCAAAAGAAACACGCCAGATAGGAGACAATGTATCTAGAATACATAAAATTCAAAGTCAATAATAAAATGAGGCATGGTGAGGCACACCTATAATCCCAGCACTTGAAAGGAGACCCTGCCCCTCAATAAATACATAAATATGACAACCCACATTTTTTAAATAAACAAAACAAACATCTTGTCTTGCTTTAGATTGCTTTCTGAATTCAAATATACAACAGCCTAATGGCGTAAGTGACAGAAAGTTATATCTCACAGTCCTAGAGTCTGGGAAATCCCACCATGGTCAGGTTTAGGGAAGGGGTCACTTCCCAGCTTGCAAATGAACAATAAGCAAAAGAAAAGATGCTCAATATCATCAGCCACGAGAAAAATCAAATCAAAACAACAATGAGACATCACTTTGTACTCACTAAAATGCTGTAATCAGGCCCACGTCTATGTAGCTATTCCACAAGACAGAAAGACATACATCTATTTTAAAAAGGTTCACAGCATTATTTGTGACATCCAAAACAAAATACACTGAAGAAATAAAAATCCATAGAGTATTACAAAACTACAAAACTGAGCAAAGTACACATACATTCTATAACATGAATAAATTTTGAAGACGTTTTCTAAGTCAAAGAAACCAGACACAAAGGACCAGAGTCTACAACTAGTTATATGAATCTCCAGAACAGACAAAAAAGGCTACAGCGAGGAGAGATGGAGGAGATAAAAGGGATAGTTAATGAGGAGTCTGGGTTTTCTCTGGGTTGGTAACTGATGAAAAGCTTCTAAAATTGCCAGGCATGGTGACGCCGGCCTTGCATCCCCAGAACCCAGGAAACAGAGGTGGGTGGGTCTCTATGTCCAAGGCCAGCCTGATCTACATAGCAAATTCCAGGCCAGCCAAGACTACATAGAGAGACCCTGTCTTAAGCAAAAAGAGCAAGAAAATGAACTGTACACATTAAGAGGTATAACAGCAGTGTTGTTATTGTTGTTTTTTAAGTGTGTTGAGCCCACCAGGATCAGATCTATTGGACCTACTCCCCAGCAGGCACCTTGATGGTACATTAGAAATTCAGGAGAGAAATTCAGTTATGAGACTGTGCTAGCTTGTGTCATCTCTCAAGTGCTGGGACTGCAGGCATGCATCACCAAGCCTGACAAAAGTGCTTATTTCTTTTACTGCTTTTTCAGATGGGAAAATATTCTAAGTCCTAATTCATACAAATTCTCACACACATTTATAAAATGATGGCGAAAGACTTAAGGAAGAGGGATCTCCATAAACCTTAAAATAAACATGAAAGATGGAGTTCAATGATAGTGACTGCCTAACACACACAAGGTGCTTGGCTGGAAACCAAACACACACACACACACACTTGATTCAAAACCAAACACACACACACACACGGTTCAAAACCAAACACACACACACACACACACACGGTTCAAAACCAAACACACACACACACACACACGGTTCAAAACCAAACACACACACACACACGGTTCAAAACCAAACACACACACACACACACACACACACACACACACACATGGCTTTGTCACTATCTACTAAACTATGCCTGCAACTTAGCTGTGGGTATGAAATCTTTCAAATTACAGAAGCTGGGAGGAGAAGGCAGAGGAAGAACGGAGGAGGGAAGTTATTGGAGGAGATGGACAAAAGCGTGCTTTTACAGGGAAATAAAACCACTGAAAACCAAGGACGAGATAGTGACACGGCCAGAAAGCAGAGGGAGGGAGGAATCCTACCTGGGTACAAACATATTATAAACACACACATATATTATTTTGCAAGCATCGGTAGAGGGAAGGACAAACTGCCTAGAAGATTCCACGGAAGACAGCCCCGCCCATTGGAGCCAGGCAGCCCACTCACCACGAGAACAGCAGATTCGGAAGGCCCGGGAGCCCAAGGGATCTCGGCAAAAGCTGCGGGGAGGACCGTGCTCGAGACAAGGCCGCCGGGTCCACACGGAGGTGTCCTACGCGTCGGAAAGGGCCGGGACCTCACCCGACAGCAGCGCGGAGGGGCGTTCACACCGGCCAGAAAGGGACCTCCCCGACCCGGGGGCGTGCACACCTGCGAAGACAGCAGCGTCCCCGGCCACACCCACGGCCCCCGTGAAACCCGACGCAGACGCACTGCACGCCGGCCCACCAATTCCCTTCGACTCCCACCCGCACAACCGGGAAGCAGAAGCAGAGAACGGCACCGAGGCGCGGAAAGGACTCACCGGTGACGGTCCGCGGCAGCCATGTTCGCGGTGACTGCGCATGCGCAGACTCCAATCGTGCTGCGCGCGCACCCCAGAGGTTCGGCAGTGAGCGCTTTGCATGGTTCACTGGTCCCTGCTGCTAGCCAGAAACAGCTGCCCTGTGCCTGTCACCCAAGGCATTGCGATAAGGAAGAAACGTTTCTTTACCTTTATTTATGTAGTTATATCTAAGGCATTGAGGACTCACGGATATTCATTTTCTTCCATGCTTCTGTCTTTTGAGAGGACTGGCTCTGGATACAAGACAGTTTCCCCTGAGTTCTTCCGATGTTTGTGATTTCGTTATAGAACTTTTTTTTTTTTTTTTTAATTAACCTGAGACACGATTTCCCTTTGTAGCCCTGGCTGTCCTGGAACTCGCTCTGTAGCCCAGGCTGGCCTTGAACTCACAGAGATGCACCTGGCTCTGCCTCCTGAGTGCCGGGATTAAAGGCGTGTGCAACAACAACCCATGCCCAGCATTACAAACTGTATTGAAAGGAAATAAATGTTCTCGATTTTGTTTATATACGGAATTCTGATTTTTAGGAAAATTCAAGGTGGGCATGGTGGAGCATGCCTGTGATCCCAGCACTTGTCAGAACAGAGAGAATCAGTAGGCCTTTAAAAAGCCAAAGCCATACTTCTATAAAATACAGATCAATAATTTAGTGATAGTTATTTTAGAGTGGTGAGCTTTTGTTTGTAACTGGGCCTCATGTACTAAGTCTGACCTCAAACTTTAAGTGATTTTTTTTCTCTACATCTTCCTCCTTAGCGCTGGAATTGCAGACATGCACTACTGTGGTCTTCTGAATAAAATAGCCCCCATAGGCACTTATATTTGAACGTCTGCTTCAGCAGGATTAGAAAGTGTGGCCTTCAAGGAGGTGTCACGAGGGGTGGGCTTAGAGGTTTAAAAAACCTTGTCATTACTAGTTAGCTCTCTGCTTCCAGTGGATCAGATGTAAGCTCGCAGCTACTTCTCCAGTCCCATGCCTGCCTGCCTTCTGCCATGATGGTCATGAACTTTACCTCTCAAATTGTAGTGAGCCCCCAGTTAAGTGCTTTATTTTATAAGTTGTCTTGGTCATGGTGTCTCTTTACAGCAGTAGAAAAGTAAGGCAACCACCATGTCAAGTATGATCCTTTTTAATATAGATTATCTGCTTTTGCTTGTTTTTATGGTTTTTATATTTGTCCAGATCTATGTGGCCAGTGAGAAAATGTATCACATTTCCATTTACCTGACAAAAACCTAAGAGGGCAAAGGTTTGTTTGGGTTCCTTATTTCAGAAGGTGTGTGCAGTTCAGTGTGGCAGGGAGAATATGGTGTAAAGAAACAGTTCACGGAATCTCAAGCTGGAGAAGAGAAAATGAAATGCTGGCACTCTTGGCTGGCTCTTCCCTTTCTCCCCTTTGATTTTTATCTGGCCTCCCAGCCCAAGGGATTGTGTTGCTCATATTCAGGATGGCTCACACCCACTTTGTTAGTAGTAATCCCCCTTGAAAACACCCAAAGGTATATATCACCAACATCCTAGGTGTTTCTAAATCCTAACAATTGATAATGAAGATTAACAAACAAAAAGGTTATAATTGGCTTTCTCCATTTTGAACACCAAAAAGAAATGAGTTTTGGATTTTTTAGCCCAAGACAAGTTTTCTGTGTTTAGCCCTGGCTGTCCTGGAACTTGATTTGTTGACCAGGCTGGCTTCATCATAGATCTGCATACCTCTGTCTTCCTGAGTGCTGGGATTAAAGGTGTGTGCCAACACTGCTTGGCTAGAGTTTGGGATTTTTTTTTAATTAAGAAAATTTTTTCATTCATTTTACACACCAATCAAAGGTCCCCCTCTTCCCTCCCTCCCCCCAGCACCTGGGAGGTAGAGACAGGAGAATCAGGAGCTCAGGGGACACCACAGCCTGCACTATTTAAGACCCTGACATAATAAATCAAAATCATTTAATTATGAGGCACTAGAAATTTGTAAAGAAAACAAAAAGCTGAGCATTTGGGGGCATGTCTGCAATCTCCACACTCAGGATGTGGAGGCAGAACAATCAGGAGTTTAAAGCTAGCCTGGACTACAGGAGATCTGTACAAACAAAAAGAAATAGAAAAAAAAAAAAAAAACAGAAAACAAAATAGCTAACATAATATAGTGTTGGGGGCAGGGAGGCCATTCTACTCAAGGAGAAGCACTAAGAGAACCAGGCATGTTAATCACACAGGTATGTCTCCTCAATGGAGGAGATAAAAACCAAATACCAGGGTTGGGAATTTAGCTCAGTGGTAAAGCGCTTGCCTAGAAAGCGCAAGGCCCTGGGTTCGATCCTCAGCTCCAAAAAAAAAATAAAATAAAATAAATAAAAAATAAAAGAAAAAGAAAAAAACCAAATACCTTTATTTCATCCTGAAAGCTGAGAGTGGAAGTTGTTAATGACCTGGTGACTGTTTTGCTATCTGACGGAACAGACCTCACCCTAACTCCCGAGAATGATTATCTCAGACTCTTCTCTCCCTAGACCATTACTCGTCCTTAAGGGAGATGTTATTATGCTATTGGTCAGAGACCACATTAGAGTCTAGGCCTTTCAGCTATAGAACCCATCATCATGGTCACATGTACTTTGTAAAAGAGTCTCTCTGCAGTCACACCTTAAGCTCTATTGTGCCCCTAAAATTGGAATGTTTGGACTGGTGGTTGCCTGGAAACCTTTTCCCAAATTGTACTGTTTTAAATATGAAGGCAATCAACTGTCTGGCACTAGACTCCCCAAAGTCTGATCCAGGCTGACAA
Source organism: Onychomys torridus (assembly GCF_903995425.1). Taxonomy (NCBI): domain Eukaryota; kingdom Metazoa; phylum Chordata; class Mammalia; order Rodentia; family Cricetidae; genus Onychomys; species Onychomys torridus. Next base: position 7,227,580 of record NC_050443.1, read on the forward strand.
AGTCAATCTGAATTGGATTTTCATTCTCATCTCGTCTCGGGTTCAATTCCCTGCCTGGATAACTGTAGAGACCCCCTCAATATAGATTTTATTAGAAATTGAAGTAATAAATAGGAATGAATGTGGTAGAAACAAAAAAATAAAATCCAAACACGGCTATCTTTGACTACCAACCAAACACAAAATGTACAAATCAATGATGTAGAAAAAGTTTTTTAAGTGCTTCCAATGCATGTTAGAGTTGTTTTATTAACATGCTAGGGATTGAATCTAGGGCCCTGAACATGCTCAGCAATCATTCTACCACTGAAATATACCCAAATCCTGAGCTTTGTGTTTTAATATATTAACCTTATAGAATGTTTCTATCAATTTAATGTATTTTCATCATTTTGCATATTGCAAAGTATAAATTGAACCATTTTACCATATTGAAAAAAATAGCTCAGGGTTTCTCTGTAGCTTTGGAGCCTGTCCTGGAACTCACTCTGTAGACCAGGCTGGTCTTGAACTCACAGAGATCTGCCAGTCTCTGCCTCCTGAGTGCTGGGATCAAAGGCGTGCACCACCACCATCCAGCGCCTCTTGCTTCTTATTCTACCACTGTTTCCATGCCCAATCCTCTCCATAAAAGTATACTGACTTCCACATACATGCATACCAATAATAAATAAAAATCTAATTAAAAAATAAAATAACAAAAGAAAATACTTTCTGAGTCATCAGACTGGCAAAATTAAAAGGAGAGCTAACATAATCTTCCTCCGATACTCATGGAAAACTGAACGGGAATGGTCATCTCAGAAAGTAACCTGTCAATATCTTTAAAAGTTAGGGGCCACAAGATAGATCAACAGGTAAGAGCACTTCCTGCTCTACTGGGAGACCCAATTTATGTTCCCAGCATCCACATCTTATAGTTCACAACTACTATAATTCCAGAGGATTTGATATTATTATATTCTGGTCTCTTTTGGCACCTGGACTCACATGCATGTACCCATACAAAGATACATACACATAATTAAAAATACATATTTCACACACACACAAAAAAAAATCATCACACACATCTTGTTCCAAGGCTCTCCAGTTGTAAAAGTTAATTCACTGGAAGTACAAACATTGAAGATTCTATTAGAACACTATTTTGGTGGCCAGGTGGTGGTGGCGCACCCCTTTATCCCAGCACTCAAGAGGCAGAGGCAGGTGGATCTTTGTGAGTTCAAGGTCAGCCTGGTCTACAGAGTGAGTTCCAGGAAAGGGACAAAGCTACACAGAGAAACCCTGTCTTGAAAAAAAAAAGAAAAAAAGAAAAGAATCACTGACTTTATGGGGCCAGAGAGATGACTCAGAGGTAAAGAGCATTGACTGCCCTTCCAGAGGTCCTGAGTTCAATTCCCAGCACCCACATGGTGGCTCACAACCATCTGTAATGAGATCTGGCACCCTCTTCTGTATACATAATAAATAAATAAATCTTTTTTAAAATGTTAAAAAAAAAAAAAAAGATTCTGAAAAAAAAAAGATTCTGAAAGTTGGATAGTGTATCTATATCTCCTAGGTTGTCATCCCCACCCCAAAATAGTGGGGTTTCTTTGTTGTTGTTGTTTTTTAACTCACAGAAATCTTCCTGGTTCTGCCTCCCAAGTGCTGGGATTAAAGATGTGAGCCACCACCGCCCGGCCAGAATCTTACAATAGGAAAAAGAATGTGACATACTGAATTTTATTTTATGCAGAATAATTATTTACTGCAGATACTACAAGAGAATAGGGAGTAGTAGAATACTACTAACACATTGAATTGTTAAAAATGAGTTATAGAGGACGATCTTGAATTTCTGATCTTCCTGCCTCTCCTTCCTGGGTGCTGGAATTACAGGTATGCTCCACCACAACTTTTTCCTTTTTTTTTTTCTTTTGGTGTTTTTTATTTGTGTGTGGGTTTTTTCTTTTTTTTTTTTTAGAAATCATGTAAATTAAATATATGCACACAAAAAAATTTCATTTCATGTAACACAACCCTCAGTACATGCTGGATAGTTCCTGGAGGAGGAGCTTATTTAAATACAAGGAATATGGAATGGCTATATAGAGCTCCTACCATCTTTGACTCAACAGAATGAACCAGTGACAGACACTATAAAGAGCACAAGAGCAAAAACAAACAAACAAAAAAAAAATCTCTTCATGAAGCATACTTTGACATTAGAGAAGTCATACTGGATAGCATTCACATAAATGTAAAAACATCTTTCCATAAGGCACAGCCTTTTAGACCTGTGAAGGAACTCTCAGAAGACGACTTTTTCTAAGTGTGTTAAGCGTGGAAGAGTCTTTCCTAGGAAAGATTCTCTCAGTACATTTCAAAAGTCATATAGAGGAAAAATGCCATAAATGGATATGTTGTTCTCTAGCATCATGAAATATACACTGGGGAGGGCACTGAGGGAGACAGTCATTAGTCATTGTGGAAAAAGGCTTTAGACAACATTCAGCCTTTAGGAGGCAACATCAGAGAACTCATACTGAGAGAACCATGTTGTGTAATCAGTGTAAAAAAGCCTCTAGGTATTCTTGCTTCTTGCTCTAGGTATTCAATGTAGGAGGATTCATACTGGGAAATTTCTATAGGTAAAGTTGATTCTGTAGTCTTTCAACTGCAGCTTTATTTTTCTTTTGAGATAAGGTTTCACGTATCCCAAGCTGACTTCAAACTCACTATATAGCAGGGAATGATCTCGAACTGCTCCCTTGTGCCTCACCCTCATGCCTCTGCCTCCTGAGTACTGGAATTAAAGATACACCTTTAAAGACACAGCTTTTATTTTAAACCAGGAAATTTGTTAAAGAAACTCATCAAACACAATCAACATAGAAGTAGAGTCAAAATTCCATTTTATTTGCCTTTAGAGAGAAATCATAAAATTGGTTTGAAAAAGGTGAAGTGATTTGGGGGCCATAATAAACGCACTACCTAAATGCATGAAGACTGTCCACATGGCTTCATTCAGTCACAGACAAGCAGCTCTTTATTACATGTCCCTTTGTTTTACCTCAAAAACATACCTAATGGGGCTCAGGGTCTGGTCTGATGAGCAATGTCTGATGAAAATGATTGCAATGGATAATCAATTACATGCAAATGTTCTAAATAACAAAATATCTTCCTTCATCATAGACCAGAAAACCGCCAACCTTGAAGATCCATACAGAGATCATACACCTCTTAAGCATATTCTTCAGGATAAATATATAAATGTGATTTTAAAATATTCGAAGAGGGCTAAGGTTATACCATCAATTATTCCTGCATATTCTATATGTTCTCACTACAAACAAATCAGACAGATTATAATAACTTATCAATTAATAATAAGCTCAACCAAAAGCCCTTATAGAAAAATAGAGAGCAGATACAGCATTGGTTTCTGTTCAGAAATCCTAAGTATTAGAAGACAAGAAAGGATTCCAGTAACAACAGGACATTAGTTTTTTTGTTTTGTTTTGTTGTTCTTATCAGTGGACATTAGTTTTAGAATATTGTGCTCAAGAAAGATAGCATTCACACCCAAGAGTAAACATTTTCAAGCTGGCAAAGATTCAAAAACTATCTTCTTTCCAGGAGAAATTCCCCAGGAGGACATAACAGTAATAACTCATAATGATATGTGAGCCATGTCTCAAAAGACACATAAATGGGGTGCTGTCCATAGACATTTTAATCCTAAGGGAAAAAACTATAAGCACTCCAAAAGTCCTTAAATAATAAAATGCAAGAACAAAATGTGGTACATCTACACAGCAGTTAAAGAGTGAACTACTGATACAGTAACTAGCATAAACTTAAAAAACAGTGTTGAGTGAATAAGCCAGATTCAAGAAAAGGAAAAATTAATGGGGGATAATCAAGACAGTGGTTACCGCTGGGCGGTGCTGCCGCACGCCTTTAATCCCAACACTTGGGAGGCAGAGCCAGGAGGATCTCTGTGAGTTCGAGGCCAGCATGGTCTACAGAGCTAGTTCCAGGAAAGGCACAAAGCTACACATAGAAACCCTGTCTCGAAAAACAAAAAAAAAAACAAAAAAAAACAAACAAAAAAAAAAGATAGTGGTTAACTTTATACTGTTCAGGGTTTTGAAAGTTGTACAGTTGCAACCTATGTAATGGACACATATGTGTTTCTATATTTTAAACCCATTGAGGAGGGCTTGAAAAATAATTCAGAAAATAACAGCACTTGCTGCTCTTGCAAATGGACCTGAGTTCATTTCCAACACCCATGCTTGGTAGAATTACAACTTCCTGTAACTCTAGTTTCAGGGGACCTGACAACTTCTTCTGGCTTCCATGGGCCTCCAAGTACACATGGTACACACACACATACACATAAGTAAAAACAGATTTTCAGAAAAATCCACTGAAGTTGGATGTTATGGCACAGGCTTCAAATGTCAGCACAAGGGAGATCAGGAGAATCAGGAGTTCATGGTCATCTGAGCTACACAGTAATTTGAAGTCAACCTAGGCTACATGAAACACTGTCTCAAAAACTTAATTTCACTGAGCTGTAAATATGAAGACTTTATATCTGTCACTATATTGTATCATGTATCATGCTGTCATATATATGTATGTATGTATCATATACCAAAAAAAACATGTTTTTCTTATTTTATGTGTATGGGTGTTTTGCTTACATGTATGTCTGTGTACCAGAAGAGAGTGTCACATGACCTGAGTCTAGACTTACAGATAATTGTGAATCACTACATGGGTGCTGGGAATGGAACCCAGGTCCTCTAGAAAAGCAGCCATCACTCTTAACCACTGAGCCCTCTTTCAAGCCCTATATATCAATTTAAAAACTGGTACTTTTTATGGTTTTTGGTTGGTTTGTTTTTAGTTGTTTTTTGTTTTTTTTTTGGGGGGGGGGGGTTTGTTTGTTTGTTTGTTTGTTTTGAAACAGGGTTTCTCTGTATAGCCTTCACTGTCCTTGGCTATCTAGCCTGACCTCAAACTCACACAGATCTACCTGCCTCTGCCTCCCAAATGTTGAGATGCACCACTACCACCTGGCTTTAAAACTGTTTATTATTTTGAGGTGAGAGCTTACTATGTATCACAGGCTAGCCTAAAACTCCATATGAAGCTCAATTTGATTTTGAATTTACCACCCTTCTACCTCAGGATCCCAGTGCTAGTATTACAAGAGTACACTGCCATGCCAAGTCATTTTAAAACCAGATACCAGGGCTGAAGAGATGGCTGTAACACGAACCTTAAAAATACAATATATCACCACAGATGGCCGAACAATTAAAAGCATTTACTGTTCAATCAGATAGCTGAAGTGCAGATCCCACCATACACATGGGGCTGTTCACAAATTCCTGCTCCATGGAACCTAACACCTGCTTCTGGCCTCCAAGGGCACCTGCACACACATTTCCACATACACACATAAAATAAATCTTTAGGGGCTGTAGAGACTGCTCAGTGTTTACCAGTGCATACTATTCTTGCAAAGGACCCAAGTTCACTTCCCAGCACCCAAGGAAGCTTTACATGTACCTCCAGTTCTAGGGAATATGTCATCTCTGGCCTCTGCAGGCACCTGTACTCCTGTGCACATTCACATTCACATTCACATTCACACACACACACACACACACACACACACACACACACAATTTTTAAATTAACAAAATATTTTAAACTAAATGCCAATTAATGAAACACAGAGATTTGTGCTTCAATTTGAAACAACCCCAAACCAAAATCAAACACAAAAATGCACCTGCCACTATTGTTATATGAGTAAGATTCTATAACTATTAATAGCTAGTCCACCTCTGACTAACACCATTAGGGAGTTTTCCATTTATATGCTTGGAGAGTTAGATCACCAATAAAGCTATAACTTCAGTATGATCTAGCAGTTCAGCAATCGCTCCAAACACTCAGTTTCCATCTTTCCCTTAGGCTGTCTTCATATTGGTTATTCTTTTTTTTGTTTAAGGGTATTTTACCCACTTGCATGCCTGGCTCCCCACAAAGGCCAAAAGACACTGCCTGACCCCCTGGAACTGGAGTTACAAACAAGTGTGAGCCACAGTGTGGGGGCTGGGAACTGAACCTGCTTCCACCAAAGAGCAGCAAGCATATATTGATTGTTCTTAATTAGCTCCTAATTATATTATAGCTGTCAGGAAAGACAGAATGTATTTCTTTTGCATTCCTACGGCCACTTTAATTCCACTACTACAAACCTGGTATCTTAAAACAAGAGATGACTCTTAATAAAAATTTATTCTTGTATTTTGGAAGCCATAAGTATAAAATCAGTATTACTGACTGCAATCAAGGAGTTGGCAGGGCTATGTACCACACTGACGCTTCAGGAGAGAACAAATTCTATGCCTCTACTAGCTTCTGATGGTTGCTCTAATTTCTTGGTTTATGGGTACATAACTCCAACCTTTACCTCTGTGGTAACAATACCTTCTTTGTGTATGTGTGTGTGTGTGTGTGTGTGTGTGTGTGTGTGTGTGTGTGTATGTGTGTGTGTGTGTATTCAAATCTCTCTGCTTGCCTCTTAAAAAGGCACATGGCAGGGTTAGGGATTTAGCTCAGTGGTAGAGCGCTTGGCAAGCACAAGGCCCTGGGTTCGGTCCTCAGCCCTGGGGGGAAAAAAGGCACATGGCTGCATGGGAAACCCAGGATAATCTTCCCATCACAATACATTTAATACATATGCAAAGTCTCTGGTCCTTCTTGAGGATAACAGTCACAGGTTACAGGGATCAGAGCCTGACATCTTTAGAGGCCATTTTCCAACCTAAAATATTTTCCAAATCTTTAATCAAAACTATGGGCTTCCCAGTTGGTGCTCACTCATTTAACCCAATTGCCATGAAGATACCTTTCAGTGAATGGCTCAGATCAGAGTAACTAATAGATCTGTAGGTTAATCACAGTGACAATGGAAACATAATGAACTCATATGGCCTACATTGAGGACTCACCCCTGCCACTGGACTGCCGGGCATCCTCATTCATAGATTCCTGGAGAAGGGATGAGTCAAGTGGTCTTATATATGAACCCTAAAGATACTCCTCTGCTGCAAGCCACAGGAAAACGTAATGGAATTCAGCTATCACAAAAGCTACTACTTGGGAAGGTCAAGTACTTCTCCAAAGATCAAACCATAGCTTAAGAGGTCTTGGTGATGGCGGCAGCAGTAGTAGTGGTAGTGGTGGTGGTGGTGGTGGTGGTGGTGGTGGCAGCGGGCAGCGGCACACGCCTTTAATCACAGCACTAGGGAGGCAGAAGCAGGCAGAACTCTGTGAGTTCAAGGCCAGCCTGGGCTACAGAATGAGTTCCAGGAAAGGCGCAAAACTTCACAGAGAAACCCTGTCTCAAAAAACAAAAAAACAAAAAAAAAGTCTTGAAAAAAGTCTTGGTGATATTTTAGCTTTTGTATATATATTCCTGCATGCTATGTATGCTCCCAAGAACTCATAACAGTGTATTTTATCTGAAATACCTATCAAGCATCCAAGACCAAACGACCTCCTGATAAGCTCAGACCCTCCTTTCCTATACAACTTTAGTGAGATTTATACTAACATTATAGACTCCTAACATTTACCTAACCACCTCTAGGAATGTAGTTTGAGCACATCAATTTTTCTGATATATTAACCAATTCCAGCTCTTAGTTGACCTCCTCCTTTACCACTCTGGTCAGGAAAGCCTGACAGTCACTGCCTGAGGAAAACTCTTGTCTGCCTTTGTAACCCTCTAAGAATTCAAGCCTGGTGACCTTAGCTAGAGCACTGCTAGTGCACGGGTGTATAGCTGTAAACTTCAGAAACCTGGAAGATTTTGACTGGAGAGCTAGAAGAATGAGACAGAAGATGAGAAGAGCCAGATGGGGAAGAATGGGATGAAAAAGTTCAAGATGGGCAGAACCAGGGTGAGAGAATTAAGATAGAACTTAGAGGGACAGCAGATAGATGTAGAGAGGAATCAGACAAGAAAGGAGGTAGGCATGAGAGCAGAACTGAGGCTGTGTAGACAGGATTTTATTCCAGAGGAATAAAGTAGACAGACTTAGAGCTCGGTATACTTATTATTTCCTGAAAATACTTCGCACCGTTCGTACCTTCTCTTCTGGGCTCTGGGAAGAAGATTATCAAGTCCCTCTCATTCACTAAGAATGCTTTGAAATGCTGGCTTCCTTCCTAATTGAAAGAAATACTCAGCCTTTCTTTCTCCCTGCCTACCATGGAAATGCATCTTTCCTTTCAAGCACTCCCAGTAAGCTTTCTGCCAAGGTTCTCATTGCCTGACTGCTCCCTAGACATTGGGATTTCACTCAATTACAGATCTTTGCTATCAGAAAGTCCAGAAACTTACACACTGTAAAGCACCCTCAGATCAGGCCTCTAATTTGAAAACTCAACTTGAGTGGATGCCCCTGGAAAAGACGAGTTTCACTCAAGCTGACCTGTATTGACCGTAGCTGTCACCCTTGTTTGGTGCAGCAGAACCTGGTAACCCCCCCCCCCCCTTAGATGTCAAAATGCTGGCTATTCTCTTTTCCAACTTCTCACAGCTAAGAAGTAGATGTGTCATCTGTGGCCAGTGCGATCTAAACGTGTATACAGGGCATCTTTCCTATGATAGGCATAACGATGCCCCTTTTTTCTTCTGAAGACTATCTTAACCCACAGATAAGCATGTATGAACATTACCTCACATGGCAAACAGAAATTTACAGATGGAACTATGTTAAGTATCTTGAGACAGAGAGAATATCCTGATTTATTTGTGGGAGTCTAATGTCATTAAAATGACTACTCTTGATTGTCAACTTGATTATATCTGGAATTAACTAAAACCCAAGTGGCTGGATGCACCTGTGAGGGATTATTTTTTCTTAATTAAATCATTTGAAGTGAAAAGACCTACTTTTAATTGGGAACTTTTAAGATCAGACGATCTATCTTTAATCTGGGTCAAACCTTCTGCTAGCAGCCTATATAAAGAACATGGAAGAAGGAAGCTCTCACTTTTTGCCTGTTCTTTCTTTCTCTCTCTCTCTCTCTCTCTCTCTCTCTCTCTCTCATCCATTGCTTCACTGACATTAGAGCATACTTCGTTAGAATTCTGATGTATACTGAAGACCAGCTGAGACATCCAGCCTTGTGGACTGAACCTTCCATTGGTAGACAGATTCTTGGCCTTCCATTGGTAGACAGCCATTGTTGGACTAGCTGGTCCACAGCCTGTAAGTCATTCTAATAAATCCTCTTTAGATGGATGGATAGCTGATAGATAGATAGATAGATAGATTGATTGATTGATTAATGGTAGATAAATGATAGACACGTTTGTTCATTCATTCATTCATTCAATCAGTTCTGTTCCTCTAGAGAACTCTGACTAATTCAGTCATCAAAAGTCCTTGTTGGGGCTGCCAAGACGGCTCAACCCACACACACAAACATTTTCTGATCAAGTAATTTCTGTGGACTTTTCTCCTTGAGTTTGAATCCAATCCAAACCATTCCTGTGTAGGGGAGAAGATTCCTTCCCTCCTCCCCTCAAATTTTTAGGGGAAAGGACAAAACAAAGCCCAAGATGCTAAGCCTCTCCAAAGCCCCATTGTATTACTATTTGAACTATTACTGAATCTAGTGATGAAGGGAAGAAGTAATACTTACACACTGGCTTCTAATTCTAGAACACAAGCATTTTCACCTATTTAAGTTTACTCAGGCATCTCAAAAGTTATCCTCAAAGAGGTCCTCTGAATGTCCCAACAAATTAACCTCACATTTAATTTTTACAGTTCTACTGTTAAAGAATCTTTTACTCCAATATTGTTTAAGTTATTGCAGTTTTGTGCATATATATATATGTGAATGTTAATTTATGAATCTTTGGTTCTTCCTATGCCTAGTTTATTATCACTGATTTTGAAAATTTTTCCACTGGGCATGGTGGGGCACAACTTTAACTCCAGCAGAGGAATTAAATTAGAGCTACAAAGTTCAAGGAGAGTCTGGGATACATGAGACCCAGAATGAAAGGGAGGGAGGGAGGGAGGGGGGGAAAGGGAGGGAGGGAAGAAAATCCAAGGAAATACCATCAGAATAAAAGTAGCATGATCTCTGAGACAATACTAATAAATAAAATTAATCGCAGTAAAAATTAAGAACAATGTGTAGTCTACTTTGGCCATAAGAATAAGCAACATGGGCGGTGGTGGTGCACACCTTTAATCCCAGCGCTCGGGAGGCAGAGGCAGCGGATCTCTGTGAGTTCGAGGCCAGCCTGGTCTACAGAGTTCCAGGAAAGGCGCAAAGCTACACGGAGAAACCCTGTCTCAAAAAAAAAAAAAAAAAAAAAAAAAAAAAGAATAAGCAACATAACCACAGATACACTCAGTGTTGTTGAGACCCTATTTAGAAACCTCAAAGTACACAAATCCTGGGTGGAAAAGGATAGGTCGGCAGGCTCTAGGCATGAAGAGAACATCACAATGTCTGGACCCCAACCAAGTAAGACAAGACTACATCGGTCAGAACAGAGTACAAAGAGACCCTAGGAACAGAATACTAGCTAGTATATGGGATACGATAGAGTTCTTTGTCGTTCTGGACTGTCAAGGAAGCTAAAAACATACCAGATTACGGTCAGGACGGACTTCAGGTTCTCCTCTCCTGGATATGATCCAGTCTGCCACAGGAGCAAACCTAATCACAGGTTACTGACATTACCAAGACCCACATCCTCCCTATGTGTAGGGTACAATTAACAGTGCATCTCTTCAGACCCTGTGTGGACATTTACATTTAGTCTCCCTGGGATTGGGGGAAATTTTTGTTCTCCTCCTCAAACTCCTATGATCCTTCATGTCCCGCCCTCTGTGGGGAAAATTGGAGTGGACATTTAGTGTAGCCTACCATCTATTTCAAGTCCATCAAGCCTCCACACATCCCGGGAACCTTCAAGTTGCGAAACCATACAGCCCTGCCCAGTCTACAAATCTGGGCGCAAATGCTTGTCTTCTTATAGAAATTTCGGTAGATTTTTAATTCCAGAGCCTGCTGGCTTTCTGTTTCGATAGTTTAGTCCCTTCTTCCTCTCTGTTTAAGGGAACCACACACACAGTGTATGATCGGTCTGTCCACTACTTCCGGCGCTTCCTACTCTGCTACCCGTCCAGCGTCCCTCAGCCGCCCTGGCACCGGCACTTCCTGCCCACCCCTTGCCCGTCCTTGCCAGTGCCCACCTTCCCGTTAGTCCACGCGCGTTCCCTCCCGTGAGTTAGTTCGACTCTCTCCTAGGCTCGGGCTCGGCCCATAGAGGAACTGGGGCTCAGCGGCTTTGTTCCCTCCTTCAAAGGCTTCCTCCGGGTTCTCCGGCCGCCAACCACACACGTCTACGGACTTCAGCTTCGCGGCCAACGGGACGGACGCCGCCCGCTGCGGCGGCTCGACGCCCGCGGGGGCGTCTGGGAGTTGTAGTCCGGACCTGTGAGCTGACGCAGTTCGGGGCCGACCGACGGCCTAGCTAGCGCCATTGTGTCTTCCCAGGCATGCGTAGTGCTGCGTGAAATCCCGTCGGGGACAGCGCCCATCTTCTGTTTTATCCCATTACACCCTCTGGAGCCCAGAGCTGGCTTTGCTTGCGGTTCCACTTCCATGGACCCGGAAGGAGCTGTGTAGTCGTGGGTCCGGATCCTGAGAGAGACTTGGCGCTCTGGATGTAGGACGCGGTTAAGAACACCAAACGCGTTCTGGATTGGAGGACATCAGAAGATCTGTCCCCTCGCGGTTAGAGGGGAGCCTGCCTTTGTAGGCGCGTGGGAGTCGGGGAGAGGACTCACTGGGCACTTTCAAGTGTGGGGGTGGACTGGTCATGTCCCGCTGAGAGACCGGTTAAGGGCAGAGGTGGAAAGAGCTTCCAGGCACATTCCTTAGCCTCCCCCAACTCTCCTTCCACCTTTAGTTTCCTCAGCACGCTGCCTACTCCGGGGAGAGAACTTTGAGGACAGTATGGCCTCCACGCTCCCCACAGGGTGGCCTCATGTGAGTAGAGGTTTCTTTCAGCTTCTGAGTCTGCCCCTGAGGGAGGCACCTGGTGGTCAGACATCTGTTCCCTAATAGCCTAGAGCTCCGGGAGGAGGGTGATTAGAATAAAAAAAAGGAACAAAACAAAGCAAAACAAAAACAGTTTCTGAACTGGGGTTCTACAGGCCAGATTGAGGCTTTTCAATTAAAAATGGTTTTTTTCTTACATCTGTTTTGTGTGTGGATGTGCACGTGTGTTCCACTGTCTGCGTGTAGAGGGCAGAGGACAACTTCCCAAATCGCTTCTCTCCTTCAAATATGTGGGACCTGAAGCTCAAACTCAGGCTTGGTAGGAAGCACCTTTATCCACTGAACCATCTCACCAGTACTTTTCAACTTTTTCTTTTTTTTTTTAAGCTGGGGATGCGGGGGAGAAACTGACAAGTGTAAGAATTTTATAGGAGGCTCGTGGTTAGCTTTCTGCAACCACAAGAAAAGCAGTGTGGATGGGAACTAACAGTCCTATGCCCTGGTTAATGAGAAATGAACAGGTCTTCATAGACCAGAGGTCTCATAAGTCCTCCCGAGTAGTGTCAGAGCAGTTTGCTCAAGGATTCAAACAAAGGAACTTGAGATGAGACAAGTAGAATGTTGCTGGGTCCTCTTGGTCAGCCTTCCCATTTTTCTGTCACTGTGGAAGAGGAAGACCCCTGGCTGAACAACATCCTGTGGGTTTTAGGAACCTGTGAAGTTTGAAGATGTATCACTGATATTTACCAAAGAAGAGTGGGCACAGCTGGAATTCCATCAGAAGTGCCTATACAAGGAAATCATGCTGGAGAACTACAATAACATGGTTTCCGTGGGTAAGGCAACCTCCACTTTTATAAGGATGTGTTTGGGCCTTGGGAGGGTGGTACACACATGTAATTCCATCACTCCAGAGGTGGAAGAGGAAGAAGATTGGGAGTTGAGGGTTATTTATTCTTGACTCTCCCTCCTTCCTCCTCCTCCCCCAATTTTTTTTTTTTTTTTAACTTCCAAAGTGTGGTAGCTCTGAACTGTTTGCTCTTTGGCTCAGGTGGACAGACCAGAGTGGAAGTGTTATGGCAGTGGAGAGCTTGGTAGTGAAAAGAAAAGGCAGCTTTTCAGTATAACTTCAGAAGTTTCATCCAGTCAGTACATCAGAGCCCCTGAATACTGGGCGGAGCCGATAAAGGATATTTGTAGCTGCAGTGACAGGTACCTATAATTTTTATGGCACTTCCAGCATATGAGATGTCAGTGTCCAGCAGCTCAGAGATATATATCATCAAAGATTGTGATTTCTTTGTGGTTCTTAGGAAGTTTTCTGTCCTCTCTAGTTATTGTATAGCTGTGGCTCCAAGCTTCATCATGTCTATGTTTAGGCAGAAGCAAGAAATGTAGATAGTCCTGATCAGTTCTTTCTCTGCTGTCACATTTAGCCAAGAAGCAAAAGCTTCTGCAGAATGTCCCCCAATTGAACAATCTCCCTTTTTTTACTTTATGATTCCTCTACTGTCGAGGAAACCCAAGAAATCCAAAAAAAAAAAAAAAAAAAGGGAATGGATGGATAGTTATCACTGCCCAAGGCCTACAGTCATCATGTGACAGCATGGGGAAAGGAAGGGATATAGAGTGGTACAACAGGACAGCATTTTCCCTAAGCAGACTCCCAAGCCCTGTCTCTTTTCCCTTGAACAGAACGGCACTTTTCCAAGCCAAATGTGATATCTCAGTTAGAAGAAGTAGAAGACTTCTGGCCAGTGGAGAGAGAAATTCCTCAAGAGATCTTTCCAGGTGAGAGCCAGGCATGAGGGAGTTCCCAAAAGGGATGGGCCTACTGATTATTCTGAGACTAATGTCTTCTAAGCTATGGAGAACTCAAGTAGCATGCTGTAATTAGTATTATTTTCCAATCTACAGTCATTTCTTCATGGTGCTGGTGATTAAGCCCAGGGCCTTTCACGTGATAAGCAGAACAGACATGCTATCACTGAACTACCATCCTCAACCTCAGTCTTTATTTGGGGCAATGGTTATGGTATTTGGGGTTTGTGTGCAGTGGTAGTGATGTTTGTGGGGGTTCTGTTGTTGTTTTAGTTTTCTGTTTTGTTTTGAGATAAGGTCTTATGTAGCCCAGGCTGGCCTCCAACCTACTGCGTAACTGAATTCTTGATCATCCTTCTACCTTAGAAGTTCTGGGGTCACAAATATGTGCTACTATGCTGGCTCCTATTTTTGTTTCTCTTCTAAGTTTTCTTGTTGGTGTTGTTAACCACATAGGCATATTATCTGAATACTTTTGTGAATTCGAGCATTTTTAACTTTGCTTTTTGTTGTTATTCTATTTATCCAGTTATATTTTGTATATGGTGGACATACGTTCTTTCAGCCCCATATTCTGATTCATTCTTCTACTTGATGGAAACACCACCTCTCCATAGACTAAATTACTATTATCATAGTACAGAAGCCTCTTCTGTGCTCTTATGTTTTGATCTTTTGTGCTTTTCCTCTCTGGGTGCATACCATAATGTTATATACATTTTATTGTATATTAGTGAACTTCAATAAGTTTTCATTCCCCTTGTAATTTAAAAAATAAATAAATAAAGCTTTGGATGTCTTTGGACATCTATTCCTCTAAATAAACACCAGCTTGCCTGGGTTAATTGAGAATATCCTGTGAGAATGTACATTAAATTTGATTAGACATATTGTTACTGTTCCCTATTCTGTTTAATCCTTTCTTGCACAGCTGTTCAGATGAATCTGTCATCTTGCTAAATTCTCTTAACATTAGTGTTTTAATTACTTTTCTGTTTCTGTGAAGATATAAGTGGCCATGACCAAGACCACTTATAAGAGAAAAAATTTAATTGGGAGCTTGCTTACAGTTTCAGAAGGTGAGTCCCTGACCATCATGGTGGGGAACATGGAATCAGGTAGGCAGGCATGGTGCTGGAGCAGTAGCTGAGAGCATACATCCTAATCCACAGGCAGGAAGCAAGATAGAGCTCATGATATCTGGAAATGACATGGGCTTTTGAAACCTCAAAACCCACCCCTAGTGGCACACCTCCACTATCAAGACCACAACCAATCCTTTCCAAACAGTTTCACCAACTGGGAACCAAACATTCAGATATATTAGCCTGTAGAAGCTATTCTCATTCAAATCACCCCAATCTGCTTTCTGACCCCCATAAGTCCATAGCAGTATTATGACACAAAATGCATTCAGTCCAACTCCAAAACTCCCCATAGTCTTTCACAGTCTCAACACTTTGAAAGGTCAGAGTCTTGGGAGCTAGAGAGATTGCTCAGTGGTTAGAACGCTGGCAGTTCTTGCAGAGAACCAAGTTCAGTCCCCAGCACCCACATGGTTGGTGGCTCACAACCATGTGTAACTCCAGTCCCAGGGGATTTGATACCCTCTTCTGTCCTCTGAGGCCACTGTATTTTCACACATACATACACTTACAGAAGTACTTAATAATGAACAAAACTTGAAATAAAAACAAAAAAGTTCAAAGTCTCTTCTGAAGCTCAAAGCAGTCCCTTAACTGTAACCCCCTTTAAATGCAAAAGGCTACTTACATACTTCCATCAAACAAATGTCACAGGATATATTTTACCATTCCAAAGTGGGGAAAGTGAGGAAATATTGGACCAAAGCAAGATCAAAACCAAACAAGACAACTCCAAAACCCTGTAACTCTATGTCATTTAGGACCTGCTAACAGTTTCAGAGGGTTAGCACACGACTATCACGGGGGAACATGGCAACAGGCAGGCAGGTATGATGAATGAGCAGTAGCTGAGAGCTCACATCTGATCCACAAGCAGGAGACAGAGAGTTAGCTAACTGGGACTGGCATGAGCTTTTGAGACACTGCCAATGACGCACCTCCTCTGACAAGGCCACGCCTCCTAACCCTTCCCAAACAGTTCCACCAACTGGGGACCAAGTGTTCAAACATATGAGCCCAAGGGTATCAATCTCCTTCAAATCACCATAACCACTGAGCCATCTCTGCAGTCCTATGTTAAATTTTTTTCTTTGCTTTGGACAATTATATAGTTGCATCGTCACATATAAAACATCATGTTTCTGAAAGTAAAGAGTGGGTATCTGCCTAACTTAATAGGAAAATTTCTGGGTTTTGATGTGCATAGTGTTAGATGCCTATCCACTACATTAGATTTTGCTTTATTTCACATCAACATTCATTTGAATGAATAAATATTCATCTAGTGCTAGAAACAAATGAAAATCAGTAATACTTCCTATTTCCATTACAGATTCTTCCAAGGTGGTCAGAGTGGTAACATAGTAGATTTAAGAAATGCCTTGCTGTAAGGTTATATTTTTGTGATGATCTTCATAAATGACTTGGTGGTATTCACTGTTTTTGCTGTCTTCAACTTTTCTGTATATGTGTTGGGTATAATGCACACTGTGTGCTACTAGGTGCTTCTCATTGTTTGTATATGCTCTGCTAGAAGTAGCATCAGAGCCACTGCTTCTGGCACTATTCACCTATCAGATCTCCAACTGGTGCCGTCTTTGGTGATAACTATTAGCCACAACACAAAGGGACTGCAATTACTGACTTAGCACACCCCCTTCTCTGGACCCAAATTTGGAGCTAGGAGTAGAAAACCAAAATACAAAAACATACAGATGAAGTTGGCAGGAGACACCTGGCCACATTAGCTGTTGAGAGGAGTGACTTTTATTGTTGAGGAATGAATACATGGTGTGACATGGCTTTTCACAGCTCACTCTAGTTGGTTTCTGACAAAAGAGCTGTGGTGAAAGGAGGCTTTCGAAGCATCTAAGGGTGAGACAGTAATGGCCGCCTCGGGAGAGTAGTAGCAGGATGAGGGAGAAATAAGGAGTGTGTTTGACTCAAAGGTAGAATCGGTGGATGTAGATATCTAATTAGCTAAACTAGACCAAAAAGAGCTGCTGAGAATTCTTATGGGTGAAGGAAGCCCTGAAGGGATTTCCTGTGGTTGTTTGTTCATAGTCTTTATCTTTACTGCTAATATTATTTTTGTGGTCCTGGAGACTGATGCCAAGGGCCTTGTATATGCTAAACAAGTACTTTGCCACTGGGCTACAAGGAAAACTTCGCCTGAATTTTTTTAATTCACTTATTTTAAAGATGTAAACTATTTTCTTATTCGTTTTCCATACCAACCACAGTTTCCCCTCCTTCCTCTCCTTCTATTCCCTCCCCCTACTTCCCTCCTAGTCACCCCCATCCACTCCTTCTCCATTCAGAAAGAGTAAGGCCTCCCATGGGAGTCAACAAAGCCTGGCACATCAAGTTGAGGCGGGACCAAGCTCCTCCCACCTGGATCAAGGCTGAGCAAGGCATCCAGCATAGGGAATAGGTTCCAAAAAAGCCAGCTCATGCACCAGGGAAGGTCCTAGTCCCACTACTAGGGGCCCCACAAACAGACCATTTTAAAAATTAGAACCCATTTCTCTCCATGATGACATAATGTGGAGTAAAATTTAGACTAATCATGTAAAAAACTACCTAATGGCGTTCACCTTGAAAGTTCTTTTTTTAACTGTGCTGTGTCTATACTTGTTCTATCAATAACTTATAAATGAAAAGGAACCGGGGTTAGGGATTTAGCTCAGTGGTAGAGCGCTTGCCTAGCAAGCACAAGGCCCTGGGTTCGGTCCTCAGCTCCAAAAAGAAAAAGAAAGAAAGAAAAGAAAAGGAACCTTAGACACATCCAAGGAGTTTTGCTAATCTAATCAAATAAACTTGTTTGAACTTCAAGAGGTTCAGGTAGCACATAAAAAGATAAGAGATTTTAGAATATCATATATTGCTATTAAAGGAGATACTACATCTCCACTAGTCTACCAACAGTGGTATGCTATGCATCTTATTGATGCACAGAACTGAGAATAAATCAAAAGCTGGGATTCTTTTTCACAATTCAGCTTGCATGCCTCTCCATTTTTCCACCATAGCTAGAATGACATCATGGAATGTGGTTGTTGAAGTAATATGAGAAAATGGATAAATACTAAGACAAATGTCATTCATCCTCAAGAAAGCTTTGAATTGAATAACATCCTGTGTAGGCATGGGAAACTAAGTTAGGTTGTGCTTGCTGGGTGATGGTGGTGGTGCATACTCAGGGGGCAGAGGCAGGTGGATCTCTGTGAGTTCAAGACCAGCCAGGTCTACAGAATGAGTTCCAGGACTGCCAGGGGTACACATAGAGAAACCTTGTCTCGAAAAAGCAAAAAGGAAAAAAAAAATGAAGCAGGAAGTGAACCTGATAAATATATTGTTACAACACTTTCAAACAGTAAACAGGTTTATAGATTATATTTGAATTTACATTACAAAAAAAAGGTGTTTTCTTTGAGAAAGAGGCAGATACTGCTGGATTTAATTCTTTGTATAGTCTAAGAGAATGTCCACATGCTAGAACATGTGGAAAATGAAGAAAATAAATATATGAAATTTTAGAATAAATATATGAAAAATGATGGAATTTCACATATACAGAACTCTGAGGGCTCAGAAACTTATAGATTTGTTTGAGAGTCTAGAATCTAGAAATACCATACATTTTGACTAGAGCCTAGTAAAGTGGTGTGTTTGTATGGTTGGTTGATTTTTGTTCAAGAATATATTTTCTCTTATCTTCATGTATTTGTTCTCTGGGATATTTGTATTGTGTGTGTGTGTGTGTGTGTGTGTGTGTGTGTGTTAAAAAAACAGTGTGCTGTAAATGTATTTAGTGTGAGAAAGCCCAATTTCAGCTCATCTTGAACGTCCTTAACTATTAGAAACCTAAAACCAGATATCAGTTTGTAAAGACATGGATGACAGTCAT
Organism: Onychomys torridus; assembly: GCF_903995425.1. Lineage (NCBI taxonomy): Eukaryota > Metazoa > Chordata > Mammalia > Rodentia > Cricetidae > Onychomys > Onychomys torridus. The sequence continues at coordinate 7,246,579 of NC_050443.1, forward strand.
TTTGTGAAATTTTCAATCTCTGAGAACTCACTCTAAGAGAAGAAATCTCAGAAATATGATTGGAGCAGGAATGGCTTCTGACCTAAGTTAGTCTTGCCTTGAGAAAACACACACTAGACGCCCCTCACCAGAAAAAAAAAAAAAAATAACAGTTTGTGTTTGGAAATTTTCTTCTACCAAATAACAGCATCTGAGAACTCTGAAATCATGAGAAGGAGCATGATGTAGACAGTTCCGTGTGTCATCTCTTATTTGTCATCACAGTTGTGCCAGGGTTAGTCTTAAGAACACAGTCACTATTAGGAAGCCACTGAGTGTTAAAGAATTCACTCATGGGGATTGCTGTAAGCATGATAATGTGGGAAACTTCAGTAGGAGTCCTCATTGTGGTCTGTATCAGAGGACTCATACGGGCAAAGGCCATTTGGATGTATTCTGTGGGGAAGTCATCAGCTTTAACCACTGCATTATCTGAGAGTAAAAAATACTCAATAGAAAGAATTACAATGAATAAGAAAAAAGAAATGTCAGAGGTCATAAAAAAGCAAACCCTGCATAAAATTTGAATAACATAAATGTATAGCTGTAGTAAAGCAATTTCTAACATCTCTAATTCTGTTATCTAACCTAAATATTAAATGATATGAATGAGAGCAATCACCATTACTATAATTCTATCCATTCCAATTTGTTAGTGATATGACTGAATTGCTTGGAGTGAATAGATATCTGAAGAAATCACAAGAAACACTGGTATATCTTCAAAGATAATTTCAGTTATGAGTACAAGCTTTGAGAGAGGAAAGGGAACTTTGAGGCTGCAGGTGTTACAAAGACCTCTGTGGGCTCAGAGTCATACTGATTTGTTCAAGAATCCAGAATCAGGTGTGGCCATGTATTTGGCTAGAGCCACACATACAAGTATGTTTGCATGGTTTGTTGATTTTTTTGTTCAAGAATACATTTTCTCTCATCTTTAATGTATTTGTTCTCTCTGTATACCACCCGTCTGTCTGTCTCAAATATGTATATCATGATTCTCTTAAGTTGATACCATTCTCTAACATCCACACTTAGAATCTAGGGTAACTGGAAAGTCTGGAATACATTTCTAAAACCAAAGAACAAAGCATTGGAGCAAACATTTTCTAGGGGTGATAAGGAGGTGACAACCCTCTGAAAAAATAAAAAAGAAAAAAAAATGATATTTTTAAAGCAAGAAACATAGCTAGGCCTAGTATTATAGGCCTATAATCCCAGCTCCTTGGGAAGCTGAGGCACAGGTTCAAGGCCAGTCTGGGCAATTTAGTGAGCACCTGTACTCAAATAAAAACCATAAAGAGGGGCCGTGATATAGCTCAGTTGACAAAGTGTTTACCCAACATGCCAAAGGCCTTGGGTTGAATCCCCAGCACCACATAAACCAGGTATTGTGGTAGATTCCTGTAATCTCTGACCTCAGGAGGTAAGTAGAACATCAGAATTTTAATGTCCTTCTCTACTACATTGAGTTTGAGGCCAACCTGGGTTGTCTGCCCTGTCTCAAAAATGAGTGTGAGTCCCTGTTGATGTGCTCAGTGGAAAAATCAGAAAGGAAAAGCAAGTGCATGAACTTTGCTTCTTTTTAGACAAAATATAAACAACTGACACAAGATAAAAAACAAGTTAAAAAAAAACTACACAGGAGATGGGGGGAAATCTATACAGGTCCTCTGAAATGCATGAAACTTAATAATAGTAATTTGTAAATAAGAATGAGCCAGATCCTTACATACTGAATAAAACAATATTTGTGTTCTTTAAAACAGGTATACAAAACTGAGTCTCAAGTATCCCAGGCTAGCCTGACTTTGCTAAGTAGTCAAGCTTGACCTTGAATTTCTGATCCTCCTGCCTCTATCTCCTATGTGCTGGGAATACGGGTGTGCATTGCATTGCCTGGTTTGAATGCATTGCTAGGGATTGATCCCAGGGCCTCCTGAATGCTAGGTAATTTTCTTCCAACTGAGCTACATACCCAGCCCTGTTTTTGTTTTTGTTTTTGTTTTTTAGATGAATCTGTCTTTATGACTCTAGTTGGCCTAGAACTGAATATACAGACTTGGCTAGACTCTTACAAGCAGGGATCCCCTCTTGCCCCTGGCTCCTAGGTATAACAGTTATGGGAATGTGCCACCCTGCCTAGATTTTGCTCTGGTTTTGACTTATAGAGTCTTCTGGGCCTTCTTTGGACCCTGGAATAAATTCCTTTCCTGATGAGAGTCTCTTGATGAAGCCTTCTTTGGACCCTGGAATAAATTCCTTTCCTGATGAGAATCCCAAGATGAAGATCAACATTGTTGAGGTCCTTACACTGAACAAGGATGTGGCCGGTCCCCGGAATGCCCTGATTCAATCCCTCTATTTGAAAAGTGGAGAAGACCTGAGCCTAGGTAACCTTGAGCCATCTCAACAGCCAAGCAAGCATTTGACTGACACTGAAGTCGCTCACCAAAAGTTCCGACATTTCCAGTATGAAGAGTCAGATGATCCCCAGAAGGCTGTGTCTCAGCTTCGTGAGCTGTGTCACCAGTGGCTGCAGCCCAGTACACATTCAAAGAAACATATCCTGGAGCTACTGGTGCTTGAGCAGTTCCTCAATGCACTGCCTGAGAAGTTGCGGGTATGGGTGGAGTCACAGAGCCCAGAGGATTGCCAAGCAGCAGTGACCCTGGTGGAGAATGTGACCTCGGTGTCTAATGAAGATGGTAAGTGTCATGGAATGGTGAAGTTAGAAACATCTAAGGCTTTGTGGAGGAATGAGGAGTGCTGAAGGGTTGTTCCCACTTAAGGATGGGTTGTTCCCACTCCAGACCACAAACATCTGTGTCTTCCACATGTTACCAGATCAGAGCTAATGGAAACCTGAAGTGATTGGTGTCCAGCCCTGTTCTCCCAAACAAAAAGCTCCTATGGGTTTCAATGGAAGCTTACAAATGCAGTGCTTTTTTTTTTTTTTTTTTTTTTTAAATCCTCTTGGGATCCCTGAATCCCTGATATGTAGCCAGCCTTCCAGTTCTTTGTAGGGGCTGTGAATAAGATGTAACTAAGGCAGGGCTTGAGTTTATTGAGCCTGTGGTCCTGCAGAAAAGATGTGGTATGACAAAGTGAATACACATGTGATGGAAATACAGTGGTGGAAAGGTCAGGATACTGGTGGAGTTTATGGAGGCTGTTTCTGTCACTGATCTGTTATGACTAGAAAAGTGAAGAAAGGGAACAGTATGGATGTGCTAGCGGGCCATGAGCCAAGAATTCTGGTTAGCCTGTAGAAGTTGAAAAAGCAAAGAATGGGTTCTTCCCTATACCCAAAAGAACATGGCCCTGTTAATGTCTTGATTTTAGGCCAGTGAAGCTGATGCCAGAGCTCTGGTCTCTGGAAACCTAATATATTTTGACAGACCTAATTGTGTAGGCTTATAATCTAAGATATTCAAGGAGTCCAAGTCAAGTCACCAATTCAAGGCCCTCTTGGGCCACAAGTGAAGTTCAAGGCCAGTGTGAGCAATTTATCATGACTGCCTCAAAAGAGAAAGCAGCTGAGGCTATCATCAATAGTGGATGGAACACTTGCCTAGACTGCACAGCATTCTGGGTTTAATCCTCAAAATTTGGGAGTGGGGTGCAGTTAATGACAGTTAACTGGAGTTTAACTCCCCAGAAGCTACATTTAAAAATCTGGTCATGGTCATGCATGCCTGTTAACCACACTATTAGAGTAGGTGGAGACAGGAAGGTGACTAGGGTTTGCTGGCCTCCAGCCTGGCTCCAAGTTCCATAAGAAATCATGACTCAGTGGAATACAACAAAGAGTGATGGAGCAGGACACCAGAGATCCTCATCTGACCTCTGCATGCACCCAAACACACATACACCCAAATGTACGTGCACCACAATTACAGACACCAAAAAAGCAGTAGTGCTTATGAGATAAAATTGAGTTTACCCTGTGTTTAACATGTCACAGCCTAATGACCCTGACCTTTCACTGAGGACCCTGAGAAAACTATTTGTGGTCATTGTACTAGTTGGGATTCTTTGGTGTCACTCATAAAACCTTAAAAGTGCCGGGCGGTGGTGGCGCATGCCTTTAATCCTAGCACTCGGGAGGCAGAACCAGGCAGATCTCTGTGAGTTTGAGGCCAGCCTGGTCTACCAAGTGAGTTTCCAGTGCAAAGGTACACAGAGAAACCCTGTCTCGGGGAAAACAAAAAACAAAAAACAAAAAACAAAAAAAAAAAACTTAAAAGCAGCTCCAAGAAGAAGCAAAGTTTACTGGAAAAATTCCAGGATGTTCTAACTCTAGGAACATCTATACCTAGGAACTTCAGTAAGCACCTCAACTTATCCTTTCTTCCATACCGCAGTTGGCTACCTTCAGCTGGCTTCATACCCATTAAGGCTTCCAAACACAGGATTTTTCTTTCCTAAATGTTCCAGCAAAAGCTTCAGTTGCTCTGAAAGTCTATGATCTCCCGTGTCTACAAGAGTCCATTTACCATGGTGGAGTGATAGCATGTAGAGCAACCTGAGTCACATTGTCCCCATGCTGGCTGGAGTAGAATCAGCATTGTAAAAGCCCATGGAGCATGTGAAGACACATGAGGAAGGCTAGATCTGAAGGAGTCCTTGGGAGGGCTGTTAGTACTGGCCAGGAATATTTAAGGTGACAGAAGCCCAAAATGAGTACATACCCTATGGCCAAATGAAGAGGAGCCACACAAGCATGATAAGGGCTTGTAGACTAGAAACAGACTTTACCACCAAGGAGAAGGTGTGAGGCCATTGCCTTAGAAGCTAGAGCCTGAAACAGATGCTGGAGGGGAAGGCAATAAAAGGTGTCAGTAATGGAAACAGTGGTCCTCGCAGGATGACAACCTGGGCCCTTCCAGGTATAGGAATTAGTTACCCATTGTGAAGAAGGCAACATAGACCACCAAGGGACATGGATATGCACAGCTCAAGGGTTGCAGAGCCTGGCAGTTCTGCCTGCCTGAGGGCTACCACCCCATTGATCCCTTCATGTGGTGTCTCCTCCAGCTCTGCTTGCCTGCCATAATGAGGCCACTGATCGACTGAAAGAGAAAAAGAAGGACATGGCCACCTTACCAGTTACTGTACCACCTGAGGTAAGCAAGAACCTTACCTTTTGTTCTTTGGTCACAGCTTTCTATAAGGGGCCCACCCCTAAAATGCCCCCTTCTACACTGAGCCTTGCTGCAGCTTCACACAAGATAGGCAATTTTAACCTTCTGAGTTCTTGGGACTGAGTGGAGTTCTGAAACAACCAAAGTATGAAGGGCAACCCTGCCTCCAGACATTGTGACCTGGCCACAGAGAAAGCAAAAAGCAAGAGTAAGTGGCCCAAGGCTGATGAACATGAGAATCAGAGCAACCACAGGCAGCCTGCAAGAACCACATTGTACCCTGTACCCTGGTTAGAACCAGAGAGCCCTTGTCCTTCAGAAACACTCAACTAGGGAATTAGGAATGGAAGAGCACAGCTCAGATGTGTCTCAGAACAAACTAGGTGATGTTTGCAGCAGGATGTTGGCCTTGTCAGCTATAGGATATGGTGTGTGTATATGGCATAGTGCTGTTTTCCCCGTAAGTGGTTTATATTGGCTCACGCATGTGATTGAAATTGTTGGCTCTCAGGTATGAGCAGTCTAGAGTAGGCTTCAAGTAAGGCTGCTACTGTGAATGGGAAGAAACTGATTAATCCCAGACTTGCTCTGAATTCTGTTCCTCCTAAGGTAGGCTCTTTTACATCTGGGCAAAAGATCTTCCCTATCTGGGCAAGTTGGTGAAGTGGAAGAGTCTTCCTTTCAGAATCTTTAGCTGCTCATAAAAAAACTGACACAACATAGGTGAATGCTCCACATAGGTCAGACTTGTCCACAAAGGCAAGGACTGTGGCTTCATTGTGTTTCTAGCTTCAAGGCTGTTTCTAGAGGGAGAAGGTTCTCTTGTGAGATGCTGTCCTTACAGTGCATCCTTGACACAGATGCTAGTATGATTGATATGGCTTCCTTATTACACTGTAGCTCTTTGTCAATCAGGGGTTCTGTCTACCAGCTTGGGACCCAGACTTTGAAGAAATACCCTGTGGGTCTCTTTGGGGCTTGAGAAGTCATTGTCTCTGACCAAACCACCAAAGCAGAAGAGTCCCTATCTGATATAATGTCCCAATGGCCTTTATTCTGCCCAGATTGACAAACACCAAATTTTCATAACATTACAGGAGCCAGTAACCTTCCAGGATGTGGCTGTGGACTTCAATCAGGAGGAATGGCAGCTACTAGGTCCAGTGCAGAGGACTGAGTATCATGATGTGATGCTGGAGACCTTGGGCAACTTGGTCTCAGTGGGTAAGACCATGCCTATATTTAGAATGCCGCAGGGTCCCCTCAGGACTCTCACTCTCCCTACCCATTGTCAGGACTGGCTGTGCTCTTGGAGAAATGAGAAAAAGTTCCTTCCCCTCACCCAAATTGATCATTCCTGGTTTTTCTGCTAAAGAGCTTGTCAGCCATTCCCTAAAATGGATGACTATTTGAGGAAAGGATGTAATCTCATTTTTTTAATACTGTTTGTTATACTGTCATTCTATCACTTTTAACTACAGTATGCTTATCTTTTGGTTTCTTTCAGGGTGGGAGCCTACGTTGGGAAACAAAGAGTTAAGTCCAAAATCACCCCGTTCTGTGGTAGAACCAATTTGTGACCCAAAACCAAAAAATTTCTCAAGGAATGGTACCCAGTCCACTACTGTTACTGAAAATATCTCACAAAATGAGGTGCAAGAAATCCATACCATAGAATCAAATCAAGTGGAGGTTGTACAGGAAAAAGACCTCCCTCAGGAGGAGATCTCTGAAAGCCCCCAGTCTCGGGGGCAAATTAGGCTTCACACAAGCCAGGACTCACTCGATGAAGTTCTTCCTAGAAAGCACTTGCATGTAAACAGTAACCAGAAGGGCATTGGAAAGAGGAGAGCCAAGAAAAAACACATTTCCATGACACGAGATTCACCCATAAGAAATCAGCAAAGGGACTCTATGGTGTGCCAAGTAGTCAGAGACGGCAGCAATTCCATGAAACATAGTCCTTCTATAGAAAACCCTCAGCAGAGTTATGAGCAGGGTAAAGTTGGGGACAGCAGAGATCCCATTATACTTATAGCACCTGCAAAAATTTACCAGAAAGCCACTGGCTCTGAAGCAGGCAGAGTCAGGGACAGTAGCAATGCCATGGAACCTGATGCATCTATAAAAATTCACCAGAAAAGTGCTGAACGGGGTAAAATTGGGAAAAGCAGCAATTCCATGACACAAGGTTCATCTATACAAAATCACAAGATGGTGTCTGGGTTAGGAAAAGCCAGGGACAGGAACAGTTCCTTGGCACGTGCTTCACCTGTAAAAATTCTCCAGAGAGACTGTGAAAGGAGTAAAGTCCGAGGAAACAGGAATTCCTTGAAACATGTAAGAATTAACCAGGATTCGAATGGTGGAAGAGTCGGGGAAATGAGTGCTTCCATAAAACACAGTCCCCATATAAAAATGCACCTGAAGACCTCTGAAAGAGGGAAAGGCAGGGAAACTAACACTTCCATAAAATATGGTCCCCATGTGAAAACTTACCAGAAGCGTTCTGAAGAGGGGACCACTAGGAAAGCCAGTGATTGTAACAAAGCCATCGGCCATCATGCTCAGCAGATATTTTTTATAAAAATTCATAAGGGGAGCCAAGTTTGCCGGTGCAGTGAGTGTGGCAAACTATTCCAGAATGCTAGGTATTTTTCTGTCCATAAAAAGATCCACACAGGAGAACGGCCTTACAAGTGTATGGCCTGTGGGAAAGCATTTGTTCAGAGCTCCTCCCTCACACAGCATTATAGAATTCATAGTGGAGAGAGACCATTTGAGTGTTCAGAGTGTGGGAGGACCTTCAATGACCGCTCAGCCATCTCTCAACACTTGAGAACTCATACTGGGGCTAAGCCCTACCATTGTCAACAGTGCGGGAAAGCCTTCCGCCAGAGTTCCCACCTTACCAGGCATCAGAGAACTCACACTGGGGAGCGCCCATATGTGTGCACCAAGTGTGGGAGAGCTTTCACTCAGAGCTCACACCTTATTGGGCATCAGAAAACACATGGGATTAAGTTCAAGAAGAGGCAATCCAAACTGCAGTCCTAGTGCCTTTCAAACTACTGCCTTTTCAGCCTTGAGATGCACTCTGCAGACTCTGAGTAAAGAGAGTCCCACACCTGAGGAACAGCTCGGGACACCACCCAGCAGGCATGAGGGTGCCTGAAACTATCAGGGAGTTCTTGATTGCTTCATTTAGCCATTAAAGAAAATATAAAATCTAAGGGGTTGGGGATTTAGCTCAGTGGTAGAGTGCTTGCCTATCAAGCGCAAGGCCCTGGGTTCGATCCTCAGCTCCAAATAAATAAATAATAAAGAAAATATAAAATCTGAAAATGCTTCTAAATCTAAAGCCAGTTACCAAAAACTGAGTGATAATTATGCACAGGGTAAAGTGTGTGAGTGACAAAAACCAAAAGAATGTATATAAATAAATATAATTGTTTTGAAATTTGTGTTTCCTGCTGCAATGACTATTCTTAGTTGTCAACTTTACTACGTCTGAAGTTTCTTTTAAAAACTTGGGTGCCCCTGTGTTTGGAGGCATAGATGTTAAGAACTGAAATGTCCTCTTGGTGGATTTTTTCCTTTGATAAGTATATACTGTCATCCCCTATCTCTTCTAATAAGTTCTGTTTTGTAGCCAGGCGGTGGTGGCTCACGCCTTTAATCCCAACACTCGGGAGGCAGAGGCAGCGAGTTCCAGGAAAGGAGCAAAGCTACACAGAGAAACCCTGTCTAGAAAAAAACCAAAAAAAAAAAAAAAAAAAAAAAGTCCTGCTTTGTTAGATATTAAAATGGCTATACAAGTTGCTTCTTAGATCCATTTTCTTGGAATATCTTTTTCAACCCCTTTACCCTGATATGATGTCTATGCTTGATGCTGAGGTCGTTTTTTCTTGGATACAGCAGAAAGGATGGATCCTGTTTTTGTATCCATTCTGTCAGTCTGTGTTTTTTATTGAGACCACTGATGCTGAGAAATACCAATGACCAATGATTGTTGATTCCTGGGTTGTTTTTTTGGTTTTTTGTTTTTCCAGACAGGGTTTCTCTGGCTAGCACTGGCTGTCCTGGAACTCACTCTGTAGACCAGGCTGGCCTCAAACTCAGAGATCAACCTGCATCTGGATTCCTGTTCTTTGGTGGTGGTGGTGGTGGTGGTGGTGGTGGTGGTGGTGGTGGTGGTGATGGTAGTGATGTGTGTGTTTCCTTTCTTTTGACTTTGCTTGTCTGAGATATTTAGTCTGTTTTCGTGTGTGTAGTTAACCCCCTTAGGTTGGAGTTTTCCTTCTTTCCCCTCTGTAGGGCTGGTTTTGTAGGTTGATGTTGTTTACATACTGCTTTATCTTGGAACATATTTTTTCCATCTATGGTGATTGAAGTTTTGCTGGATATAGTACTTTGCATTGGCATCTGTGGTCTCTTAGAGTCTGCAACACATTTGTTAAGGCCCTTCCGGATTCTAGAGCCTCCATTGAGAAGTCAGGTGTAATTCTAATAGACCTGCCTTTATATGTTACTTGGTAATTTTTCCTTTGTAGCTTTTAATATTCTTGTTGTTGTTATTGTTCTGTATGTTTAATGCTTTAATTGTTATATGGTGAGAAATTTTCTTTTATAGTCCAATCTATTTGTTGTTCTGTATGCTTCTTGTATATATTTCTTTAGGTTAGAAATTTTTTCTGGGCTGGAGACACGGCTCAGCAGTTAAGAGCACTGGCTGCTCTTCCTAAAGGTCCTGAGTTCAATTCCTAGCAACCACATGGTGGCTCACAACCATCTATAATGACATCTGATGGCAAAGTATGCAGACAGAACACTGTAGACATAATAAATACATCTTTAAAAAGCCAGGTGGTGGTGGTGCACGCCTTTAATCCCAGCACTCAGGAGACAGAGGCAGGTGGATCTTTGTGAGTTTGAGGCCAGCCTGGTCTACAGAGCAAGATCCAGGAAAGGCGCAAAGCTACACAGAGAAACCCTGTCTTGAAAAAAAAAATTTTTTTTTTTCTTCCATGATTTTGTTGAAAACATTTTCTGGGCCTTTGACCTGGGTTTCTTCCTCTATTCCTGTTATTATTAGGTTTTGGTCTTTTTATAGTGTTCCAGATTTCCTGGATGTTTTGTGCCAGGAGCTTTTTAGAGTTGCCATTTTAACTGATGTATTTACTTCTTCTATTGTATCTCCAATGCCTGAGATTCTCTCTTCCATATCTCTTATATTCTCTTGGTGAACTTACCTCTGGCCTTCTTGTTTGAATTCTTCAATTTTTCATTTCCAGAATTCCATCAGTTTGGATTTTCTTTATTGATTCCACATCCATTTTCAGGTCTTGAATAATTTTACTTATTTCCTTATATTGATTGTGTTTTCATAGAATTTTTAAAGGATTTATTAATTTCCTCTTTAAGGAACTCTATCATCTTCATACAGGAGGTTTTCAGGTCTTTTTCTTATGCTTCAAATGTGTTGGAATATTCAGGGCCTGCTGTGGTAGGATAGCTGTGCTCTAGTGAAGACATATTGCCCTGCCTGTTTTTGTTCTGTTTTTACACCATCATCTAGGCATCTAGGATTGGGATGATTATATGCCTAGGTGCAGATTTTGGGATTCTTCTATAATTTGTTCATTCTTTCTGTTTTCTCTCTGTGTTTTTAGAGAATGTGATGGCTGTGTGTTGCCTCTTAGGAAATATTCTTTAGATCTGATAGTTGTGGCCAGTGGGGATTCCAGGTAAAATGTGTTTCTGGGTATTGAGAACTGACCCTTAGGAATGAGGATAGGCTAGGTGTCTGAAGGGGATCACAGGAATGGAGGGAGACAGTGAAGAAAGGTCATCCCAGAAGGTCTGTTACAGTGCTGGGGGTGAGAGAGGAACAGAAGGAATGGGGAAGATCTACTGACAGTTTACCTGCTTTCCTGGCAGGAGTGGTCTCTGTGTTAGCAGGGGGTGTCAACCTGTTGGGGGCTGGAATACAGTTGGGGGACAGAGGCTAGAAATGGATGGTCCCCATAGAATGGGTGTCATGAGAAAGAGGAAGGCTGCAGCTAGTGTTCTGTTGCAGACCTAGGGATGAGACTGGGGGATTGGATTTGCAGGGGAGGAGGGAGTGGTAAATGTCTTCCCTGTTTCCCTGGCCTCCTTGGCAAATGTGTTCCCAGTATGCCTGCTGGTATTGGAGACTTAAATAATGGGATAAGTTGAGGGGAGGAAAGTTGGGGGAGAAGATCTTTGTGATCCATTGGGGATGCTGTTAGAGAAGAAAGGGAGATTGCAGCAGGTTTTCTGCTACAGAGCTGGGGATGAAACTGGGGTTATTGGATCTAAAGGAGCAAAAAGAGAGGTGTGGATCACCATCAGTCTTTCTGTTGCCCTGGCAGGTGCAGACCTTGGGTTAGCAGGAGGAACCTACTGGGGTTGGGGGCTAGAACAAAGCAATGAGTGGGGAGGGGGAAGGTTAGAAAGGGAAGATCTCTGGGAGCCACAGGAGATGAGAACAGGAGGGAAGGGAAGGCTGCCACAGGTGTTCTGTGCAGAGCTGGGGTGAGATCATTATTATTATCTCTTAGAAGCCTGTTCTTTTCTAATGAGAGACAGAATTCAGAGATTAAGAGAGGATGTGAGATGGGTCGAAATGGGAGGAGAAGAGGAAAGGAAAACCAAAATCAGGATATATCATGTGACAAAATGATCTATTTTCAAAAATAGGGGGGAAAGGTACACCAAAATAAATAGGATTTTGAGAAGTCTTGTGAGTGTTGTTGACGTAAGTCTCTGGCCTTATTTGACAACAGAGAACCCATACCAAAGAGAAGTCCCATGAGTGGGATCAAAGTAGGAAATGCTTCAGTTGGAGTTCTCACTTTATTGCTCATCAGAGAATTCATATGGAAGAGAAATGCTGTGACTGGCTTGAGTGAAGAAAGCTACTGGAGCCATTTACTTATTAGGCACCAGAGAAATCAATCAGTCAATAATTATGAGCATCACCATGATGAAATACACAACATGCGGAATTCTCACATCAGAGAACATTGAAGAATGTATTCTCTAATATTGCAGAGATACTCAGTGTCATACAGGTAAGAAATCCTTCAAATGGAGGTCTTACTTCCTTGTTTTATATATATATATATATATACACCAAATCCAGTCAGTGAAACATTACAAGAATATGAAAAAAGTCTCCAGAAGAACATCTAAACAACAGAAAATTCCTCACTGAACAGAAATTCTATTGATATAATCAATGAAGAAGTACTTTTGGGAAGTACTCATGTTGAGCACTAGAGAATTCATTCTAGAAGAAAAAAAAACAAAACTCTGGGTATTATTTTTTGGGGTTTTTTTGTTTTGGTTTGGTTTTGGTTTTTTGGTTTTTTGTTCGTTTGTTCTTTGGTTTTTGGTTTTTTTGAGACAGGGTTTCTCTGTAGCTCTGGAGGCTGTCCTGGAACTTGCTTTGTAGACCAGGCTGACCTCAAACTCACAGAGATCCACCTGCCTCTGTCTCCCGAGTGCTGGGATTACAAGCGTGAGCCACCACCACCCGGCTGGGTATTGTTTTTCAATGTCATAGTATGTGGTCAGTCTTTGATCTTATAACACAGTTATATGAAAAGTGACATCAAGAAGATGGAAGGAGCACTGTTTTAGGTGCCCGATGTCTGGTGCAAAACTACTGGCAGCTATTTTTATCCTCAAGCTACAGTTTTTCTTAAGCAAGTGGCTGCTTACTGCTCAGAAATCACCTGTGGGGGAGGCCCAAGAGAGAACTAGAGTAGGATTGATTCAATGGGTTTGACATGAGATGGAACAGAAACACCCACTCAGGATAAGATTGGATCCCATGAAATACACATAGCAAGGACACAGTTTCTTACATAACAGTTTATTACACCAACCTCACATAATTTTATCAGCTTTCCTTCACTCAAAAGGCCAGAGTGAGGGTATTGGACAGGGTGGGCTAGAGTTAATATTGTGATGCTGAGGTAAAATTAAAAAGTGATTGGGAGGTTGTCTTAGTCAGTGTTCCATTGCTGTAAAGAAACATCACGGTCAAGGCAACTCTTACAAAAGGACTAATTGTGGGCTGGAGAGATGGTTCAGAGGTTAAGAGCACTGACTGCTCTTCCAGAGGTCCTGAGTTCAATTCCCAGCACCCACATGGTGGCTCACAACCATCTGTAATGAGATCTGGTGCCCTCTTCTGTATACATAATAAATAAATCTTTTTTAAAAAGGGGGGGATTAATTGAGGACTTACTTACAGTTTTAGTTAACCCATGATCATCATGTATGGAAGCAGAAAAACATGGTGCTCGAGCAGTAGCTGATAGCTTTACATCCTGATCCAAAGGCAGCAGGCAGAGAGTGAGACACTGGGTCTGGTTTGGGTTTTTGAAACTTCAAATCCCACCTAGCCACTCCACCAGCAACAAACCTCCTCCAACAAGGCCACTCCTACTCCAACTCCAACAAAGCCACACCTCTGAATCCTTCCCAAACAGTTCTACTAACTGGGGACCAAGCATTCAAGCATATGAACCAATGGTGAACATTTTTATTCATGCCACCAAAGTGGAGCAGGAGAGATGGTTCAGTAGTTAAAAGCACTTGCTGCTCTTAGAGAGAAGCCAAGATTGGTTGCCATAACTCACGTACTGACTAAGAACCCCCTATATAACTCCAGCTCATGGGAATTCAATGCCCTCTTCTGGCCTCCTTGGGCATCAAGTGTACTCATAATGTACAATAATACATAAAAAATTAAAGACAAATATTTTTATGAATGTAGCCCTGTACATGGGGCAGGAAAGGTGGCTCAGCAGTTAACATGCATTCTCTACCAGAGAATTGGAGTTTGAGTCGCAACAACCACAGATGAGCTCACAACTTTTCAACTTCCAGTGGATCCAAGGGCACCATGCATCCACATTGTGTATAGACACACATGCAAATAAAATAGCTATACACATCAAATAAAATTTAAAAACAAAAAAAGAATGTGTTCTTGTTTGCAACATCTGAGGTAAAAGTCTCTGAGGCAAATACATACTGTCTGATTCAGGAAGTCCACCTGGTACTTCCTTTTGCCATTCCCTCTGGCTCTGTACTTGTCCTGTGAGCTGTCATGTGTGTGCTGGGAATTAAACCTGGGTCCTATGAAAAAGCAAGTGCTCTTAAGCACTGAGTCATCTCTCCCTTGCAAGAACACATTATTATAAGCTCAACTCACAAGTTAAAAATGAAACATTTTGGTTTTCAGTGGCAACCACAAAGTCTGAACAGGTCTGAAGCCCTGTGAAAAGCACCAATGTGTGAGAACCAAGTGCCTGAGCACTTGCTTGAGATGAAAATTTTAAAACTTACTAAATATACTATCAGTGGTAACTTTAAAAATTATTTTATCATTTTATGTGTATGGGTATTTTGCCTATATGTATGTCTGTGAACCATGTGCATCAGTGTCCATGGAAGTCAGAGTGTTTTGGATCCCCTGGGACTGGAATTAAGACAGTTGTGAGTCCAAAAAATGTATGTATGTGTGTATATATATATATAGTTGTGAGTCATCATGTTGGTGCTGGGAATTGAACCCAGATCCTCTGGAAGAGCAGCCTGTACTCTTAACCACTGAACCCTCTCCTCAGCCCTTCAGTGGTGACTCTTAAGCCTCCCTTCCTTTTCACAACAGAACTTTTTACATGGAGGTGAGTGGTGACTATGAGGAATATGGAAACCTCATTAATCACAGGATGATCTTAAGTGAGTATGAAGTGGGCCTTTGAGAGGCATTCAGTACGTGGAGAATGTATGGCAGCCCATTCTGAGAGCTCACATCTTGTACATAAGGAAGGAAGTGACCCTGGAGTGGCTCCATCTGGGTATAAGCAGAGCTTTTATGTCTTTCCCATGGCTATTCATGGGAAGAAGCCACAGTCATGTAATCAGTGTGAGAAATCTTTCAGCTATCATTCTAAGCTTGTTGTACACCAAAGAACACACAATGGGATGAAGGGAGCCCTATGAGTATACCTTAGTGTTGGAAATCTTTCAGCCAGAGCTATGATCTACATCAGAGGACTCATACTGGAGAGAAGTTCTATTAATGCAATTAGTGTGGGGAAATCCTTCATCCATATTTCTACACTTACTAGGAATCAGCTAACTCACAGAGGAGAAAAATAGGATAATAGTTATGGCTGAGGGAAACACTTTAGATTGAACTCTATCATTATTTATTAGAGAGTTCATACTACAAAAAACTGTGTAAGTGTGCTCACTGTAGAAAGTGCTTCAGGGTTGGAGAGATTAAGAACACAGTCTGCCTTTCCAGAGGACCTGAATTCAAGTCTCAACTTCCACATGGCAGTTCACAACCATCTAAAACTCCACTCCCAGGGGATCAGATGCCCTCATCTGGCTTCTGAGAGCATGAGAGACACACATGGTAATAGACATACATATAAGTAAAACAACCATACATATAAAAGTTAAGAAAAAATTCAGCCAAAGTTCTGACTTCATTGCATATCAAATTACACACAGAAAGAAGCAATATGAGTGTAAACAATACAAAAAGTCCTTCATTTGAAGCACTCAACTCATTAGGAATTTGTGAATTCATACAAGGAAGATGTAAGCTTTAAAATGCATTCATTAAGCCAGGCAGTGGTGGCGCACACCTATAATCCCAGAAGTTGGGAGGCAGAGGCAGGTTGATCTCTGTGAGTCTGAGGCCACTCTAGTCTACAGAATGAGTTCCAGGACAGCTGAGGCTACCAGAGAAACAACCTTGTCTTGAAAAGAAATAAACTCACTCTGTCAAAGCCTTCACAGGGAGCTCTTACTTTATTAAACATGAGAGAACTCACACTAGAGAAAAACTACTGGAATGTTCTTAGTGTGAAAAAAACCTGTTGGGTGTTTTCACCTTCTTTCCAATAAAGAACTCATTTTAATGGAAGCCATATAAATGCTATGACTATGGGAAATTCTGCATCAACCTCAGCCTGTTAAACATAATTGGACACATACTGGAGTAAAGCATTATGGATACAGTCATTATAGGAAGGCATTTTTGTTCTTTTTGTTTTTGTTTTTCAAGACAGGATTTCTTTAAATATGAGTGTAACTAATACAAAAAGTCCCTCACTTGAAGCATTCAACTCATTAGGAATTTGGGAATTCATACAAGCAAGAAGACAGTCTTAAAAATGCACTCATTAAGCCAGGCAGTTTCTCTCTTTAGCCTTAGCTGTTCTGAAAGTCACTCTGTAGACCAGGCTGGCCTCTAAATCAGATCTCTGCCTGCCTCCACCTCAAAGTTCTAGGATTAAAGGTATACCACTGCCACTCAACTGTGGGAAGACGTCCAGTCAGGGGTTTCCTCTCATTGTTCATCAAAGGACATACATGAGAAAGAAGACATTAGTGTAACATGTATGTTAAAGCCTTCAGTCCATGGTCACGCCATATTGAGCACCAGGAAATATATACTAGAGAAAAACCCTATTAATATATGACTGTGGGAAAGACTTCAGCAATAGCCATCATTGATAAATATGTAAGGAGGCACACTGCAGAGAAACTATGAATGTAACAATCATGGAAAGGCTTTCTTTTTTCCCCAGAGTGGAAAATTTTTTATCAGCTGGTTTCAACAAGAAAACAAGCAAATACTTTGAAACATGAACAGTGTTTCTCATAACAGTGGCCAGGGGAGGGAGATAAAAGGGAAGCCTGCGGGTTTACCCCTTTGTCAAAGCAGAAGCAGGACCCCAAAGAAAGGGCATCTTCCCTCCATTCAGCTGGGAGACCAGAGAGAACACCCAGGCGAGTTTACACAGCAGCCAAGGGCAGGCTGGAGCAGTCAAAGGCTAGGCCAGAGAGGTGGGCAGGAGTCCAGGATCCAAGCCTTCTAGTGACATCACCACGGGGGCGTCATGGGCTGAGGATTCTGCAGATAGGACATTACCACGGCAGAGATTGAGAGCATGAAGCTACTATCATCTGCTTAGAGTCCTCCAAGCTCCGGGAATTGGCAAAGCTGATAAAGGAACAGTAGACGGCAACCCAAGCACACCACTTCAGCTTAAGCATGAGGCCGAAAAGATTCATGTAGTCGTCCAGAGTCGGGTCGTCCAAAGCTGGGTTGCACTCGCTTGGCGGAGGCTTATACCTCAGCACTTTGTTGGGTCTCTGTGGGTCAGACATATTGTTGGTGGACATAATGAACCAAAGACCACTTTCACTCATGGAAAGGCTTTTATTTAACAGTGTCAAGTTACAAGGCATAAGAGAATTCATACTAAAGAAAATTCTCCCCCCCCACCCCCAGACAAGGTTTCTCTGTGTAGCTTTGCACCTTTCCTGGAACTCTTGTAGACCAGGCTGGCCTCGAACTCACATAGATCCGTCTGGCATGCGCCACCACCGCCCAGACCGAACCCAGGGCCTTGCACTTGTTAGGCAAGCGCTCCACTACTGAGCTAAATCCCCAACCCCAAAACTCTTATCAATGTAAAAAATTAGGCAAAACTTTCAGTTGTTATCCCTTATTCAACATGAGAAAATTAATGAACAGTAAACTATGATTAATCAAGATGAAGGATTTCATTATTATAACTCATGCTAGAAATGGGTTAGCTAGGGTCTCACAGTGTACAATGACCACACATATTACAAATACCTGGAATGGCTTTACTGACTCCCTGTGGGAGGCCTTCCCTTTCTGGAGGAGTAAATGGGGGAGGGGGTTGGGGGAAAACTAAGGGGGGCAGGAGGAGGGAAGAGACCGGGATATGTGGTTGGTATATCAAATGAATAAAAATTTTCTTAATAAAGAAAAAAATAAGCCGGGTGGTGGTGGCGCACACCTGTGATCCCAGCACTCGGGAGGCAGAAGCAGGTGGATCTCTGTGAGTTCGAGGTCAGCCTGGTCTACAGAGCTAGTCCAGGACAGGTTCCAAAGCTACAGAGAAACTCTGTCTCAAAAAACCAAAAAAGAAAAAAAAAGAAAAAAAGAAATACCTGGAATGTATGTTGAATCCATATTACTACCAAGCTCATGCTTCATACCACTTTATAGGAACCACTATCAGAATCTTCAGATTTACAAGCAGTAAAAGTGATCTGAGAAGCTGTGAATAGCATCCCTATGAAAGGCTTTCACTAAGAACTGACAGAGTTAAGACAATCATTATGGAGCTGTAGCCTTCAGGTAATGTTTTTATTCAGTTGACAAACTAAATCAGAAATTATGGTAGGATGGTAGATATTTTTATACAGACAACAGAACACTCAAATTAACAAAACCCCTGTGTGGGGAAGTTGGTGCCCAGGGATGAAATACATAGCTATTTTTAATATAACTAATTTAATCAAAAATTGAGGGGCTGGGGAGATGACTTAGCCTGAAAAGTGTTTGCCTGGTCTTGATCTTCAGAACCCATGTTTTGTTTTATTTTGTTTTAAAGAAGGTAGATGGATGGTGTATGTTGGTAACATCAGTGATGGAGAGGTAGAGAGACAGATCCCTGAGGATTACATCCAAGCCAGGCCAATGACAGATTGTGTTTCCAAAAAGGAGGGAATGGAAAGGTCTGAGAGATGGCTCAGTGGGATGAGTAAGCACTTGCTGCACAAGTGTGAGGACCAGATTTTGGGTCCCCAGAACCCACCTAAGTGCCTGGTGGGCATGGTAGCCTTTCTGTAATTCCAGCCTAAGAAGGTGGAGAGAAGTGATCCCCAAAGGAAGCTAATCAGTAAAACTAGGTATTCTGGTCAGTTCTGGGTTTGATTGAGGAACCCTGCCTCATTGAATAAAGTGGAAATGAGATCATGGGTAATTCTTAACATCAACCTTGGGCCACATGCACATGCATCCATTTCCAAGTGTGCCCCACACATCACACACACACACACACACACACACACACACACACACACACACACACACACAAGCTATACAGCATGTTAGGAATGACACCTGAGTTTATCCTTTGGCCTCCACATGTACACAGACTCAATTAGAATACAAACAGTTAACAGTTACTGAGGAAGTAAGCAATTGCTTGAATCAGTAGGAAAGAAAGGATTGCTTTCTGTATAACAATAAAGCATTTTTTCCCTGGTGGTACACTTTATTATTTAGGCAATGATAACAAGTTATTTCAAATGCTATTTTCTGGCTGGCTCATCATTGTTACCAAATACCTGAGAAAACAACTTAATGGAAACAAGTCTTGGTCTCAGAGTATTTAATCTGTGGTTAGTTAGCTTCACTGATCGTGAAGCCTCTGCCTCCCAAGTGCTAGGATCAAAGGCCTGTGCCACCACTGCCTGGCAATCCATGACACTGTTGCTACTAGTTCATAACATACGATGCTGGCTAGTTTTCTATCAACTTGACACAGGCTAAAGTCATCAGAGGAGAGAGCCTCAGTAGAGAAAATGCTTCCAGTAGGCAAGCACATAGAGACTTTAATTAGTGATTGATGTGGGAGGGTCCAGTCCATTGTGAGTGGATTGCCCCTGGGCTGTAGTCATGGATTCATAAAAAAAAGAAGGCTGAGGAAGCCAAAGGAAGCAAGCCAATAAGCAGTACTCCTCCATTGCCTCTGCATCAGCTCTTGCCTTGCTTGAGTTCCTGCCATCACTGCTTTGGATGATGGAACTGAGAGTGAAGTAAAGCCTTTCCTCCTCAAGTTGCTTTTGGTCATGGTGTTTCATCACAGCAATAGTAGCGCTAACTAAAACACATATATTTTCTATTTTTAAATTACATATTTTCCCTTTCTTTTATGTATGTGTATATGTGTGTAAGTGCAGTGAGCATAAGAAGGTTCCAGGACAATTCTCTCCTGCTACCTTGTATGATCTATGTATCAAACTCAAGTCATCAGGCCTGCCTTCTAGCATCTTTACCCACTGACCATCTTGCCACATCACTCTATATTTTTTAGAGCAGTAATAAAGGCTAAAAATAGCAAAAAAAAACTAGGGGTTAAGAATCTCAGGAGCCAAGTATACACCATTAATCCCAGCATTCATGAAGCAGAGGCAGGAGGATCTTTGTTAGTTCAAAGCCAACCTAGTCTACATAGAGAATTCCAGGACAGTCAGGGCTATTATGGAATATTTGTTTAACTAGGCAAAGATCTGTTACATTTGTTTATGCTGCATTTGTTGAACTATATAAAGATGTGTTGCATTTGCGTTAACCAAATAAAATGAATCTGGGCTCAGAGAGGTGGAGTTAGCAACTAGTTGACAGGAAGTAGGAGGGAGGGGCTTAGAATGGGTTTTTTAGTTGGTACAGTGTGGAAGGAGAGAGGGTTCCAGGGATGCCAGCAAAGAGAGAAAGTCAGCCACTTGCTACTCTAACTCTCTGAGCTCATAGATTTTTACCTGAGCCTATGATCTTGAATTTTATTAGAATGACAGAGATTTAATTAAACCTTTAGCAGCAGAACACAGCCATCACCTGGAGAAACAGAATTCCCCCCAGGCTATGGCCCTAGCAGCTGGGCTGCTAGCAGTTTAAAGTGCAGCCACTGTGATGAAGGTAAAACAGCATTTGGCACACAATGTGGGCACCATATGAGTCTTTCTCTGTCCTACCAGCCAGCTCCCAAATAATGACATGGAGACTTAATTATGAAAGCTTGCCCTTAGCCTAGGCTTGTCCCACTAGTTCTTATAACTTAAATTAACCCATTTATATTAAACTATGGTTTGCCTCATGGCTTTTTACCTTTCTTTCATTCTGTATGTCCGACTCCCTCCATGTCTCATTCACCTCAATTATCTCCTCCTACTTCCTCTGTCTGTGCCTAGAAGTACCAACTATACCTCCTGCCTAGCTATTAGCCATTCAGCTCTTTACTAAATCAATCACAACATCTTCACACAGTGTACAAATATCCCACAACACACGCTACATAGAGATATCCTTTTTCAAAAGCAAATACTTTCAGAAGGTGAAGTTCTACACACCTGTTTCATTTTTCTGATGCTTCAAAATATCCTCAAAGAAGTAATTTATGGGGGCTGGATGTGAATGTTACAGCTCTGGAGAGTGGAACCACAATAAGACAGCTCAGCTCTGGAGGGAAAGGTATCCTGACTTGTCAGGAAGCCAGGCTACACCTAGAGCCACAACGGAACAGCTCAGCTCTGGAAGGAGCGGTATCCTGACTTTTTGAGAAGTCAGGCAATACCTGAAGCTGGGGTGCAATGGAGGATGGTCTCCCCACAGTATATAGCAATCCTGCTCCTCTCCTGGAGAGTGCCGTTACAGCTGACCTTTGCTCAACTCCCCTACCTTAAGGATGCTTTCTAGCAGAGTTCTCCCTCTTCTTCTCTCTGGCCCAAGATGTTCCCTCTTCCGCTATACTCTGCTGAAGGAGAAAACCCTGCAGAAATGTAGCAATCTCCTCTGGCTCTGGAGAAAAGTTATTACTTTTTTTCTGCTCGGCCTTGCTCAGCCCCCCTAAGGGACATCTCAGCAAGGTTCTTCTGTTCTGTGCCACCAAATGAAGATCTTCACCCAAGACTCTTTTGAGAAAGAGATTTAGCCAGGCAGTGGTGGCGCACGCCTGTAATCCCAGCACTCGGGAGGCAGCGGCAGGCGGATCTCTGTGAGTTCGAGCCAGCCTGGTCTACAGAGCAAGTTCCAGGAAAGTCTCCAAAGCTACAGAGAAACTCTGTCTTGGGGAGAGAGTAGGGGAGGGAGGGAGGGAGGGAGGGAGAAGTTTGGGAGGAAGAAATACAGAAGAGTGGCTGCCTCTGTCAGGGTGGGAAACACAGCCTGCAACCTCAATAGGCAGAGGGGCTTTTATATAGGGATTCTCAAAAAAAAATTTTTTTTAAAGAAGTAACTTATAGCATCTATAATTTCTTACCCTCCTATTAATGGAGTCAGGAGTATCTACTGGGTGGTTCCTACAGATTTTCATGGAGTTTGGTTAGAAGCAGTGAAAGAAAGGTGGATTCCTATGAGGGTTTCAGTCTCCAAAACGATGCTGGCTGCCAGCTGGGAGCTCAATCATACTGTATGACTCCAAATTATTTGAGCATGGTAGGTGGATTTCAGAAGGAAGGATGTCCCAATAACAAATATTTTAGAAGAACCCCATAAAATCTGCAAAGTGTGTTATAACATAGTCTCAGAAATCACACACCAGCACTTCCCAGATTTTGTTAATGGAACAGTCAGGGAAATCCCAGAGTCAATGGATGAGGAAATAAATTCCACATCCGTGAGAAAATACTTAGATTTATCACAAAGCTTCAGCAACTGGATCAGAAGTAATAAAGAGGGGAACTTTGGGCTGGAGAGATGGCTCAGAGGTTAAGAGCACCGACTGCTCTTCCAAAGGTCCTGAGTTCAATTCCCAGCACCCACATGGTGGCTCACAACCACCTGTAATGAGATCTGGTGCCCTCTTCTGTATACATAATAAATAAATAAATCTAAAAAAAAAAGAAGAAGAAGAAGAAGAAGGGGAACTTTAGGGCTCCCCTCAATTTGTAACGAGTCTTCATTCAGTGGACACACATGAACCCACACACCCACACCGTGACAATTATGTGTGTTTTTCTGATGGGTTTGGACTCAGGAACATGAAGGTGAAGCTGCAGAATTAAAATATTTGTCAGGATCTGAGAATATAGTACGTAGCTCAACACAAATATGTACACCTTACTAGACCGTTTAACAGCTAGCCATTAATTATCATCTCTGCCTGGGGCACTTTCTTCCCACATTTCATCACCTTGGCTTCCTGTCTGATCTCCGGCAGGCATCCTCTTGTGTATTATTTCCTTAGACAGTGAGGATGACCAAAATGGGTTTTAAAAGCAAAGGTGTGGAGAGGCATGGTGGGCCACACCTGGCATCTCAGCAATCGGCAGATAGAGACACAAGGATCAGCTACACAGCAATGTAGGCCAATGTAGTTGTCATCAGGGTTCCCTAAAGAAAGAGAACTGATAGAATAAATCATTAGAGTGACTTACAGGTTTTGATCCAACTACTCCAACAACGGCTGTTTCCAAATAGAAGTCCAAGAATCCAGTAGTTGTTCAGTCCATGAAGTTGGATATTTCAGCTGGTCTTCAATACATGCCAGAATTCCAAAGAAGTAGGCTCTAATGCCAGTGAAGACATGAACTTACCATCAAGAGTGAGGGCAAGTAGGCAAAGAGCAAGCTTCTTTCTTCCTTGTCCTTTAGGTAGGCTGCCAGCAAGAGGTGTGGCCAGATAAACGGTCATCTTCCCACCTCAAAAGATCTGGACTTAGGGTGAGTCTTCACACTTGTAACAATTAATCAAGAAAAGTCTCTCACAGGTGTACCCAGTCAGTTGGGTTTTAGTTCATTCCAGATGTAGTCAAGGTAACAACCAAAAATAGCCATCCTAGCCAGCCTGTGCTACATGAGACCCTATCTCAAAATAAATGAAATAATATAAAATAGGGACAGATGAATCTCTTGATGGAGAGAGGTCTTTGCTGCCAAGCCTGACAACCTGAATTTGACTCCCAGGACCCACACAGTAGAATGAGACAACCAATGACTGTGGATAGTCCTCCATATATGTAGACACACACATACAAACAAAATAAAAGGTAATACAAATATTTGAAAATAAAAGGTGGAAATTAAATCACCACAGCTACCATTTTGTTTCGTTTGGGATTTTTGTTGTTGTTTTTTGAAACAGGGTTTCTCTGTGTGTAGCCTAGGAAGCGCAAGGCCCTGGGTTCGATCCTCAGCTCCAAAAAGAAAAGAAAAAAAAAGAGAAAAAGCCTACTTACTACAGTGAGTTCAGACTGTTGAGTTGCACAGCCAGGGTGAGTGCAATCTTTTTTGTGAAGGATATGAAATTTGTATATAAAACATAAGCTCCTTGTCCTTTTAAAGAATCATCCTTTAAAAGCATTGAAAAATTTTATAGCTATAGAATTTTCAGATGTAATTTTAGGCAATATTCAAGGGGTATCTTCAAGATAATTTGAAAGGAGATCTTTAGGTTAATAATTATCTACAGATCTCAAGTAACATGCTAATGCTACCCATCAATTATGTGGAACAAATAACCAACCTGCATTTTATTTAATGGTACAACCATTTCTGTAGGCTCTTTACCAGTAATTTGTTTAAGACATGCTCTTCCCAACATCATTATCAAGTGTGTAATTTCTTGTAAATAAGAAGTTATGGATCAATGCAGAGAATTATGACATGCATAAATTTCTATAATACCATACTTTGTTGATATGTAATTCCTGTAGTTGTTAAGCAGGAAAGATAAATAATTGACGAGGAAGTACGGGATTAATTCTATGAGCTACAATTTTAGCAGAAGCTTTATTTAATAAACTAATAACTTGCTCTGCTTCAAGTGTTATGTTTTTTATAGAGTTTAACCAAGTCTGCAGAAAGCAAGTGAGAGAGCAGAATCAAGTCTTTAGTAGTATTAGGCAGATAAAAATGTACCCAATTAACATGGCCCAAAGTTTTTTCTAAGTAGCTGAAAGTACACTGGGAAGTTTTAAGCTGAGAGGATGATAGCAAATTTGTTGTTGTTTGAATGTACATTAATTAATTATAAAGTGATTGTTTTTTAATTTTATCTAGAGCTATGTTTAAATTTTGCTCTATTTACTATGAAAATCAAGCACTTATTTAAGTACTGATTAGGTGAGTGGGAGAGGAGAATGTCCTCCATATAAAGGCCAATACTTCCAGAAATTGAATCAGCACTGGCTTAAGTGATTTGTGTACATAATATTAACATATAGTGGGGCTAATTTTCATCCCTTATGGTAAAACTTTCCACTGATATTGGCTGTTGATTGTTTAAAATAGGAACAGAGAATGCAAAATGTTCCTTATCATCAGGATGTAAAGGAATAGAGAAAAAGCAGTCTTTTAAGTCAATCATAATAATGTAATGTTCTTGAGGAATGAATCATAGTAGACCCTGGCTGCAGGGCCACCATTGTTACCACTATTTTCATAGTCATATTTATGCTACTGAGATCATGTGACAGTCAAAATTTATTCTTTGAACCATACAATGGTGGTGCATGGGAGGCAGAGGCAGGCTCTCTGCATTTGAGACCAAGCTTGGTCTACAGAGTGAGTTCCAAGACATCCAGGGCTACATGGAGAAACCCTGTCCCAAAAATAGAAATTAGCCGGGCAGTGGTGGCACATGCCTTTAATCCCAACACTCGGGAGGCAGAGCCAGGCGGATCTCTGTGAGTTCGAGGCCAGTCTGGTCTCCAAAGCAAGTTCCAGGAAAGGCGCAAAGCTACACAGAGAAACCCTGTCTCGAAAAACCAAAGAAAGAAATTATACTTTGCCCTTTTATGAATTACAAAAATAGTTGAGTCCAAGGACTAACTGAAAGTTCTATATGTCCTAGTTGCAACTATTCCTTTACTTGAAGTTGGGCCTGTTTTAAATTTTTGTCATGAAGGGGACATTGATCAATCCATACTAGGTCATCAGAGATCCACTGTAGTTATAAAGGCTGTATGAATGGTGCTTGATCAATGACCCCAGTTAGAGGAGCTATACTTTCTTGTATTATAATTATCAGATGATTTATTAGTAGCAATGGTAATTACTGCTTGCATTTGTTGTAATATATCTATCTCTTCCTCACAAATTTTATAAAAGTCCTGAGACAATGTAAGGCTGCACAGTGCCGGAAGAATCTTTATCAGTCCAAATTAAGACATTGGTACTTTTAAAAGAATCCTATTGTCCTCCAATACCTTGTAAAGGTGGGCCACTAGACATTGACCAGTGTGGGGCCATTGCTTTTGACAAATAACTGAATGATCAGCCCCAGTATCTAAAATAACTCTAATAGCAGTGGTTCTCAACCTTCCTAATGCTGCAAACCTTTAATACAGCTCTTTATGTTATGGTGACCCTCAACCATAAAATTATTTCATTGCTACTTCATAACTGCAATTTTGCTACTATTATGCATTATAATGTAAATATTTTACATTCAGGGTATCTGATATTCAACCCACAGGTTGAGAATCACTGCTCTAAAGGACTAGTCTTCAGTGTATAAGCTCATCCTATGTCCATCATCTGAGAATGGTCTTGTCCATAAAGCTAGTGAACTTAATCCCATTTGCATTAGAGCCTGTTGTTCCTCCTGAATGACTAGAAACTGATTTTGAGCCTGGTTCATTTCTTGTTGTCAATCCCCACCCCACCTTGATTCTAGGGCTGGATGATTCTTCTTCTAGGGCTCCCCCTTAGGAGCTTAAAGGCTTACTATCCTTGTCAAATTTGGATAAACATTCCTTAGCCCAAAGTTTTCCTTTTTTATGTCATGAGCAAAAGTGAGGGACAGGATTACCGCATTTTTTACACTCATTTTTCCAACATCCTTTATTTCCACATTCAAAGCAAGGTCCTTTTTGAGAAGTTATTTAATGGCTGCTGCAGCATGAAAGGAGCTGCCAGTATCTTGAGTGGCTGTTCCCCAATTAGAAAAGTCACCGTGCTCACTGGCACTATGGCAGCTCTACTCTCTTCAGTGGCTCCATCAAGCTCCAGCTGCCTGATCAAGATTATTACCAGGAAAGTTTTCACCAAATTGTGCTGTGCCAATGGAAGAGCCAATCCAGCCTGAACTCGTTTTGGATGCATGCACAAGAAGGCAAAACTGTAACCTTTTAGGGAGAACTTCCTATTTACCACCTTATGCCTATGCACAATTGGGCACGTGTATGATTAAAATCATATGCATTATAAAGGGACATGCATGGTAGAGAAAATGAGTATATGACCTAATCTATCAATCAAAGTAGAGAATCACCCAAACTATATCCCTAGTAACCAGCACTACCTTCTCTTGAGTCCCATAAAAGGAAGTCCTGAACAATAATCTGGACACTGAGAATCTTCAGTCACACGACCCACTGTCAATCTGGAATATTGTATCCTACACAATCTATAATATTATATATTATATTATGTATAATATATATATAAAGTAATACTTTGCTCCAAATAAAATTACCTTATTTCTTGTGTTTCTGTGAGCTTTTATTTTCAATTCTTTGGAAAAGAGGCCAAGAACCAGGAAATACCAAATCCAGACCCTGAGCACCAGCTGTAATACTACTGCCATTGTCAGACCCACTTGTGTGGGGACTGGTGGGGAAGATGCCAGCAGAGAGCAAAGTGAAGTGCTGGGATGAAGGGAGGGGGAGAGAAGTCAGGATGAGAATGAAAGGCTGTCTGTCATTCAGGACATGCTGTTTCCTGGGACTGTAGCTCCGTAATAGATCACTCGCCTCTCATGCATGAAGATGTAAGTTCAATATTCAGTCCTGGGGGGAGCGGGGGACAGGGCCTGCTGTTCCATACCTGGTGCTCTCTGTCTCTTTAAGGGTGTAGACTATTTTTCTGTCTTTTCCCACTACATCATCAGCCTGGTAAATACTAGCAAGTACTCATTTGCTTTTCTTTTGGTTTTTTTTGTTTTTGTTTTTGTTTGGGTTTTTTTGGGTTTTTTTGTTTGTTTGTTTGTTTTGTTTTGTTTTTAGATAAGGTCTCTCTATGTAGTTCTAATTGCCTGGAACTCACTATGCAGACCAGGTTAGCCTCAAACTCACAAGAGTTCTGCCTGCCTCTTAAAGGTGTGCACCGCCACTCCTGGCCCTTTTCTTTTCTACTTGTACCTAGTTCTTAGGGTGTGTGTGTGTGTGTGTGTGTGTGTGTGTGTGTGTGTGAGAGAGAGAGAGAGAGAGAGAGAGAGAGAGAGAGAGAGAGAGAGAGATGTTTTCTTTCTTTTGTCCTTCACCTCCCAAACCCCCACCCCTAGGAGTGCAGCCTCCAACATGCTGTTTTGCAATGCATGAACCCCCGCTTTGTTCTTAAACGCTGGGGTCACAGGTGCGCCTTTTGTAAATCCCTCGAGGCACACGAATGGCCTGGCCACGCCCCTGAGGACTTCAAACTGTCAGGTTCCACGCAGAGAACATTCTAACTACCCTAACGGCTGGACCCAGCCCCCGCCCTACAGAGTAAAAGCCCAAGCTCTGGACTTGAAATCCCACCGATCCCCACCCTAGAAAGCTCCACTCTGAAAGTTCCGCCCCCAAGAAACTCTATATAAACTCTGCCTTCTGCTCAGTTATCCCTCAGTTATCTCGCTGAGCAGAGGCATCCACCCTTCTGGGGTTTTTCCTTCCCAATAAATCTGACTCTCTGGTATTCCTCCCGACTACCAGGGTATCTTCCATCTGTGCTGTAACAATTACACCTTTAAATGGTTGATATTCATCTTACCTGAAGAAACGAAATCTGGGAAGACTCGTTTTCCCTTTTCCAGTCATTAGTCCTTCAAAGTCTGTTATATTAAGAAAGCTCTTAAATATTCACGTAATTTTGTTTCACGTAAATGTCAGTGTAACCGGAGTACACAGAGTAAAAAAAGAAAAAGCACACAGAAGAAATCCCCGGGTCTCTTGTGCATTTAATTCCAGCAGCAGGTCGGATTGACCAATTCTAACAGCAAGGCCTTGCCGCCGAGCGTTCCCCTCGCTGCTCAGATGCATATGTGCCCTAAACTCAGCCATCAGGGTGAGAGAACTATTTTCAGGGTAACCGGGCCCGAGTGATGCTCGCACCCAAAAGTAACGGGATAAAAGCTAGGCTCTGCGGGTACTCCGACAGGCTCCTTAATCAACAGGGGTGGGTGGTTTCGACTCCCTTAGACCAGATGCCAGGACTTCCCCCATTGGTCAACCCTGGCTGGAGGTAGCTCCTATTGGTCCGATGCTGCGTCTCAGCGCGTGGCCTTCTGGGAGTTGTAGTCTCCGCGTCCCTGGCACTGCCGCCATTGTCCAGCGGGAGGCTGGTCGGGTGGTCCTTACGACCGGCGTGCACTTTAGATTAGGGGTCGTCTTGGACGTCTGTTGCTGACCTGTTCGCCCGAGATGGACCCGCAGGACCAAACGGCAACAATGGCGATGGCCTCGCGGCCGCAAGCAACACAACTTAAGGTAACCGTAATGATCGAGTGGACTCGGAGCCCCGCTTCCCCCACAGAATGGCCTGTGACCCGCGGCGCTTTTTCCACAGGGGAAGCGAACGCAGTGGCTCGGCCGCCCAGCCCAGATCCGAACCCAGTCCCCACCCCCGTCTCCAGTACGCATGCTCCAACCTCCTGTCTCCTTGCTGTGCGTGGGAGAAGAGTGGGTGATTTCCCAGAGGACAGGATCGGGGGTTCACCCCCTCTCTGGCCGACACCTTCCCACACATCCAGAGAGACGTTTCTCAGTGATGTCAGGTGACTGGCTAGCATTACACCCACATTGCGGATACGGTCCTCAGGACATGTCCTGGAGCGTAGACTCGACAGACTTTTAGGGGAGTCACCGTACCACGAGGCCCCTGTTTTGCAAGTAAGGCATAACTTCATGAGGGCACTGGCACCAAGTTAGCAAAATAAGAGTAGCTCCAAGGGTCACCCCTGCGGGGCCGTGGGGAAACTGTGGTAGGTGGGGCTGTCAGTGTTTGTCAAGCGTTTGGTCATCGAAGTTCCAGCTCTTTGTAGACTAACTGGCTGCTTATTACTGTTCTCCATAGCCCGCCTAACAAAAGCCAAAACTAATTCATATGTAAGTTCTGCAACATTGAAATTAAGTATTGGGGGGGGAGGGTAATTGGTTTGCTTAAGGGGAGGGAGATTTGCATTATTTTACATTTTGTGTACAAAATGGGCTTATTGAAAGTCTTAGATCGCAGATTATCAGGTTCATGTTATTTTAGTTTTCTATGAAATGTGACCATTGTGGAGAACTGAGGCCTGTCAACAGCCATAGGAATGAGCCATGGTGAAGGTGGATTCCCCAGCCCCAGTCAAGTCTCAGGTGACAGCCACTAGGCTGGCAGTTTGTCAGGGAATAAGCAAAACGAAAGACATTAGAAGAAGTGTATTTAATCTGTTTCTGTGTAACAAATAGCACACAAAATGTAATGACCTGAAATAAATACTACTTCACAGTTTTTGATAGATAGGAATCCAAGAGTGACTTAGCTCATGGGTCTGCCCTGGGCTCTTAAAGTTACAGTCAAGATGACAGCTTAGCAGTTATTACTTGAGACTTGACAAGGCCCAGAAGACCTGCCTTCAAGATGACTCATTCACATAGCTGTTAGCAGGAGGATTCAGTGTTTCCTCCTGTAGACCCCACTGTGGAAGCACTTAGGCCTCACAGTGTAGTGTGTGGTTTTCTGTAGAGTAGTGATCCAGGAGATGGCAAGGTAGAAGCTCTGTTATGACCTCAGCTCAGACTTTACACTGTCATTTCCACAGTATCCCATCAGTTAGACAGGTCAACACGGCTACCTGCAAGTCGGGATATAAGTGAGTGGCCATTTTAGAGGCTAGTCACCACAGGAGCAAGGACCAAAAGTGGAGACCTTTGATGTCCAGTACATTAGTTTCTTGTGGCTGTTATAATAAGGCACTACAAACTTTGTGGCTAAAGGCAGTGTACATTCTAAGCCAAGCATGGTGACACATGTTTATAATCCCAGCACCACATGAGAGGCTGAGGCAAGAAGATGATAAATTCAAGGCTAGAAGACACATTCTAGAAATGAGCACCCCTGAGCAGAGCCACACTTCTACCAAGTTTCTAGGGGAGGGTGTTTATTAACTTTTCCAGTTATAAGAGCTATAGCCCTGGCACTCCTTGCCTTTTGTCCAGCTTCAAAGCAGCAATGTAGCATTGCTTAAGTGATCACATTGCCTTCTGACTTCTCGAATCTCATGCCTATCTCCTAAATATGTGATTGCATTTAGGGCCCACATGGATAACATCTACATATTTTGTCTTCTTTATCACATCTGCAAAGTGCATGTTACTGTTATAATATTCATAAGTTCCAGGAGCAAAGACCTGGATATCCTTGGGGGAGTAGTCATCCTTTATTGAAAGGTGACAAGGATTCATTCAAGTGTTCAGGGCTGGGGATGTAGCTCAGTGGGAAGTTTTTGCCTAGCATGTGTGAAGTCCTGGCACCACTTTAAAAAACAAAACAAAGCCGGGCGGTGGTGGCACACACCTTTAATCCCAGCACTGAGAGGCAGAGGCAGGCGGATCTTTGTGAGTTCGAGGCCAGCCTGGTCTACAGCGTGAGATCCAGGAAAGGCACAAAGCTACACAGAGAAACCCTATGGGGGGGGGGGGGGCGGTGGACACACGATTGGGTGTGGTGATGTGGGATAATCAGAAATTCAGGGTCGCCTTTGGCTATATATCTGTCTGAGGCAAACCTGAGATACTTAAAATCCTGTCTCAGGAGGAAAAAAGATGGTTTAAGTGTTAAGAGGGCCTGGGGAGATTGCTCAGTGGTCAAAGTGCTTGCTGCACAAGTGTGAGGACTGTAGGTCAGATCCTCAGAAACCATATAAATGCTGGGTGGGCATGGTGGCTCGGAAGACTGACGGGATCCCCAGAGTAAGCTGGCTGTTGAGACTCACAATATCAGTAAGCTCTGGATTTGATTGAGAGACCTGCTCAGTGAATACGGTGGTAGAACAAATGATGACGATTCTGGATATCAACACTGGGCCCCCATACATACACACACACACACACACACACACACACACACACACACACACGTGTGTCACACACATGAAAATGGGGAAGGGAGGAAAGGTATTGAGAAGAACTGGTAGAGGGCTGGAAAGAACCACTTGGACATAGGATAGGATACTAAGAGCTGAGCTAAAATATTGGGTTAAAAAAAAGTGGGGTGGAGGCTGGAGGTGGTGGTGCACGCCTTTAATCCCAGCACTGGGGAGGCAGAGGCAGGTGGATCTCTGAATTCAAGGATAGCCTGGTCTACAGAATGAGTTCCAGGACAGCCAGGGCTACACAGAGAAAAAAAAAAAAGTGGGGTGGAGATGGGACCTAATGATAGATAACAGACAAAGCTGACAGGACCTAGTAGTCATCAGTAAAGAATGTGTGGAGCTGGGGTGGGGGATTTAGCTCAGTGGTAGAGCGCTCGCCTAGCAAGCGCAAGACCCTGGGTTCGATCCCCAGCTCAAAAAAACAAAAACAAACAAAAAAAAAAAAACAATGTGTGGAGGACAAAGATCTGATCACCTGAGGCTATCCTCTGGCCTCCACACACACACACACACACACACACACACACACACACACACACACTCAAATACTCATAAACATACTCAAAAAACAAAACAAAGAAACCTTAGTTACCATTTCTTTAGGTCATAAACCTGTATGTCAGTGGTATAGCCAGGTCTGTCTGGTCAGCTGTGACTGTCTTTGTTGATCCTGCTGAAAGTTCTCATGTTGTCATGGTAACCTACCTACCTATAGGGACCCATAGGCTCCCAGTGAGGCTTGAGGAGCATCATGCAGGGTTTACATTTTCTCAGGACCCCTGCCTGACTGTTTTCTCCCATCCTTCCTGTTCCACAGAGGCAGATGGACTGACTAATCGAGAATATGTGTGATGTTTCAGGAGCCAGTGACTTTCCGAGATGTGGCTGTGGACTTTACCCAAGAGGAGTGGGGGCAGCTGGACCCTACCCAGAGGACTCTGTATCGTGATGTGATGCTGGAGACCTTTGGGCACCTTCTCTCTGTGGGTAAGGCCCGCTTCTCAGACTGAGCTATGCATGTGGTCCTCTGGTATGGGGCTCTAACTCATCCTTGGGTGCTGATGGATAGATATGCTTGTTGGGAAGAGGCTGCCCTTTCTGCCACGGAGCAAAACCCTGAAGTGATCGGAAGGTGCCCACATGTCCTGATGGTCAAGAGCATGAGGTGCAGCCTGGCTTTGTTTCTCCTAGGGCAGCCTTCAACCTCCTGGGTCTTTTCCTATTTCCAGGTCCTGATCTTCCCAAACCGGCAGTTATCTCCCAGCTGGAGCAAGGTGCTGAGCTCTGGGTGGCAGAGAGGGGAGGCACCCGAGCCTGCCATCCAGGTAAGCACCCCACCAAGTGGATGCCCCCAACTGGGGAAATTCCAGGGGGGTTGCTGGAGGTGCACTTCTGGAAAGAGTGATGTTTCAGGGCCCTCAGAACCATCCCTTTCTTAGGAGGTTCACAGGAGTGTGCATTGTCATACTCACAGCTCTGACTGATCATGGCCAAAGATAGAGAGCAACACTTGTGAAGGAAGGGAAAGGCTTCAGGGGGCAAAGTCTAGAACAGTGGTTCTCAGCCTTCCGAGTGCTGTCACCCTTTAACACCTCATGTTGTGGTGACCCCCAACCATGAAATTATTTCCTTTGTTACTTCATAACTGTAATTGGCTAGTTATCAATCCTAGTGTAAATAGCTGATATTTCCAATGGCCTCAGGCAACCCCCCCACCAAGGGTTTGTGACCCACAGGTTCAGAACCACTGGGCAGAACCAGGCATGAGCTTCTAGTTCTTCAGTCTGTGGAGTCAGACAGAATGTGCTCAGTTCCCCCAGCAGCATGATTCTGGTGCTTGAAATAAGCCACAACAGTAGAGCAGTGAACTTTTCTTACCAATTAGGGTGGTGGGAGCCTACCCCAAATCTAAGTTCCCTAATACTCCCTAAGGCCGGCCTGTCAGCTTGCCCAGGGTGCCCCATGGCTTCATCCTCCTGTGCTCACAAAAGCTATTCTTCCTCCATCTTCCTTGCTAGGTCACTTCCTTTCTCATCAGCCTTCACAGCATCCTCTTCCTGGCTTTCGTCCCAGTGTTCCGTTCAGTTCTTGCAGATCAGATTCTGTAAACCTGTTCCTCATAGCCTTCTGCTAGTCTGTTATCAGAAAGGATTCTATTTAGGTATTAAAAACTTGGCCTGGGGTTAGGGATTTAGCTCAGTGGTAGAGCACTTGCCTAGCAAGGCCCTGGGTTTGGTCCTCAGCTCCGGCAAAAACAAACAAACAAACAAAACAAAACAAAACAAAACAAAAATTGGCCTGATGTGGTGATGCACGCCTTTCATCCCAGCACTCTGGAGGCAGAATCAAGTGGATCTCTGTGAGTTCAAAGCCAGCCTGGTCTACATAATGAGATCCAGGCAAGTTAGGGACATATATATATATATATATATATATATATATATATATATATATATATATATATATATATATTAAGATCATACCTCAAAACCAAAACAAAAAACTTAAAGCCATGTTAAGACAAGTTCAGAAGAAAAGGAAAGTAATATTTTTAAAAAGCAGGACCCCTGACTTAGCTGGTTCTGGTGCTGACTTGGCATCTTAGAGCTATGCTAGGGCTGATGGTTCTGTGTTGCTTAGGGTCACAGTGTGACTACAGCAGCTCCAGCCATCGCATCCATGCTCCGGGTGGGAAGGAAGGGAAGTGGTGGGAACAACAGCACCAGGTGTCTGTCCCCTTGTCCCAAACTCTTTGGTCAGGACTTGCTCTTTTCCTGACCTGTTTACTGGGGAGAATGGGAAGGAAAGGTCTAAGTTACATAATTAGATGGAGCTGATGCATTGGTATGCTGACAGCTGGAATGGGTATGGAATGGCAGCAGTCTGCAGATACACCCATTCAAATGCTTCTGGTGTCATCCCAGGCTACAGAGAGAGACATTCACCTCTGTGGCGAGGTGGGATCCTCACTCTCAGGTTGGCAAGTCTGTGGCAGACCCACTTCTTTTATTGGTGTTGACAATGTTGCTTCCGTCATATTTCCAGGAGCAAATCTGCCTCATCTGGACAAGTGCTTTTCACTAACCGGCTTATGCTACCACTGAATCTAGGTTTTAAAGTAACTGAGCCTTGACTGTTAGGCTCACACAGCAGGTGTGGCATCAAAATTGTTACAGAGGTTTTTTTGTTTTTGTTTTTGTTTTTATTTTTTGTGAAGCTGAGGATCGAACCCAGGGCCTTGCGCTTGCTAGGCAAGCGCTCTACCACTGAGCTAAATCCCCAACCCCTACAGAGTTTTAAGAACTTAATATTTAGACCATTATAGATGTCCTAGAAGCTAAGGGCTTCCTGTTAAAATGGAAACATACTTTGCATTAATACTTTGTATAGGTGTTCTACAGTTACTGTAGCAAAGTACTGTGACAAAGTGGATGGGAAAAAATGTGGCTGATTATGATGGTGAATTCCTGTAATCACAAGAACTCCACAGGAAAGCCCCTGCATTTGTAAAACATTTCTGTATCAAAAAAAGAAAAAGCCCACAAATTCATTCATTTATTTTCTCATATCTGTGGAAGTTGGAGACCAAATTTATTCATCAAGCCTGCCCCTGGCAGTTGCAGGGAGGTTCTGTTTCCTTGTCTCTCCTAGGGTCTAGAGGCTGCCCAGATACTGTGGCCCACAGGGCCCTCTTCAGAGCATACCACTCAGCTCTGTTCCCATCATCACACGTTCATCTCTGACTCTGCCTCACCTGCCTTTCCTACATGGAGCCTCTTGGTGATATTTAGAATCCAAAGATAATTGCACACTTTTAAGAGTCTTAATTTGGGCCTAAAGAGATGGCCTACAAGTTAAGAGCACTTTCTACTCTTGCAAAAAAAAAACCTGAATTTGCATCCATGTCAGGTAGCTCACCAGCTACCTGTAACTCTAGCTCCAGGGGATCTGTTGCTTTCTTCTGACCTTGGACCCCTGCACAAATGTGACATACATTCACATACAGACAAATTAATAAATAAATATCTTAATTTTTTTAATTCTTAATTTAATTATATCTATAATATGCTCTTTGCCAGGTAGCATCACACATTTACAGGGTCCAAGGACTGGGATGTGGTTATCCTTGAGAGGCCATCATTCAGCTTACCACACACTTTATTCAACAAGAGAGTAATTTTTCTTTTGTTTTAAAGGAAAGGAATGCTCATCCATGAGCCCTTCCCAGTGCAGCCATGTGATTTGGTGGGCTGGGTAACCAGTGAGGTGAGCCCCTCTGCCTGTTGCATCTTGCTTTGTTTCTTACTGTTTCCTTCCTATAGTTACTTGACTTCATTGGTCAACTATAGTCTCAACCCTTCCTCTTACCACCGTTTCTCACTGGAGGCACTATGGCTTCCCAAACAACAGGATCAGTTGTTTGAGGTGTGGGGTGCCTGGACTGTGGGGACCCCAGGTGAATTCAGCATTGATGCTTTCAGCTGCTGCTAGCCTGACCTGGTTACAGCAGCTCAGCCCTCAGTAGTGGCCTGAAGTTTCCTACTCTGAGTCTTCCTCAACGCCCTTCCCATTGGTAACATTGGTCTAGACCAGGGTTTTCCCTGAAGCTGCATCTAATAGTATCAGCTCAGGGTCCATTCAGCAAACATTCCTAAGGATTCACCCTCATAATGCCTTTGATGCTAGGGGTCTGAGAAATGAATAACAGTATCAGGAGGTGATGGTTGAAACAAAAATATGCCTGAGAAGCATAGAGTAGATGATGCCCCAGGACACACAGGACTGCCTCTTTTAGAAGATGACACTGAAGAAGGCAGATGTCTGGAGATGCATGCTCCAGGCAGAGAAAGCAGCATGAGCAAAGGAGCATGGGATATATTGGGAGGAATAGTAAGGAAGCCAGCAGGGAACAGTGAGAGAAGAGGTGAAGTCATTGAGAATGGTGGGGTCAGGAGAGGAGAGCACAATCTATCATCAGAAATGATTGGCATGGTGAGCAGAGGGGTACCCAGGGTGGAGAAAAGGGCAGATCTACCTGGGGTTTTGGAAACAACTTCATTGAGATTCATATACCATAAAACTTTCCCATTTAAAATTAGAGATAGAGATAGAAGTTCAGTTGTATACATGAAGCCCTAGATGTGATACACAGCTCAGCAAAACAAACAGAAAACTGCTGTGGGATAATGCTTTTGTACACTGGTTTAATAAAATGCTGATTGGCCAGTAGCCAGACAGGAAGTATAGGCCGGATAAGCAGACAAGGAAAATCCTGGGAAGAGGAAGGCTGAGTCAGGAAATGCCAGCCTACTATCCAGGGAGCAGCATGTAATGGCAAAAAGGTAAAGCCACAGAACACGTGGCAACATATAGATTAACAGAAATGGGCAGAGTTTAAATCTAAGAGCTAGTCAATGATAGGCCTAAGCTAATGGCTGAGCAGTTTTAAATAATATAAGCCTCTGTGTGTTTACTTGGGTCCAAGTGAGAGAGATTTGTCCTGACCATGGGCCAGGTGGGACACAGGAATACTTCAGTTACAGAAAACAAAAGAAAAAAAAAAAAAAAAAAAAAAAAACCCAAACACCTATTGTGTAATCCAGTGGTATTGGAGTATATTCACAGATTGTACATCACCAGTATCGACTTCATCACTGTCTGGGTGGTTTAAACAACAGGCATTCGTTTCTTAGAGTTCTGGAGGCTTTAAGCTGATGTGGTTCCTGGTGGAGGCCCCTTTCTCATGTGTAGATAGCTGCCTTTTCCTCAGAAGAAGGGAGCAGGGGCAACTCCAGTGTCCCTTTTTAGAAGGACACTAATCTATCATGAGGGCTCTGTCTCCAAGACCTAACACTTCCCAAAGCCCCATTTCTAAATACCATCAAAGCAGGGATTAGGACTTAAGCCTACAAATTTTAGAACACAAACAATCAGACCTTAGCTCTCACCACAATAGCTGCTAGTCTACTTGCAGTCACCACCTATCTTCCCTAGATCTTGGCAACCATTCATTTGGACTGCCAATGGAACTTTTCTTAATCAGTGGACTCTTAGTGACATTTGTGTCTCAGCATTATGTTTTCAAAGTTCCTACATGTTGTGTGTATTCATACTTCATTCCTTTTTATGACTAAATATTCCACTTAATAGATCATTATTTGTTGGTTTGTTTGTTGTAATTCTGGGAATTGAACCTAGGACCTCATAAATGCTAGACAAGTAGAGTACCACTGAGCTGTATTCCCTATACTCATGTTTCATTCATCAATTGATGGTCATTTGAGTTGTTTCCACTTTGGAGCTATTAAGAGTAGTGCTGCTGTGGACATAAATGTATATAAGTTGTTATGTTGTTGCTGTTGCTTGTTTTTCTGTTTCTTATTTTCTTGACATATCTAATGTACATGGTGCTGTTTTATATAAGAATATTTCCATAAGCTGTATAACATATTGAGCATATTGCCTTAAAATATGAAATTTTGTGTGCAATCACTTGCGTTTTACTAAAGCCCCTCTGTGTGCTGTGCAAAGGCAGTACAGGGCTTAGTGCTCAGCCAGCCTCAGCTTCTCTAGTTTTCTGTGGCCAGGCTCTTGGTTTCCCTTTGAATCCCTCCAATATCACTGAGACAGATATTTTTAAATATTTAGCACCTATCAGTCCCAGGCACTGACTGGACACTAGTTAAGTTGGAAATTGAATGAATGAACACATTCATGTGTGTTTTAAGCAGATATGAGGCCTCAAGAGTGGGGCTGGAAAGGTGGCTCAGCAGTTAAGAGCCCTTCCTGCTCTTGCAGAGGACCTGGGCACCCACAAGTTGCCTCACAGCAACCTATAACTCCAGTTCCAGGGATCCAATACCCTCTCTGACTTCACTGGGCTCTGTATGTACATGTTGCACACACATACACTCATATAATTTTTAATGTTAAGATGGAGCAACAAAGTGAAACATGTTCCTCAATGAAGTCTAATTCCTAATCCCTAAAACCAGCTGTCCATCAGGTGGGCCCAGTATAATCAAAAGAGTAATTGTAAGAAGCATGAAGGTCACAGCAAGAAAAGGAAATATGGCGACAAAAGCAGAGGTCATTGAGAGAGATTGGAAGATGCTACACTACTGACTCCCCAGGTTCTTCTGTGGAGCTTCTAGGAAAAACCAGCACCGCTGACATGTGGATTTTAGGCCTTGTAAGATGGAAAGCAGTGTTACTTTTGGTCACTGGGTGATAGAGTTGTAACAGAATCCTGCAAGAAACTGATACATTTTAAACTCATTTCCAGTGCCTGGCCCGGGAGTGAAGCTATGGTTGAGGGCAGGGATAGTGTCAAGAGGAGAATCAGGACTTACCAGGGCAGGTTGTTAAGGTCCTAAATTAGTGGCAAAGTTCCAGGGTATTAGGAACCTGCCCCTCTCCTTGTTTTTCCCCTAACTACTCAGAGCTCTTTGTTTTTCTTTCAGGCTGGATTCTGGGCCCTGAGAACCACACATCACTCAAGGAGCAGGGCCTCACTGAGAAGGACTCATTCCCCATTACAGAAAGGGATGGGTCCAAAGGGGCTATTTCTTGTCATTCCATAACAGAGATAGATCAGAAAAATGATTGCCAGAATCGGGCACTCAAGAAGGACCAGAGTAACATA
This sequence comes from Onychomys torridus, assembly GCF_903995425.1. NCBI lineage: Eukaryota > Metazoa > Chordata > Mammalia > Rodentia > Cricetidae > Onychomys > Onychomys torridus. Next base: position 7,286,132 of record NC_050443.1, read on the forward strand.
GGGCAATTAGAAGGCCCCAAAGAAATACCAATTCAAAGTCAAAGCTATGAAAGTCTTGGACTTGGGGGAACCTGTGTTCTTAGCCTAAACACAGATCTATTATCAGATCTTTCTAGAAGAGAACATGGCTCTACTGATGGCTCACAAGTTAAAAACTCAGAACATAACCCAAACTTAGTTAGTCAACATAAAGACGCCCCAGCAACACAGCACGTGGATGACAGTGGCTGTCAGAAAGCCTTTGATCAGATTATGCCCATTACAGAACTCACAAAAAGTCAGGTGCAAGATAAACCCTATAAGTGCACTGATTGTGGGAAGTCATTTAACCATAATGCACACCTCACAGTGCACAAGAGAATTCATACAGGAGAGAGACCTTACATGTGCAAAGAATGTGGGAAAGCCTTCAGCCAAAACTCCTCCCTTGTTCAACATGAGCGAATCCACACTGGAGACAAGCCCTATAAGTGTGATGAATGCGGGAAGTCTTTTTGCCACAGTACACACCTGACAGTCCATAGGAGAATTCACACTGGGGAGAAACCTTATAGGTGTCAGGACTGTGGGAGGGCCTTCAATCAGAATTCATCCCTAGGGCGCCACAAAAGAACACACACTGGGGAGAAGCCATACACCTGCAGTGTGTGTGGGAAATCCTTCTCTCGGACCACGTGCCTCTTCCTGCACCTGCGGACTCACACTGAGGAGAGGCCGTATGAGTGTAATCACTGTGGAAAGGGCTTCAGGCACAGTTCCTCCCTGGCCCAGCATCAGCGGAAGCATGCTGGTGAGAAACCCTATGAGTGCCGGCAGAGGCTGATCTTTGAGCAGACACCAGCTTTAACAAAGCACGAGTGGACAGAAACCCTCAACTGTGACCCGCCTTTGAGTCAAGAAGAAAGGACTCAACGCAGCGATAGGCCCTTTAAATGTAATCAGTGTGGAAAATGTTTCATTCAGAGTTCTCACCTCATCCGACATCAGATAACCCACAATAGAGAGGAAGCACCACATGGCCGTAGCCGAAGACGAGAACAGCCCTGTGGGCGGGGCTCAAAGCTCGTTCGGAATCCACACTCAAATTCAAGAGAGATCCCTGTGGCCCAAGCAAAGGCAGGACAAGCAAGCAGGGCACTGGCCTTGTTTGACCTTCATGAAATTATGCAGGAGAAAAACCCTGTGCATGTTATTGGGGTAGAAGAACCTTCACTGGGCAGTTCTATGCTGTTTGACATCAGAGAATCTACATAGGAAACTCTTCAATAACTGTTGAGTTACTAGGTACAAACATAAGTCCACACATTGTATTGGTGGCAAGAGAAGATGGCATAATATCAGTGGTGACCTCTGTCTTCATAAGGAAGTAGTGCCTCCCAAACACTTGAGGTTGGTGGTTCTCAAATGTATCAAACTCGGTCCCTGTTTAACAACAGACTTTTTCTTTGTTTTTCTGAAACAAGGTCTCATGTGGCCAGGCTGGCCTTGAACTCACCATGTATCCAAGAATGACCTTGAATTTCTGATCCTTCTGCCTTCACCTCTCTAATTCTAGGAACATGGCAAGGTGCCACTATATCCAGCAACAACAGACATCTTAAGATGTTTTCTCCATTATCCTAAAATGAGTTTACCAGTAATAAAACCTCTGCTCAGGCATAATGCGGAAATAACATGTGACCCCTTTTTGTAAAAGATGGCAGCTAATTTATAATAGAATGATATGTACTGAGTCAGTATGGTATCTTGCCATGTCCTTATGTGGGCCCATTTTTACCAGGTCAGTGTCCTGTAACTTTCAGACTGGTGCAAGGCATGCTGTTGTCTACAAAAATACCATAAGGGACATTACTATGCCCAAAATGATTTTTCAGAGTAGTGATGAACTCTTAATGAAAGTTTTGAACAGACAAATACTATTGCATTTGTGGGGAACTCTGCCTAAATTTGAAATACACACAACGTAATGCTTCTTTGTATGTGAGTTCGAGTCAGAATCCCAGTTCACATTTCACACAGGTTAAGTCACACAAGACTCAGTTCTGCACTTCATTGCAGCATGTGTGCCTCCTGTCATCATTTCAACAAGTCATCTGACAGAGAAGCATTCACAAAATTCTACAACCTTCTCTAAAGGAGCCACAGAGCCTATGAAAACCCCTATCTTGAAATATCTAGGGTTGCTGTTAGTCAGAGGTGCAATCATTTGTACCCATCTGCAATCATTTGTCCTCAGAGGACACTTGGTAATGTCTAAAGTCATTTTTGTCACTGCAACTTGAAGGATGCTACTGGCATCCAGGTGGAGGCCAAGGCTACTTACTGTTCAACATACTAAAGTGCCCAGGGCAGCTCCTCAGTGAATTTTCTAGCCCAAATATTAATAATGCTAAGGTGGAGAAGCCTGATATAAACTCAGTCCAGAGGGTTGGGGTGTAGCTCCATAGTAGAACACTTGCCTAGCATGTAGAAGGCCGAGTTCAGTCTGCAGTACCAGAGACACAAATAACAGACCATGTTTTCTAGACTGTAAATTGAACAAAGCTGTATTTACAGTCATGTGAATTTGTTCTTAACAAATAGAACCATGAGGGGCTGGAGAGATGGCTCAGAGGTTAAGCGCACTGGCTGCTTTTCCAGAGGTCCTGAGTTTATTCCCAGCAACCACCTGGTGGCTCACAACCATCTGTAATGAGATCTGGTACCCTCTTCTGGCCTGCAGACACACATGCAGGCAGAACACTGTATACATAATAAATCTTTAAAAAAAAAAAAAGAAAAGAAAAGAAAAGAAAACAAAGATAGCCATGAATTTATATATACAAAGTAGTGTTTAGTAAATCTTTCACAATTTTACAAAATTTATATTTGGGGTGAAGAATTCCCTTATCTTTCTATATAGTCTTTAGCACTTAAAAGGATGAATGATATGTTTTCATGGGATCTCCCACCTACCTCCTCACCCATGTCCTTCCCTGTATTGTTTTCACATCCATCCCAGAAAACTTGTCATTCATCTCTCTGAATATATTTCTCAAAGGCTAAGATTCTAAGTATATATAACCGTCACCATATTGACCCACAGGGACAAAACCATTTGCATAATCACACTAAGCCATCCCTTTTGGGGTTTGGCCATGTTGATGTTTGGGTAGTGCTTCTGGGCCAGAAGTTGAATGAAAGCAGTGGCCTTACTTAATTGGGCCAAAAAATATTAGGAAAAGTTATTCTTTTACATCTCAAAGAAAAATACATTATTTCCATATCTAGCAGATACCATCTAATACCAAGTATTCAGATGTTCCTGGTTGCTTCATAAAGTTTTATGTTTTATTCTAACCACAATCTATACAGTGTGTCTAGTTTCTTCCTTAAATCTAGTTGTGCTGATTCTTACTCTTTGGTTACTTGAATAACTTAAACTTTGTTCCCATCTAATCCATCCTCCTTGCTTTGATATGGTGGACTGACTTCTGCTTTGGTATCAAGCCACTGAGCTCACTGAGATGGGGGCGTGGGGCATAAGGTTACATGACTCCCTTTGTTCTCAAAGCTCCTCTCCCACCCCCAACTCTGCATGAAGTCTCTGCAAGAGGACTACTGGAAAGCCTTTCTCTCGGCTGTTAATGTCAGGAAAAGGTAGACACTTTATACAGAGCAAGATATTCTAACAGCCATTTTAACATTCACAGGAAACCCTTATCTAGCTGCTGTCCTCCGTATGCTCTCTTAAGAAAAAAAAAGGGGGTGAGGGAAGTCATCAACCTTTGTCCATGTAGTTCCTGACAAAAAGAACATCTATTGTTATCTCTGGTTTCTCGTAGAACAAGGGAACCCACTTAATCTAAAAGGAAACAAACTATGGAATGGGTACTACCCATTGCTATAGTCAAATGTCTGTGGCCCATGGACACTGAGTCAAATGCTCCAGATGTGCAGAACAGCTGCTGTTCAGTACACTGCTTTGTAAACAGTCATCCTGGTTCTTGCCACGGTGTGGGAACTGTCCAGCATTAGAACCATGGTTCTAATCACAGCTTCTCACATTCGTATTTGTCTAAGAACCCCAAAACTGATGTCGTCTCCATTGGAGTATACCTAGCTTCCAGGATACTTTGGATCCGCCTTTTTGTTAATCTCCAGGGTGCCCACAAGACCCTGTTGATGTCCTGAACTTGCTTCTCTGCACTCAAATTTTCCTCTGGAGCTGGCCTTCCATTTCCCTTGCCAAGTCTGACTTTTCACAGTCACTCAGTTAGACCTTGGCTTCTGTGTCTTATCTGGCAGCTTTTCATTCACATAGGTAAGGAAAAAGCGTCAGCTGGCTGACTTTGTGATAGTTCTATGAAGTAGTACCATATTCTAAACGAGGAGAAGTAGGCACAGGACATATTACTAATAACCAGAACAAAGGTAACTAGATATGTCACATTTAGAAAATCATGAAGTCAGACTTTCATATGAGCACCCAGTTTACAGCAGTTGAAACAAGATTTCAGTGACTCACTTAGGGTGTTGCTGTGGTGCCTTTTTCTTGTAGTCCTAAACAGACTGATAAAGCCCCAGCCATTGCATCTGTAATTAACACTGTAAATAGGGAAGTAGGCCAGGTCAATACTCACCTCTCCCATGATGTTTCGAAGAAAGGCCTTCCCAAAAGCCTTTTCACATACCCACTTATGAGTTGTTGGCCAAGAATGGGTCACAGGGCCATCCATCATAGTGAGGAGGTTTGGAAAGTAGTGTTCAGCATTCTTACCCTCTGATGGTTACAAGTAAGAGATCGATTTGGGTAGTGGGTGATAAACTGGCAGAGAGCCAGCTCTGCCCCTTTCTCTTCCAGTCCCTTGAAAGAATCACCTGTTCCCCCTATTCCTCAGTGCAGACTCCACCTCAGGCCTCTTCCCTGTTGCTTCACAAGACCTGTTTTGCCCACAACTGGGTGCTGCTGCCATCCCTCCACATGAGCTCTCCAGCTGAGGTTGCTGGTATCGTTGCATCGTGCTGCCCCATTGGTTCTGGGGGCACATAACCCCATTAGTTAGCTTCTGGTCTTTTCCTGAGGTCCCTGGCGGCATGGTCTAGGGGCCATGTTATGCCTACAACCTTCCCCAAGCGGCATCCATCCATACTCCTGCTTTGCATTGTTCACCTTATTTCTGTGTCTCTGCCTCCTACTTCTGAGCTTCAGACCTAGAGATGGCTGCCAGCTCCTCCAGGTGTATTATAAACTAGCATATCCAGCTTACCCTAGAGAAAACTGCCCTTTTTTATCCAAACTGCTCTGCTCCCCCACCAGTTTCATAGATGTCACTGTCTGCCGTCCCATCACTGAAGCCAGGATCTATGCCTCTGAGCCCTCCTCTTCCTCACTCCTTCGTCCTGGTGCTCTTATCCTATAAACGTTTTAGGTCTGTTCACTTCATCCCAGCTACCGCTGACAGTGCAGAACAGGTGACAGAGATGCACGAAATGGCTTACCCAGGAAGTGAACCAGACTCTGAGGGCCAGAAACTTGCCTTTCCCTATAACTCCTTAACTGCGCCATCCAATGTATGGTTCAGTCTAGGTAAAGCAAATGAAAATGGGATGGGGACACCAACACTGGAAGGCAGGTGTAGTGCCCATCACCTTGACTCCAAAACCTGTTGCAGAATGTTATAAGGTGTGGTAGTTTCGTTTGCGTTGCATTTTTTTTTTAACTCTGAAACTGTATTGCTGTGCCTGTCTAAAACACCTGATAGTCTAATAAAGAACTGAACAGCCAGTAGTGAGACCAGAGACAGAAATAGGCAGGGCTGGCAGGCAGAGAAAATAAGGAGAAGTCTGGGAGGAAAAGAAAAAGAAGGAGCCAGAGAAAGAGGAGGACATTAAGGGCCAGCCACCACCCAGCTACACAGCAAGCCACGGAGTAAGAATAAGATTTACAGAATTAAGAGAATGGGAGAAGCCAAGAGGTGTAAGGGTGATAGGATAATTTAAGAGAAAAAAAGCTGGCAAGAAACAAACCAAGCTAAGTCTGGGCATTCATAATTAAGAATAAGCCTCCAGGTGTGATTTATTTGGGAGCTGGGTGGCAGCCCCCCCCCCCAAGGAGCAAAAACAACAAAAAACAGTCCTTTTTTTTTTTTTTTGAGACAGGGTTTCTCTGTAGCTTTGGTGCCTGTCCTGAACTAGCTCTAGTAGACCAGGCTGGCCTCGAACTCACAGAGATCCACCTGCCTCTGCCTCCCCGAGTGCTGAGGTTACAGGCGTGTGCCACCACCGCCCGGCAAAGATTTGTTTGTTTGTTTATTATGTATACGGTGTTCTGTCTGCATGTGTCCCTGCAGGCCAGAAGAGGGCACCAGATCTCATTACAGATGGTTGTGAGCCACCATGTGGTTGCTGGGAATTGAACTCAGGACCTCTGGAAGAACAAGCAGTGCTCTTAACCTCTGAGCCATCTCTCCAGCCCAACAGCCCTGTTTTAACACTTCTCACAGTGGATATTGTATGACTGAGATTATGGCTTAGTGAAATGGAAACAACCAGCAATTTTCACTTTTCTGTTCACATCAGGAGTGATAGCCCACTGATTCCTTTAATATTTATTTATTTGTTATGTATACAACATTCTGCCTTCATGTATCCTTGCACGCCAGAAGAGGGCACCAGATCTCATTACAGATGGCTGTGAGCCACCATGTGGTTGCTGGGAATTGAACTCAGGACATCTAGAAGAACAGCCAGTGCTCTTAACCTCTGAGTCCATCTCTCCAGCCCAACTTCATGGTTTTATTTCTTTATAAAACTGACACAAATTCAGTGTAGCAAAACTTGGAAGTGCACCAAAATATTGTAAAACTTATTTTAAAAGCATTAAAATTTTTCATGCTTCAGACATCCAAACATGGTCCTTACTATTAAGATTTTGCTACTTTTCCTTGCAATTTTGGTTTTGGTTTTGGTTTTTGAGACAGAGTTTCTCTGTGTAGCCCTGGCTGTCTTGAAACTTGCTCTGTAGACCAGGCTGGCCTCAAACTTAGAGATCCTGCCTGCCTCTGCCTCTTGAGTGCTGGGATTAAAGGCATGCATCACCACCACCAGTACAATTTTTGTCTTAAAAGTGTATGCACACATATATACAGAGTGTACTTTGAATCTTCAACATAGATGGGTGTGTGTGTGTGTGTGTGTGTGTGTGTGTGTGTGTGTGTGTGTGTGTACAGTTCTCATTTAAAGGTTTAGAATGAGAAAAACCTTTTTCTCTTGTAACATGCTTTTTCCTATATTTTGAGCATTTTCCCTAATGAACTTCTTGTAGCTTTACTGCTGGAGGATTATAACATTGTGCCCTCCATCTATTTATTTTGCCAGCCTCTTCTCAAAGGGGCTTGGGTGTTTCCAATACATTTCCTGTGGGAGTATGAATGGGTATAACATCTGTGGAGGGCAGTTCATCAGTTACTAAATCATATGAATGTTTTCTCAGAAAACTTGCTGGGAATGAATCCTACAGGATTTATTTGTACACATGCAGATAATTTGTACAAGGATTTTTAAAAATAAGAATTTCAAAACAAGTCTACCATGGTTTGTGACAGAATAGAGATCACAGGCCTAGTGGAGATTGCCCTTATTAATGAGGGAGAAGTCTATACGACACCTTAAGGGAAACAAGCAAGATGTAAAACCTTATAGTATTTTTCATGTGTAGAGAGGAAGCATTTGCTTATGTATACTCATGTACAGAATCTCTGAAAGGGTGAAAAGTAAGTAGATGTACCATCTGCCTTTGGGGAGGAATTGGGGGAAGCTGGGATGAGAAATAATTCTCACACTATCTTTTATATCTTTTTGGAATTTTAAAATATGTAAAAGTATTACCAGTTTAAAAAAAATAATAAGTTTGCCGGACGGTGGTGGTGCATGCCTTTAATCCCAGCACTCGGGAGGCAGAGGCAGGCGGATCTCTGAGTTTGAGGCCAGCCTGGTCTACAAAGCGAGTTCCAGGAAAGGCACAAAGCTACACAGAGAAACCCTGTCTCGAAAAACAAAAAAATAATTAATGGAAATCTCAATTCTTTTTTATTAAAGAAAGTTTTAAAATTTATTTCATTGTTTATTGTCTGCCTCATCCTGCCACAATTTCTATATGAGTAGGAACCCCAGTGTGTCTTTGTCATAGCTGTTCTGTGTACACCTAAATGTGTGTTCATTTAGCAAAATGAGTTGCATGTAAAACAGCTTCAACTCTAAAGGTAAAAAGGCTAGGTGCAACGCACACTTAAACTTCCTAGTTCCCTTACCCTTTCCCTGTATTAGTCAACCCAACACAAGTTATTGGTGTTTAGTTGTGGTATGTGCTCAATCCAGGGTCGAAAGGGGAGCACCCTGCAGTACCCAGGTCCTTCAGTACATCCACCTACTTTATCCACATTGCATACATTATTAGAAAATACTTGTTCTCATTCATCTTAGACTGAGTCTCATGGTGTGGTGCCCAGCCCATAATATTTATCAAATGCTTGTTCAAGCAGTCTTTCCTGTTATTACTCCCTGTTCCAGACAGGAGACAGATCCTAAGTTGAGTAGCGATGGTCGTAGCAGAGGTCAAAGTTGGTTTGATCCTGTATCTGACAGGATATCTGAAAGAGGGGTGGGCACAGGGCAAGTCCATGCCCTGGGAGTCTGCTCAATACCCTTGCCTCCATTGGTGTATCAAAGGGATTCTTTACCTTCTGAGAGTCTCTGTGAGGAACTGAATTTTGAACTGCCGTTCTAGCGGTGTTCTCCTTAGAGAACTCTCTGCCTTGTGTCTTGCTGTTGCCTGCACAGTCTGCATACAGGCAACCTCCGATTGCTGTTTATGAAATTTGGCAGCATGGAACTGAGGATGTTACACATATTGTTACACAGCACACTGTTTACTTTGAACGGAGCTCAAAGATAGGCAAACTCACCAACAGTTTCTGCAAATGCCAGCAGTAATCGCCTCTGAGACAAGCACCTTGCCTAGAGCCGGGATCTGTCCGTGGTTCTGAAATGTCATAGCCCTGAGCTGTCTGTCTCACATGGTTAGTATTGGTTGTTTAAGATTGGTTAAATTCAAATAAAATTACAAAGGCTGAGAAGAGTTATAGATCGGGGCTTAGAGTTGTGCTTAATGTGAGTAAATCTCTGAATTCCCCAGCACCAAAAAATAAGCCAACTACGGCTGACAAGACGGCTAAGTAGGTAAAAGTAGTTGCTGCCAAAACTGAGTTTGATTCCCAGAACTCAGGTGGTCAAAGGAGAGAACTGACTTCCACAAGCTCTCTTCACTCGCATCATAGCACATACACCACCACCACCACCACCCACCCACGCACGCACTCACGCACTAAATAAATGTAATTTTCTTTTAAATTATGCATATGGATGTTTTGCTTGTTTATCTGTGCAGCACTTGTGTGCCTGGCGCCTGCGAAAGCCAAAAGAGGGCACCAAAACTCTTGGAACTGCAGTTAGGTGGTGGTGAGCCATCAGAGATGGCCCTCATTCGCCTGCACCGCGCATGCTCCAACTTCCCGAGCATCCCACTCATAGCCACCTCTGCCCCAACCAACACCAGCCTGGATTCGGTACACCCGATCCCGCATCGGGCACGCAGGCCTACAACTCCCAGTGGGGCTAGGCACTTGGCGCTGTGCTTTCTGGGACTTGTAGTCCCCGTGACGCACCCTGCGGCCATGTGCCTGCGCTAGGCATGTCGGGAGTTGTGGTCTTTGGGCACGAAGGCGCCTGTGTGTTCGTCATCAGGGCGCCTCCGGAATTGTCTGCTGGGAGTTCTGGAGACCCGGTGAGATTCCCTGGCTCCAAGGGCTGAGAGCTGCGACCGCCCACGCCGAAGCTGACAGCCTGTGAGTAAGGACAGACTGAGTGTGGGACGGACTGACTAAAGTGTTGGACGGCTGACAAACAAAAAGTGGGACTGACCGACCGGTTGTATGTGCCCGACAGGTTGTGCCGTGTCTAATGAATGCACCTTGGCCGTGTATATCACGTCGACTGAAAGAAATGGTTCTTTGATGGACTTTGTAGGTGGGTTCTGAGACAGAGCCGGTGAGTTTGTGACTGCGTTCGGGTGTGAGTAAAATCCTCTATGTCTGTATGAGGTGCTGACTAAAACGTTCCTCCTGCCTCCCATGCACCGGGTGTACACCACCGACACCAAATACTTGAGCTGCTTTTATTCCATCATAAAATATGTAGTATTAATTGAGCTGGCCAGGGAGCCCCGAGGATCCGCCTGTGTCTGCTTGCCTCTGTGCTGAGGTTATGGACCTGCACGGCCATGCTGGGCTTAGGAGCACCGGGGATCCAAACTCAGGTCGTGCTTGCTATGCAAGCACTTTACCCGACTGAACCATCTCCTTAGCCCTGTTGAAGTTACTTTATTCTTTCGTTTTATAATTATGTTTTCATGTATATGAGTGTTTGGCCTACATGTATGTCTCTGTACCACATGCATACCTGGTGGAAACCTGAGACTGGAATTACAGATAGTTGTGAGCCACTATGTGGGTGCTAGGAATTGAACCCAACTCCTCTGGAAGAGCATCCAATGCTCTTTACTGCTGAGCCATCGCTCCAGCCCCTAAGATTTTTTTTTTTTAACATGTGGCACCCAAGTGGAGAGCAAATGACAATGTACAAGTCAGTTCTCTCCTTCCATTGATGTGGTTCCTGCACCTTTACCATCCCATTGCCTGCCCCACTCCTTTTTTAACTTTATTGAATTTGTTATTTGATAATTTTAACATGCATTATCATTACTATAGCCCCCCATCTTACTCCTCTGCCTGTTAGCCTCCTCCTCCTTACAGATCTTCCCACATCATGACTGTTTTGTTTTTGAGACCTACTGAATTTAACCAGGATCATCTGTGACCATAGGTTTGAAACTGTCTGCTGGCGCTTAGTGAGTTCCTCCCTGTGTGTGTGTGTGTGTGTGTGTGTGTGTGTAATAGATTTATTTGTTTGTTTGTTTGTTTATTTACTTAGTGTACAATGTTCTGCCTGCATGCGTCCCTGCAGGCCAGAAGTGGGCACCAGATCTCATTACAGATGATTGTGAGCCACCATGTGGTTGCTGGGAATTGAACTCAGGACCTCTGGAAGAACAGCCAGTGCTCTTAACCGCGGAGCCATCTCTCCAGCCTGTATATTTTGTTTTGATATTTTGGGTTGGGTGGGTGGGTGGGTGGGTGGTTTGATTTGGTTTTTGGTATGAATGCTCTATCTGCATGTGTGCCTGAATACCAGAAGAGGGCGCCAGATCTCATTACAGATGGTTTGTGAGCCACCATGCGGTTGCTGGAAGTTGAACTCAGGACCTCTGGAAGAGCAGTCAGTGCTCTTAACCTCTCTGGCATCTCTCCCGCCCCCGTTGTATATTTTGAATGCATGGAACCACTGAACATCATCCTGCTCTTGAGTGGGCGCTGCTATAGTCGTTACACTCACCTTTCTGTGTGAGAATGAGCGGCTTGGCGGCAAGCACCTTTACCTGGGAATCCATTTCACTGGCCCAAATAAATACATTTAAAAAGAAGCAAGGTAGGGGGCTGGAGAGACGGCTCAGTAATTAAAAGTCCTGGCTGCTCTTCAGAGGACCTGGGTTCAATTCCCAGCACCCACATGGTGTATAGCTCACTACTGTCTGTAATTGCAACTCCAGGAGTTTGACACCTTCACACAGACACACATGCAGGAAAAAAAAAAAACAAAAAACCGCCATTGCACATAAAATTTAAAAAAAAAAAAAAAAAAGCAGCCGTGTGGTGGTGGCGCACACCTGTAATCCCAGCACTCGGGAGGCAGAGCCAGGCAGATCTCTGTGAGTTCGAGGCCTGCCTGGGCTACCAAGTGAGTTCCAGGAAAGGCGCAAAGCTACACAGGGAAACCATGTCTTAAACAAACAAAAAAAAAACAAAGCATGGTAGTGCATGCACTGAGGAGGATGAAGCAGGAGGATGGTGAACGGAGGCCAGTCTGGCTACCTCAAACCTGCACCTCCCCCCTCTTTTCAGATGGTGAAGCTCTAACGTTTCTGCAGACCCAGTTCTGAGGCTCCAGCCATCCCGTGTCTCACTGAGTTCATCTGCCCAATGGCCATCCCCAAGTGCCCTCTGAGCCCAGTACCCTGGGAACAGGACAGCTTCCTTCAGGTGAAGGTGAAAGAGGAGGAAGAAGCCAGCCTCTCCCAGAGCCAGGGATCCAGCCCTAGCTCTACTGCCCATCCTGAGGCTGCACGCCTCCGCTTCCGGCACTTCCGCTATGAGGAGGCATCCAGCCCCCATCAGGCGCTGGCACAACTTCGAGAGTTATGTTGCCAGTGGCTGAGGCCAGAGTCGTCCTCCAAAGAACAGATGCTGGAGTTGCTGGTGCTGGAGCAGTTCCTGGGTGCGCTGCCCCCTGAGATCCGGGCCTGGGTGGGGGCTCAGTGCCCAAGGAGTGGAAAGGAGGCTGCTGTTCTGGTGGAGGGTCTGACTCAACTGCTGGGCAAGAGAGGTAAGGAGGAGCGGCAGGCAGGCAGTCGGTCACAGAGAGCTCTGGCACAGCCTGCCTAGAATATAGGGGGTCAAGCTCGAGTTAGGGATTACTCACTCAGGAGCTCATTCTCACATTTGTACCTTAGCCGTGGTTACAAGTGACCAAATCCCAAGCAATTAGGGGTAAAGGGCTTAGATAAGCGGTATCCAGAAGATGCTCTCAGGGAGCACTTGACACTCAGGCTCCTTGCTCTCACCCTCTCTCACATTCTATATCTCCATTCGGTCTGGGTTTTTCTACATTAGTTTTCTTTTCTTTTCTTTTTCTTTTTTTTTTTTTTTTTTTTTTTTTAAGATTTATTTATTCATCATGTATACAGTGTTCTGCGTACATGTCAGAAGAGGGCGCCAGATCTCATTTTAGATCGCTGTGAGCCACCATGTGGTCGCTGGGAGTTGAACTCAGGAGGTCTGGAAGAGCAGTCAGTGCTCTTAACCTCTGAGCCATCTCTCCTGCCCCCTTATTTTATTTTTCTAAAGACAAGGTCTCTTGTACCAAAGCTAACTTCAAATTTGCTACATAGAAGAGCATGACCTTGAACTCCTGATCCTCCTGTCTCCACCTCCCAGATGCCGGGATTACAGGCATGTGCCACCACACCCAGCTTTAGATGGTACTAGTGATCAAACCCAGGACTTACATGCATGTAGGTAAGCACTCTGCCAGCTGAGCCACATCCCTGGCTTATTAGCATCTCCCCAAGGAGAACAAAGGTAGCTCACTGGCCCCTGACTTGTTTATTACCCAAGTGGGCAGGGAAAAAACAGCAAGCAGTGTCCAATGTGAGCTTCACTGAATCATTTGACTGCCTTTGGACAGTCAGATCCCAGGAACTAATAGTGAGCCTGGGGCACTTCCCCAAAGCAAGTGTAGGCTACTGGCGCAGATGAAATGACTGAGTGAGAGGGAGGGGGAAAGAAATAAGTACCCCTGTGTATCCTCTTGTGGCCTTCTCTGTGCTAGCCTGCAGGATCTGGGGGTGGTTAGATGGCTCTGAACTGGAGTGGGTGCTTGCCATTCAAAGGAGACCCACACCTATATGCCCTGCCCAGAGAAACCTGGTTGGATGCAGGGACCCAAGCACTGTACATTCTAGTCCAGGAGCTTCCAGAGCACGTCCCAGTCTGGCTGCAAGCTGAATGATCAAGTACAAGTCCCTCCAAATCTCTACTAATCCTATGATTTTATCCACTTATTCATTTATTGAGACCGGGTCTTACTATATAGCTCTTGGCTTGGAACTACTATATAGTACTATGGCTTGGAACAAGCTGTATAGACCAGCTGGCCTTGAACTCATCAGAGATCCTCCTGGCTCTGTCTCCCAAGTGCTGGGACTAAAGGCATAATCCTGTGATCCTGTACCTGGAACTCAGCACCTCTGCTGGGCCTCAGTCTCCTCATCTACAGTGGAACCTCTAAGTACCTCTTTCTGGAAAGGAAATGAAGCACTGGAAGTTACACAGTGCACTTGGAGTCTAGCACGTAACAAAACCTTTATAAGCCAGCAGCCCTGGCAAAGCAGCGGTATCACAAACTAAGGTCCAGGTGATGGCAGTGGTAAAGCTTAAGGTTTGACACCTTGGCAGCTCAAAGTCTGGGGGTAGAGCCCTGTTCCTGAGTCTGCTCAGCCCAAGTGTAGACTAGAGCAACAGCTACTGCATCCTTCTGTGACTCCTCCCTGGGATTCATCTGTAAATGTTGCCAGGTGACGTATCCTTTGCACCCATTAAGGGTGGGGCAGTGCAGGTGTACCTCTACCTCCTACTTACTCAGATCTGGGAGTTTCAGAAGCAAATCACCCACTAACCATGGCAGCAGATGTCTGCCTAGAGTTCTGTCTGCTGTGAGAAATGACATCACGGGCATCTGGATTGATTCTCATTTAGCCACTATTCCCAAAGACAGCTCTTGACTTTAAGGAACAGAGCCTGGACTCACATAACTTGGCACTGGCCAAGATTGCCAGGAGATACACAGCAAGACCTAGCTCCCTCCACTCTTGTTTCTTTCGGATCTTGTCCACATGGAAGTTTTCCTTTTGGCATTTTAGCCAGATCAGGAGCCTTGACCAGATGGATGGCTTGATTGGGTGAGGAAAAATCAGAACCATGATGCAGTTTAGGGTAGTGTAAGAGTACAGCCCTGAATCCTTTTTCTTACCCAAGACACTGAAGGGGAAACTTCCCTGTAACATAGAATCTAATAGGTCTTTTCATAAAATAAAAATAAAAAATAAAAACTGGTACCAGATTATTGAGGTAAATGCTGAAAGATCAGAGAGACAAAGGAACAAGACACAGCCACCACCTTTTACATCACCAACTCCTCAGCCTGAAAAAACTTCTAGTTCCTGTCTCCTCTTGCCTTGTATACCTTCTCTGCCCAGCCATCATTTCCTGGGATTAAAGGCGTGTGTGTGCTTCCCAAGCAAAGGCATGTGATCTCAAGTGCTGGGATTAAAGGTGTGTGATTCCCAAGTATTGGGATTAAAAGTGTGTGCCACCACTGCCTGGTTTCTTTCCTAGACTGAGTCAGTCTCGTGTAGTCCAGTATGGCTTTGAACTCACAGAGATCCAGACAGATCTCTGCCTCCCGAGTGCTAGGATTAAAAGTGTGTGCCACCACTGCCTGACATCCATGTTTAATCTAGTGGCTTGTTCCATTCTCTGATCTTCAGGCAAATTTTATTAGGGTACACAATATATCACCACACTTCTCTTTGGAAATGAAGCCATATGACAAGAGTGATCCACATCTCCCCTTTCAGAATAAGTGCACAGGGCCTCAAACAGATGGAGAGGCTTGTGTGATGATCTGAGGTGGGGAAGTAACAGTGTGATTTGGATGATTCCAGGATGGGAGCCAGGAGTGGAACATGAAGAGGCAAGTTGCAAACAGAGCAGTGCAGATGAGTTGCAACCACCAGACATGGCCACTGAAACCCTAGTAAGAGGTGTTTCCCCAAAACCCCTCTTTGCCCACACTTGTAAGCCTGAGAGCCAGTCAGAGCTAGGAGCACTCTGGATGAAGTCTGCTGCCCAAGAGGTGGATTTCAGAAAAGACCTGGAGCCTCACATGGATGCCCCCCAAGACCAGCCTGGCCATGAGTCTGATGCCTCAGGAAACAGTTCCAACATGTGGCCCAACTTCCCTTCCGAAGACAAGTCTCCTTCAGAGGAGAAATCCGGCCCATTGTATGGTTATGGGACAGTACCTCCAGATACATACTTAGGAAAGAAGCCCTCCAAGTACGGAGAATGTGTGAGGACATTCCAGAGTACTTCCGCCCTGGAGGCCCACCAGAAGAGCCACTCTCAGAAGATGCCCTATGCCTGTATTGAGTGTGGGAAGGCCTTCAGCCGGAGCACCCACCTTGCCCAACACCAGGTTGTCCACACAGGAGCAAAGCCTCATGTATGTAAAGAGTGTGGGAAAGCCTTCAGGCGAGTCACCCACCTGACACAGCACCAGAGGATTCATACTGGGGAGAAGCCCTATAAGTGTGAGGAGTGTGGCAAAACCTTCAGCCGCAGCACCCACCTCACCCAACATCAGCGGGTACACACGGGGGAGCGGCCCTATGAGTGTGATGTGTGCGGCAAGGCCTTCAGCCAGAGCACCCACCTGACGCAGCACCAGCGCATCCACACTGGGGAGAAGCCCTACAGGTGTGATGTGTGTGGGAGAGCCTTCAGTGACTGTTCAGCTCTGGTCCGGCACCTCAGAATCCACTCTGGAGAGAAGCCCTATCAGTGTAAGGATTGCCCAAAGGCCTTCGCACAAAGCTCATCCCTCATTGAGCACCAGCGTACTCACACGGGAGAGAAGCCTTATAAATGCAGTGACTGTGGGAAAGCTTTCAGCCGCAGCTCAGCTCTCATGGTACACCTCAAGATCCATATCACTGTGCTTCAGTGACTGGAAGCACCATAGCATAGCCTCCCTCAGAGGCTTGACATCTAAGAAACCCTGAATTCCACAGGAGCCAGGATCCCCACTGGTTGATAACTGTGTCACCCAGTGTCTGAGGACAGACTGGGGCCATCTGGGAGCACCTCTACATTTGAGAGCCCAGGTGAAGTCCCCTAATGAACACAGAGATTCAGACCAATTGAGGAAGCTTCTAGAAGCTTCCTATTGCCCTTTCTATCCCACTCAGGCTGGTCCCAGAGAAAAGACACCTGAGCTACATGGGTTCTTGGAACCAGAGCAAGTAAAGCTCGTGTCTGTCTGGGCTCAGGTGACCCAAGATCCTCTGGGTAGGAAGACTCAAGCTTCATGTTCTTACATGGCTACTGTTCTTGCCAGTTCCTGTACTGTTCAGCTTGGAAAGGACATCTTCCAGGCCCACTCTGTGCCTTCCTGCCTGCTTCCCCACCACATTAATGTATGCCTAACTCCAAGACAGACACAAGAGGCTGCCTGTCCCGTGAAGCCCTCTCCATGCCATCCTGATTGTGTTTTCCCTGTTTTCATCCACAGCAGTACTTGACACTTGCCCAATGTCTGTCTTTTCCTCCCACATCTTCCTTTCGCATCTCCTAGACTCCAGCCCTGTGGATTCACCTCAGGTTCATCTCTCATCCAGCCCCTCCTCCAGCATCACTGTCTGTGAGCTCTGATTGCCTCCCACTGGATTTTTATCAGGGTCCTTTCTCAGCCCTTCGTGCCTTCATTCCATCCCCACCCACTTTCTTCCTGCTGCAAGCTGCTACCCAAATCATGTTGTGTCATTCCATGGCAGGAAGTTGTCCAGTGAGTCACCTTTTCAGCAAGCCTTGTTGAGTGAGGTACAAATATGCCAGGATATGTGTCACTTTGGCCCAAGGAATTGCTCTGATTATCCTCACATGCGTATATGAATGTTTGTCTTTGTCACACAGTGATGTAAAAATGGTTTCAAAGTGCTCGGCTGCCTGTTGGGCAAACTGCACTCCTTGCCCTTTGTCTGTGTTTGCTCCGAACCTGGCCTCCTCTTGCCTCTTCCATTCCTGTAGCCTCACCTCCCACATGCCAGCCATACTTTCTCCCACCTGTGTGCCTCTCTACCTGTCCCCGGAGCCCTCATGCCCTCTGTCCTCTGTGATAATCTCAGATGTCCTTGAGAAGCTTCCCAGCCATTCTGAACTGACTTCGTCTTGCGTGACACTCTCTTGCTGCTGTGTGCCCCATTCATAACTGTCTCAAGCCTCTGACCACGCCATTGTACTTGCACTTCTTACAGAATGCACAGGCCAGCACTCCCAAGGACACAGAACAGCTCATGCTGTGGACACAGTGCACAAGATGCTCCAACCCTTTCCAGTGTCTCCAGGATGAGTGTGACCAGCACCTCCCTTGGGTAGTTACTGTCCTCCACCCATGTTTTCTTCATAAAGACATTTATGGAGAAGCCTCTGTTCCCACATAAGCCCAGTTGCAGTAGTCAAAACAACATGAGTCTTCTTTGTCTTGGGTGCCATAGACTTAGGGATGCCAGCACTCTGCTAGTCCTGAAAGCATAACCTGTTTACTTGCCTGCCTTCGTTTCCCTCAGAAAGATGATTCCCCTGGCTCTTGTGCCTCCTGACTAACATGGGTGACTTCAGAAGATCCTCGGTCTTGGATCTACATGAGCTACTGGATCTAGACCGTTAGCACAATTCATTTTGTTTTCCGGAGCCTCCCATGTCTCCTCTTATGGCCTCATCTGATGGACTATCACATACAAGAACAGAGACACCAGGAGAGCTGCAAGCTGGAGAATTTCAATAAAATTACTGAAATTCCTACCACATGGGTGGAGATTGCATACAAGTTGGGCTGCTCCAATGTCTGCATTTGCTTCTGTGTGGCCAGTGGAAGGAGTCCTCCACGCAAAGGTCACCCTGCAGGCCCATACACAGGGCTACTCCACAGAGGGGTTAGATGCAGGGTATTTAGGTAGGACTGAGAACCCACCCCCAGTGTGCAGGATTACAGGTCCCTGTGTACGTGGTATAGCTGTGTCCTGGGGTGGAAACGGTGCATGAATACAAAGTTCACACACACAGGCCTTCTCTTCACAAGGTACTCTGTGAAACAAAGAGACAGCTCAGGCCAGACAGGTTGGCACCCACTGGGCTCTGATCTCTAGAACACAGAGCTTTCAGGTCTTTAGACCCAGGACTCTCAGACCCAGGGCCAAGAGCTGTAACGCAAGCTGCTGTGGAGGGTTAAGAAATCCCCATACCAACTGCCACCGAGATCGGAGGAATACAGACATCTAGGCCCACACAAGAACTCTAACACTAATAAGGCCAAGGCTGGAGATACTCAAGGTCTTCGCAAGGATTGTAACACTAGGGGGCGCCCTCTGCTGCTGTTCTCACAGGGCTTAAGCGGGCTGCAGACAATTTACAAGGGAAACGCTACCAAGACCAGCACATGAACAGTTAGTTGTCTGTTATCCTACCCACGGTTCTATCTGGGTAAAGCAGGAGCATCACAGATGGCTGATGTTTAACACAGAAGTGCCTAGTCCAAGGCAGCCCCATCTCTCTGGGTTACAGGTCAACCTTACCCCAACTGACAGTCCCAAGCTCAAACATAGGTTGTCTGTCCTATAGTATACACGCAGTGAGAAGGACGATGTAGGAGACCACAGGACATAAGTGTCCTCTGTGTGCCGGTGGGAGTGCCTTCTGCACCTGAGTGTGTCTCTCCGTGGGCACTTGGAGCTACAGTGTCAGACTGCCCTACAGGGAAGTGCAGGCAAGAAACAACATTTAGGAGAGAAATTTGAAGGACATCTGAGAGCAACACCAGAGCTTACAGGAAGGGCAATAATGGGTTCTTCCAGCTTCTTTGAGATGAGGACATTGCAGTTGAGTCTGGAGCAGACAGAAAATGTCTTAAGGCAACTGGAAAGGGAAACAGCAAATGCAAAGGCGGGATGTGACGATGGCGGGCGGGGGTGTTCTCAGGCTCTCAAGGGCCCTAGACGGCCACGTCGGTAATAGGCTTGGCACCTCCCTTCATTGAGTTTCCATCTCCCAGTTACTGTAGGGTCCAGGAAGCCAGCGGATCTGTACAGAAATTGAATGTCCAGAGTGCAAACGCGAGACAAGACCTGGAGCAAAAGGTTCGGGCTGCAAGTGTGCTGTTTCGCGATGGCGGCCCCATTAAGGGCCTGAAGGTTTCCGTTTTGAAGACCAGAGCATCAGGACTGAACAGAACACCACATACTCATTAGCAGCTGCTAGCATCAGATCGCACAGGGCCTCAGGGCTTGGGACCTGAGCAAGGGGCGGGAGCCCGCCGGACATCGAAATGCCTGGTGGGAAATGTAGTCCGGTGGAATCCCTTCTGTATGCTAATTGAGGGAGGAGGGGCTGTATGTCATGGCAACAGAGTCAGGCAATCCCCTACCAACCCATAAATGGATCATTAACCTGCGTTATCAAGGAGATGGTGACTGCAGAAACGGCCTACCAGGCCCCTGTTAGGCTCAGGTAAAAATTAGAAGACTCCTGGAAAGTACTAAGATATCCCAGGGAGCAGGCCCTCCAGGCTGGTGATCTGGTCTCTAGAAGTGGAACCGACCACTGAGTATCAAAGTTGCCTTGATAACTGTAAGTGCAGGCAGTGTGAAAAAGAACAAAAGCCCTCTAGGTTGCATGAACCCTATTTATTCTCCTGGACTTGGATAGAATGACCTGGCCCGGCCAACTGCTTTTGTCAATTCTCATAATGCTCCCATCCTGTGATTTCTGCCTTCATCAGATTTGTTGTTTTGAGAAAAGATCTCATATAGTTCAGGCTGACCTGGAACTCACTGTGTAACCAAGGATAACTGAATTTCTGATTCTCCTGCCTCCACTTCCCAGGTGCTGGAATTACAGGCAAGAACTACCACACCTGCCTGAATGGTGAATGCTGGTCCTAAAGAGATGGCTCAGTGGTTAAAATCACTAGCTGCTCTTCCAGAGGACATGGTGGCTCAAGGCCTTTAATCCCAGAACTCCAGAGGCAGAGGCCAGAAGATCTCTGTTGAGTTTGAGGCTAGCCTGGTCTACATAGTGAGTTTCAGGCCAGGCAGGGCTACATAGTGAGACCCTGTCTCAGAAACCAAAACAAACAAAACAACAAAGGAAAGAAATGAAAAAGATAGAAGGTAAAATATTTCCAGTCTATATTATTATTCCTATGTTCAGGATACTGCCCAGTGAGTCAGTCGACTTCCTGTTGCTGGCAAGATGTAGGACTCTCAGCTCCAGCACCACATCTGCCTGCATGCCACCATGCTCCCCATCGTGATGATAATGGACTGAACCTCTGAAAGTGCAAGTGAGACACCCCAATTAAATGTTTTCTTTGTAAGAGTTGACAAGGTCATGGTGTCTCTCCACAGCAATGAAAACCCTAACTAAGAGGTTGTGGGGAGAGATTCATATTCAACAGCATGCATGTGGAGAGCAGAGGACAATTTGGGGCGAGTTGTCTATTTCCACCTTTGTATTTCTTTTTTTCTTTAATTTTTCAAGACAGGATTTCTCTGTGTAACAGCCCTGGCTGTCCTGGAACTCACTCTGTAGACCAGGCTAGCCTCGAACTCACAGAGATCCGCCTGCCTCTGCCTCCCGAGTGCTTGGGATTATAGTTGTGTGCCACCATCGCCCAGCTCTTTCCAGCTTCTTTTGAGGTAGGTTTTCTTGTGCCTGACACTGCATGGCCAATGCTCCTGTTTCCTCATCCCATCTTATTACAAGTAATAACATGATTGTGCAATGTGCAGAATATCCTTGAAAGAGGCTGAAGAGCAGAGTAAATTCTTCCCTAGGTCATGCCAGGTCCATAAGAAAGGACCAACGTTAGGCACCTGCAGAGCTGTGGGAGACACAGTGCAGGGAGGACGGGTCAGGTGAGATGGGAGACTTCATGTTCCACTCTCCTCCTCGCCTTCTCTTGCTGAGAAAACATCACTTCATCTCTCTAGCCTGTCATGGCTATGTAAAATGGGGTGTCTGTGTCGTAGGTTGTTCTGAAGAATAATTGATCTGTATTGTCTATCTAGAGTTTGCAAGGGGTTTACCACAGCATGAGTCCAACTAGGAAGGGACCAATGAATGAGGAGGGTGAGCAATCCACATTGGCACCACAGAGCTGTCGGGAGTCTCTCCAAAGTGAGATGGCAGCAAAGGCCAATCAGGGCTGAGGTGGGTTTCTAAGGCATTTTAGTTTCCTGTGAATGGTGCCTTAGAACAGCAGCAATGTCTTCATAACTCTGAAAGCCAGAAGTTCAAAAATCAAGGTATTGTAGGATCCTGTGCCCCGTGGAGGCTGGAGGAAAGGATGGTTTCATACCAATTCCAATTTCTAAGGATTGGTGGCACAGCCCTTTAATCCCAGCACTCAGGAGGCAGAGGCAGGAGGATCTCTGTGATTTGGAGGCTAGCCTGGTCTTTATAGTGAGCTCCGGGACAGCCAAGGCTACATAGAGAGACCCTGTCAAAAAAAAGAAAGAAAGAAAGAAAAGAAAAGAAAAGAAAAGAAAAAGGAAAAAAAAACTAAACCAATTTCTGGTGGCTCCAGGTATTTCTTGGCTTGTGGCTGCATCACTCCAATCTCTGCTTCTGTGGTCACATGGCCGTTCCCCTATCCACTTTTTCCTTCTCCTCTCTTTCCCTCTTACTACTAAAATTCTTCCCAAGGGGAAGATGTAAGTAGTGTCTACTCCATCTCCTAAGGTTCCAATGGCAAACCAAGGCACATTTCACCGAACTTCCCTCTGGGGAACCAGTGTGAGTTTATCAGGTTTCCTCACAAGGCACAAGTGAAGGGTTACTTACAGGCCCGTAGGTACTCCTCCCCAACAGGCCCCACCTGAAAAGCCTTTATCCAGTAGAGAGGATGGTTTCCCCGTAGCCATAGCTGCATAGATGGTGCCTCCCTCCCCTGGTCTTCCTGGCCTATATATTTGGCCCCTCCAAGACAACATGCAATTAAGGCAGGTTGCATATAACTACATACTTAGGTGAGATCTTATGACCCTTCCCAACCTTCCATGATAGAATGTAAACAGTCAAGTCTAGACTGTCTAATATTTCTGCAAGGGCCTCAGCTGAACTCCCCCACATGGTGGTTTCTTGGCTCTGAGGATAGCCAAGCACAAAACCTCCTCCCTGACATCCCCCCCTTTTTTTTTTGTAGGATGGTGGTGCTGGTGATCTAACAGTTTCTTACACATAGGCAACGGTTCTGTCTTTTACAAAGGCCTGTCCCAGTAATCCAGAATGATTTCACCATTAGATCCTTACATACATCCTAGTTCAAAAAGGTCACACCCACAGTCTGAATATTAGAATAGGAACAGACCTTTCTGGGGGAAGGGAAGCACTATCCCACCCACCCAGACAGCAGATGAGAGCCAGGCCAGAGTGGATGGTGATGATGGATCTATCTGTCATGGATATGAGGCCAAGTTTGGGAATCAGTAGGTCTGGACTGGTTTCTACCAGGTAGATGGACTTATCCAATACCCACACATTCCAAAGCAGGTAAAAATCAGGTGAATGATTTAAACAGATATCTACAGTATCATCAGCAAGAGCCATGAGGAACCATCATGAGATGGAAAATTGCAGGAAGGCAGAATTGTAGCCCTGTCCACAGATAGAGTAACTACCCAAGTGCCCTGATGCCTTCCATGAGGTGGGTGTAACAGACCCTGAGACCTTAGCACAACTGACTCCATGATGGAAGGACCATTCAGGCCATAAAACTCAGCACATGGACAGCACCACCTACCAAAACAAAAACAAAGACCTATCCATTCAAAGCCAATAGTTCCTAGAAAGCCTCTAAATGTACTAACCTTGCTTTTTGGCTTCTGTAGTTCTGCTTCTGCCTAAAAATGTTCTTGTTAACTGAAATGTGTCAACCCAGGATATGGCTTTTGTGCTTAAAAGCTCACCCTGATTAAGGCTTGGTGCTATACTGGGATCCCACCCAGGATCGTCATCAGCCGGCTAATGAAGACTTTCTATTGGCTTAAATCTGTGTCCAAGTATTTTTCTTTGATGGATACCCCACAACAGTTAGTTCCAGTACTCGGGAGGCAGAGAACATGGATCTCTGAGTTCGAGGCCAGCCTGGTCTACAGAGCAAGTTCCAGGACAGAACTAAAGCTACACAGAGAAACCCTGTCTTGAAAAAAAATGAAATAAAAAGAATTTTAGGGGTGCTCTAATCCCAGCTTTTCTTTTTGTTGTATTTTGAGACAGGGCTTCTCTGTGTAGCTTTGGAGCCTTTCCTGGAACTCACTCTGTAGCCCAGGCTGGCCTCTAACTCACAGAGATCTGCTGCCTCTGCTTCCTGAGTGCCCCATCCTCCACCCCCTCCATCCCCTCACCCCCCCAACCCCAGCTTCTAATCCCAACTTTTGAGAGGCGGAGACAGGCAGATCTGAGTTCAAGGCTAGTTTGGTCTACACAGCAATTTGCAAGCTAGCCACAGCTACATGAGACTTTGTCTCAAAATATTAATAATAATTCTAACAGCTTTGGTTGTTGTTTTGAAGTAGAATCTCATGTAGCCCAAACTGGTCTTGAACTCACTGTGTAGAAGGTGGCCCTGAACTCTCAGTTCTCCTGCTTCTACTTCCCACATGCTGGGGTGTCAGGTGTGTACCACCACCCCTGGCATGAACTGAATTTTACCTTGGCAAGTCAGTTTTTCTTAACCTATGGGCCATATTCTAGAGCTCCTCACCTACACTGTATCACCTAGTAGGTAATTCTCATGAGGTCTATAAAAATGCCCATTATCGGGGTTGGGGATTTAGCTCAGTGATAGAGCACTTGCCTAGCAAGCACAAGGCCCTGGATTCGGTCCTCAGCTCCAGAAAATAAAATAATTTTTTAAAAAATGCCCATTATCAACCATTATAGTGAAGCCACAGCTTTCAAGGTAGGGTAACACTCCACTCCTCCCTATCCCCACTCCCAAAACAACTACAAGCTAGGCACAGCCTTAAAATTTTGGCGCATGCCTTTAATCCCAGCACTGGGGAGGCAGAGGCAGGTGGATCTTTGTGAGTTTGAGGCCAGCCTGATCTACAGAGCGAGATCCAGAAAAGGCGCAAAGCTACACAGAGAAACCCTGTCTGGAAAAACCAAAAAAAAAAAAAAAAAAAATTGCAGCTCAGAGACTGGCTCATTAGGTAGGATTCCTGACGATCCCCTTTTCCCTCCGACCCCACACATAAGGGGTGAACTGAGATCAGAAGGATTTTTTTTTTTTTTTTTTGGTGGAGCTGAGGATCAAACCCAGAGCCTTGGGCTTGCTAGGCAAGTGCTCTATCACTGAGCTAAATCCCCAACCTGCTTTTTTTTTTTTTTTTTTTTTTTTTTTAAGTTTTTCGAGACAGGGTTTCTCTGTGTAGCTTTGGAGGCTGTCCTGGAACTCACTTTGTAGACCAGGCTGGCCTCGAACTCACAGAGATCCACCTGCCTCTGCTCTCCCGAGTGCTGGGATTACACAGGCGTGCGCCACCACCGCCCGGCTTGGTTTTTTTTTTTTTAAGATTTATTTATTATGTATACAGTGTTCTGCCTGCATGTCTGCCTGCATCCCAGGAAAGGGCACCAGATCTCATTACAGATGGTTGTGAGCCACCATGTAGTTGCTGGGAATTAAACTCAGGACCTCTGAAAGATAAGCCAGTGCTCTTAACCTCTGAGCCATCTCTCCAGCCCCCAGAAGGAACTCTTATCCCAGCAGACTCCCTGAGAAAGTTCGGGAGCTATCCACTCCCAGACCTGACCTGTTCATAAAGACTATTTTAGGAGTAGCCGGGGAAGAGGATAGAGGCCTGTGTAGGTGGTTAACTTATTTCTGTATGGTGACTATTTCCCATTCTGTCCTTAGGCCATAAATGCAGAGGTCAGCCTAGTTAAAAGAACACATCTTTGCCTGGCGGTGGGGGCGCACGCCTTTAATTCCTGCTCCAGCAAGGCAGAGGCAGGCGGATTTCTGTGGAGTTCCAGGACAGCAAGGGGTACACAGAAAAATCCTGTCTGGAAAAAGCGAAACAAAAACACCCCACCCCGGGGGAGGGGGCCGGGGGGCGCGGGGTGACTGTGCAGGCTCCGAGTCTCTGTTGGGATTTCAGATGAAGTTGACACCCGAGAGATCCTCCGTGTCAACAATCCCACCACCCTCAAGAACTCCCCCGGGAGGGTCACACGGCTGCTGATTGGTGGTCAGAGTCTCGTGTCCCGAGGGGAAAAAAAAAAAAAGGCCGGACAAGAGAAGCCAGAGTGCTCAAAATGGAAGGGGTCCCATACCGGAAGCCTGGGACACGCCGAGCACCGCTCGCCCGGAGGGTAGAGGGTGTGGCCGGTGCTTGCGAACCCGGACCAGGGGTGACCACCGGACCCGACCCCACTATTTTGGCGAGAAATACTGAGCCGACCTGGCTGCCTTAGCTAGGAACCCACGTTCCTTGGCGCCTCGGTTTTGCAGCCTGTTTGCCGTGAGCGTGGAGTGGACATCTGCCCTTTTTAGATATGGCGGTGTTCGTTTCGCCGACGTTTCGGCGCATGTGCGTCGACTCACAAGCTTGGCAAGTACTTCAGACATCCGCCAGGAGATGGTTGTGGCGCTGTTTCTAGAAGTGCACATGCTCTGTACGGCTCAAAGGGCGCGTCTCAGCCTAACTCCTGATTAGTCCAGGAGCACATTTGTTCCCCTGCGCATGCGGTTCTGCCTCTGACCCGGAAGTTTTCGCTCCACTTAAAAGCGCCGGCCCGCTGCGCGCGGCCTCTTCCTGTCTGTGCCAGGACGGCGCGTGGTCCACGCCGAGCGACCGAGAAGCCCGGTCTGCGCCCTCAGGTGAGGCTGCGGAGGGGCCCGGAGTTCCAAAGGGGCGGCCCTGTGTGTTCTGAGGGGCATTTGGGGACCCGGAGGCGGGACCCGAGGCCTGGGCCTCGCCGTCTGGACCTCACCTCTTCCCTCCGGAAAAGCGTCCAGGAAACTCGTGCGGGCCGGGTTACTCTTTGCGTCCTGTTTGCACTGTGTTAACTCCATACTTTTTAACACTCGGCGCCCTAGGAAAGTCACTTGGATTCTAGGGTTATATAGCAACCGAACATCTAGTTTCGCTCATTTTTCTAGTGATCCTTTTGCTCAGTACACGTCTTCTTCCATAACAGTCCCTAGCTTCTCCTTAGAGTCAGACAAGGAAGGAAACACTTGCCTTGATTATCCCTCTGGATTCATACGGTGGTCCTTATTCCCATATGGTACTCATAGACTGTTAGCTGCTTTTTGCAGGATGGACGCTTTATAAATGCACAGTGGGAGTTTGACACAGGATATGTGCGGATGGGTATCTGCATGGCTTCATGAGCTGTATCATTCTGGGTTCCGTGTACACGCTCTTTAGCTGGGTGACTGGCGGGACTTAGCCCTCGGGTTCCTGAGTAAAGAGCAGGTTCTTTCTGCAGCTCCGTCGTTTTCCTAGGTTTAGAGAGACGTTCAAAACTTTTGGGTTCTCTTGTACTGCACGGTTTCCCACAAAATGGGGATTAGTCTCAAGAGTTTGGGGGTAGATATGACTGTTCTAGGGTGGCTGAGCAATAACGGGTTCTTGTTATCCTGTCCCCAGAATGACGGAGTGGGAGACAGCCACACCAGCGGTGGCAGAGACCCCAGACATCAAGCTCTTTGGGAAATGGAGCACTGATGATGTGCAGATCAACGATATTTCTCTACAGGTAAAAGGAACTTGGTGCTGGTCTTCTTGGCTTTTGATTGAGAGCAGATGAGGATTCTTCCAGTTCAGCTAAGGACATATGACATCTAGGTTTAAACCAGTTTATGTTTATGACCAGGTAGAAGAGCGATAACTGGACAGCCATATCCTTGCCTTGTTACAACCTATACCAAAGTTGTTACAGTGTGTTGTATTTTTTATTTTTTTAATCCATTGTCTTTTGAGACGGTCTTGGCTATGTATCCCTGGCTGGCTTGGAACTCATAGAGATCCTCCTGCCTCTGTTCCCCAAGTGCTGGAATTAAAGGCATGTGTTACTACATCTGTCTTTGTGTCATTTTGCATTCATATATTCAGTTGGCAGTATCTGTTGAACCGAACTGGGCATGGTGGTGTGTGCCTGAACTGCCGCTTTCAGGCTGCAGCAAGAGTTTTTTGTTTTTTGTTTTAAGATTTATTTATTATGCAAACAGTGTTCTGCCTGCATGTGAGCCACCATGTGGGTGCTGGGAATTGAACTCAGGACCTCTGGAAGAGCAGCTTGTGCTGTGCTCTTAACCTCTGAGCCATCTCTTCAGCCCCAGCAAGAGGATTTTGAGTATGAGGTCAGTTGGAGCTACATAGTGAGATGTCCCTGCTGTCCCCTCCTCCTAAGTGTCAGTTGGCTATGGGTGTGTGGGTGCTATTAAATGGCTATGTTAGTATATGTGCAAATTAAAGTGGTTGTGCTCATATCTCCTTTTGAGATAGTCTCATATAGCTCAGGCTGGCCTGAAACCCACTATATAGTGGAAAGAGCTAATAATCACCTGCATTCTGCACAAATGCTGGGATTGTAGGCATATGTCACCATACCCAGGTTTTTGTACGTGCAAGGCAACTACTCTACTGACTTCAGCTACATCCTTACACTTACTTGTCCCTTTTGTTCAAAGAAATTAAAGTATATCTTGTTACTTCTAAAAAATGCCACAAAATGGGCCTGTGTAGGGCTCTGCTTATAAAGACAGTTGCTACTAAGCCTGACAATGTAAATGTAACCTTTGGAATTCACAGCTAGAAGGAGAAAACTGACAGCTGTAAATTATCCTCTTACTTATATACACACATAACATGCACAAACTAAAGGAGAAAAGTATACACCAGGACCCAGGTATTATATCCAAAGTATATTGATGCTTCTCTGGTGGGTCTTTACTTTGTGAGTTTATTTATGGAGGTCTGCGATCTTATTTTTGCTGTTAGGGATTAAATTCAGAGCTTTTCACATGCTAGGCCAACTACCACCTAACTGCAATGTGTACATACCCAGGAACTTTTTAGGTAAGGGGTAAGATTGTAAATGTTTTCTGTCTCGTGGGTCACGTGGAATCTCAATTATTTCTTTTCCTTTTTTATGTATTTATTTGTACTTTATTTACATTGGTGTTTTGCCTACATATATGTCTGGGTAAGGGTGTTGGATCCCCTGGAACAGGAGTTATAGGCAGTTGTGAACTGCCATATGGGTGCTGGGAATTGAACCTGGGTCCTCTGGAAGAGCAGCCAGGGCTCCTAACCCCTGAGCCATCTCTCCAACCCCCCCCCCCTTTTTTTTCCCCTTTTTTATATGACCTATTGAGAGAGTGCGTGTGTCTTACTATGTAATCATAGCTTGGGATTCGCCATGTAGCCCAGAATAATCTGCCAAGTGTCCTATAGTGTACTGGACAGCCCTCTCCTCCCAGTAAGGTCTCGGTGTGTTGCCCTGACTATGCTGAAAGACACTGTAGACCAGGCTGGTTTTGAACTATTAGTGACTCCCCTGCCTCCCGAGTGTTGGAATATAGAGGTGCAAGGCAGCGCTCTTTGTGTGTGTGTGACTTAACCAGTCACTTGTTCAGTTCTATTTCTCAAGGCTCACATTCACAGACTGCTGGGGCATGCCATGCATCTCCTCCGATGCCCGTCTGAGGCTGGTCCCACCCCTGACTCCTCTTCATCCTCACTTTGCCACCCAGGATTACATTGCTGTGAAGGAGAAATATGCCAAGTACCTGCCCCACAGTGCGGGACGGTATGCCGCCAAACGCTTCCGCAAAGCCCAGTGCCCCATTGTGGAGCGCCTCACTAACTCCATGATGATGCACGGCCGTAACAACGGCAAGAAGCTTATGACTGTCCGAATCGTCAAGCATGCCTTTGAGATCATCCACCTGCTCACTGGTGAGGTAAGACTGTCCTTGATTCATGCCAAAGCTTCACACTACACGTACCGATGCATCACCTGTGACACTGCCACCTTGTTCTGGGGGAAGTTGGGGGTGGGTGTCAGACTCATGGTCCCCCTTTCTGCCAGAATCCTCTGCAGGTCCTGGTGAATGCCATCATCAACAGTGGCCCCCGGGAAGATTCAACCCGAATTGGGCGAGCTGGGACAGTGAGAAGGCAGGCTGTGGATGTGTCCCCACTGCGCCGTGTGAATCAGGTGCGTCAGAGGCTTGTGAAAGGCTGGGACAGGAACACCAGCATGAGTGGGTGGAGTTCTGGCTTGCATGTTTTACCCAGAGCCTCACTTCCTCCAGGAAACCTTCCTGGATTTCCACCCTGTGTGGGGCAAATGGAGCCCCAGCCTTCCTCCTAGGTCTGGTTCATTTAATTCCTAGTGTGTAGTTTTACAGCAGGTTTAGGGTTTTTTGTTTATTTGTTTTAAACTTGATCCAATTGTAGTTGGAGAGCTTCTCTCCGGATTCCACTGAGCCCACAACATCCAATTATGAGCCTGTTGAGTGGTGGCACATATCTGTAGTTTTAACTGTTTGAGAGGGATGCCTGTGCACCATGGTGAAGTCAAGAGCATCTGACACATTGCTGGAAGTTCTTAAGACTTATTAGTAGGGGCCCATGTGTTTTTAGCCCGCTGTCTGATAGGATGTCTGTTCCCTTCCTTGGGTCTCATCTCTGGGTGACAGTGTGTGGTTAAAAGAGGATATCTGTAGAGGTGGGTCCCAGATCCCTGGGGAGACTGGTACCCTTTGTGGCCTGAGCCCTCCCTGTTTTCTCTAGGCCATCTGGCTACTGTGCACAGGAGCTCGTGAGGCTGCTTTCAGGAACATCAAGACGATTGCTGAGTGCCTTGCAGACGAGCTCATCAATGCTGCCAAGGTGGGTTGGGTCCACAGGTTGGGTTGGACATCTGGGGGCTCATCCACCGTTCCGAGCTAACCACCTGTCCTTGCAGGGCTCCTCCAACTCCTACGCCATCAAGAAGAAAGATGAGCTGGAGCGTGTGGCCAAGTCTAACCGCTGATTTCCCAGCTGCTGCCTAATAAACTGTGTGCCCTTTGGGAAAGTTCAACCTGCCTTTGTCTGTCATTGAGGGGGTAGGGGGTATAACCTCCCATGGCTATAGGGGATCCTCATGTTGACCCATGAGAAATGTATTTTTCTGGCAAGTTCCACTCTGGACTAATGCTGGTCACAGGGTATAAGCTCAGTGCCCAGGAATGACCCAGCAAGTACTGGGGATGAGGGATGGATTGCTGCTACCCTCTGGATCTGATGAGGGGAAGGGCTAGCTAGGGTGCTAAAGATCCATAGTGTAGGGTTGGGGATTTAGCTCGGTAGTAGAGCGCTTGGCAAGCCCAAGGCCCTGGGTTCAGTCCTTGGCTAAAAAAATAATAATCTGTAGTGTATGCAGACAACGTTGAGGTTGTGTTTCAAATAGTCCCTGTTAGGTCTGTCTGGTCAAGGGATGATGGGGTCCAGTTTGCTCACTCTTAGTGTTTATGTACAGGCTTCACATGTCTCTGGGAGCCCAGCTGTGGAGGCTTTGCAGAGTGGTCTATGGCTCCTGTACTATGAACTTCAACCACCCCTACATCCATTATAGATCTAACTTGGTGTTCGTGCTAGTAGGAGGGGCCTGGGGGCGGGGTAGGCAGCCAGACGGGTTTGACAGGTACATGGGAACCTGGAGAGGGCCGGCCCAAGGTCAGGTGCCCTTCAGGGAGGGGCACTTGACAGCCTAGTGGCAGACAAGCCAGAAATTGGGGTCAGAACAGGAGAGACTCACCAGGATACTCTACTGAACCGGCATTGACAGGTAGGGTGTCCTGTAAACTTGGCTCGTCATTTCTGTTTGGTGTTAGGTCTTACAGCCTGGGTTTTCTACTTTGTTCTCAGCTGTTAGGTACCTCTTTCGTTCCAGAATCAGGTGGACAATTGACAGGTTCTCAACCTTAGTGTTGCGACCCTTTAGGGGCAGCTCTTTATGTGCTGGTGGCCCCCAACCATAAAACTATTTTTGTTGCTACTTAACTAATTTTGCTGCTGTTATGGCTCGTAAAATAGCTTTTCCTGTGGTCGTTGGCAACCCTTGATAACAGGATGCAACCCACAGATTGAGAACCACTACTCTGGAGTCTACTGCTCCTCTGTCCCCTGTGGCGCTTTTCTGACTTGGTTTGGTCTTGCATCCTCTCTCTTGCACCTCCCTTAAGATGGGTCCTTCAGACTTTTAAAGCTGCTTCAGTCTGTTATCTAGTTTGTCTCGACTTTGGGAACTGTGGATCCAATTAAGGACTCATCTCTGTCTCCTTGGACCCAGTCTGCTTAACTTCATTCTCCCTGCCCCACTCTGAAATCTTATCAACCCGCCACAACTTCCAGATCCCTACCTGAGCCCTTCTCTTCATAGGTACGATCTGGATGCCGTGTCCTCGGCTTCTCTGGTTCCGCCGCCACCGATCCTCCCAGGGCTCAAGCCCGGGCTCCCCAGGTACCCTCTCTGCACCCAGGTCCCCTAGCAGAGGCGAAAATGAGGACGCAGAAGAGGAGGAGGGCGATGGCAACCCCGGCGATAGCCCCATCCTGCCCCCTGCATCCCCCATGGAGTGCCTTATCTGCGTGTCCCCCTTCGACGGTGTTTTCAAGCTACCAAAACGCCTGGACTGTGGCCACGTCTTCTGTCTCGAGTGCCTGGCCCGCCTATCCCTGGCTACGGCGGGTGGGGGTGACGCAGTGGCTTGCCCCATGTGCCGTGCGCCCACACGCTTGGCCCCGCGCCGGGGGCTTCCCGCTCTACCCACGCAGCCGAGTCTGCTGCCTCGCGACGCGCGCGTGGCACCCCCACGCCAGGGCTCCGTGCGATTCGACCGCCGCCGAGGGCTCCTGTACCTGCGGCCACCGCCACCGTCTCCGGGGCCACGCAAGAGCCGCACAGTGCGAGCGCCGCCGCCTCCACCCCCGCTGCGCCTCGGCCGCCCACTGTCGCGTCGCCTATCCATGAGCAGCCCCACATGGGCCTTCAACGCGGCAGTGGCTCTGGCGGTGCTGGTGGCTGCCGGCCTCGTTGTCTCTGGTGTCTACATCTTCTTCCTCATTCCTCATGTCACCACCACCAGCCTTGCGCGGCCTCAGGTCGTAGCTCTGAGCCCTGATCCTAGCTTCTGGCAACCGCCCCAGCCCACACCAATAGCATCCTGGACCCACGCCTCCTGGACGCCGCGCCCCACAAAGCCTGACCTGGACCTGGATAGTACCCTGCCAGAGGCTACCAAGGACACGCCAGAGCCTGAGGAAGCTCCCAAGGACCCAGGCACCCTGGATACACCACCGGATCAAACACCTAAGGCAGAGACTGACCTTGGCTGGAACCTGCAGGCACTGGGTGAAGGGAAAAGGTTGTAACTACAGTAATAAATGCCTCAGTGCTATAAGCCCTTTCTCCTGGCCTGAGGATTTCTGTGTTATCCTGAAGGGCGTTAACAGAATGCATCTCTCCAGACTGGGGACTGAAAAGGCAAGAACTCTCTCAAACCACTGTAATCATGAGAATGTCTGATTCCCATGAACATCTAGCTGAAGGTACCAGGCCATGACCTTTGTAAGGGTCCTACTGACAATTACTTCTGAACCACATCCTTGTGTAAGTCTAGTTGGGGTACCCCTGATTCTCATCTCTGTGGAAGTCCAGCTGGCCTCTCCCCCAATGACATCTATACAGGACTGTGTCAGGGTACCTTAGCTTTGATCTTGATGGGATGCTATTAGAAGCACTTCAAATCATCATCACCACAGCCCGCTAAGGGAGACACTCCTGGTCAGCTCTGGGGATGAAGGCTCCGATCCACTCATCCTTTGGACTCACCACAGTGGGGCTGGGGCCCCTATCTTTGGAGTACAAAACTGTTGTTACTATTCTGATTATGTGTCTTGCTGCCCACATCTAGTCTGTAAATTTCAGCACCTGCACACCTGACGAGGACTTTGACTTGGAGGGCCAGGGGTGGCCTGGCTAGGAATGGGAGGGGCCCTGACTTCTGAAAACTGGTTCCCATTTGGAAGGTATATCCCAAACAGGTCTGGGAGTTTGATGTCTCCTCCAGACTTTGGTTTCTGACACCTACTCAATACCTTGCCGAACAGTTGTGATCATCACGGCTTGGAGAGTTAAGGCTTCCCTGTGGCTCAGACAGAATCACTCAATAGGAGAAGGCCCTGGCCCTCCATAGCTTATGTGAGAGATGGCTGGTCCTGTGACCAGTTTAACCCTATTATCCCCATTTTTCCCCTTCTCTGGGGCTCCATCAGCTCTGCCCAGCCTTCCCTCTATGCCGCTGCTGAAGTCGAAGCCTTTCCAGTGTCCACCTCTATGGAAGGTGGCTCCTGTCTTCCTTCCAAAAGCCTTTTTGGCGTAGACACAGAGTAGGAGGAAGGCAGCTATTCTCTGCATGGCCTGACCACAGACCTCTGAAACGCTGTGTCCTGGCTTACCTCACTTGGCATGAGACAATGTGTGTTAAGGGTAGGCAGCATTTTCCAGAATGAAATGTGACTTCTACGTATCTGGAGGCCTCTGTGTGGTTTATTTACATGTGTGTCCTCAGCACCAGGAATCATCTGGTAGAGAATGGTTGTCGGGGAGTGACAGCATCAGAGATGACCGAGAGGTAGCCTGGGAATGCCCATGAGCACTCTAGGCTTGCAAGCTACCAGCTGCCAGGGGGCCCTGGCATGCCTGTGGGATCAACTCAGCTGCTGCTACCAGGTAGGAAGCCAGAGGAAGAACATCAGGGAAGCCAAGGGCGTGTCTTTGCAGACCAGTTCTTGGGTCACACCCGGGTGCCAACGTCATCCACAGAGACTGGGATCAATGCACTGGATCACTGGGAACCACTGCCCAGCTTCACAGGCTGGTCCAGTGGGAGCAGAGTGGGGGTTCTGTTTTAGTTTTCTCTGGCTACTGTAAAAACTTACCCCTGATACCATGTTGTAGAACCATACACATTACCTCACGGTTCTGCAGTGCAGAAGCCTAAGATCCTATCATGGGGCTAAAACTGAGGGACCTCACTAAGTGTGGTGGCACAGAACTGTAATCTCAGCACTTAGGAGGTGGAGGCAGGAAGACCAATAGTTCAAGGCCACCCTTAGCAATATAGTGAGTTTGAAGCCAGCCTGGTTATGTGAGATCCTGTCACAAAATAAAAATAATCATTCAATAAACTTAGGTAGCCAACAGTCAGTCCCAGGTCCTCCTGAAGACTCTGGGGGAATCTATTTCCTTAAATGTCAACGATTAGAACTGCCTTCCTTGACTTGTGGTTTCCTCCAAGCCAGCAACACATCTCCAAATTTCCTTGACCCTCCAGCTATCTTCTTTTACCTATAAAAATATTAGGAGCACACTGGACCCACCTAGGCAGATAATTCAAGACAATTAACCAACTCAGTGTGTGTGTGTGTGTGTGTGTGTGTGTGTGTGTGTGTTTCTGGGAATTGAACCCAAGACCTCATGAATACACTCCACCACTGATTTGCATGTACAGTCATTTTTTAATATTTATTTTATTCATTGTTATTATTTAGCTTTTGTTTGGTTGGTTTTTCGAGACAGGGTTTCTCTGTGTAGCTTTGCGCCTTTCCTGGAACTTGTTTTGTAGACCAGGCTGGCCTCGAACTCACAGAGATATGCCTGCCTCTGCCTCCCAAGTGCTGGGATTAAAGGCATACACACCACCACCCAGCCTGAATTTTTTTAAGTTGTTATTATTTATTTATGTGTATGTATACATGTCTGTGTGTGCTGTGGTTGTGCCCAAGGAGGTAAGAAAATTCAGCTCCCAGAAGCTGGAGTTCTGGGCAGTTGTGAGCTGCGTGATGTGGGTGCTGGTAATGGAACTTGGGTCCTCTGCAAGAACAACACAAGCTCTTAACCACTGAGCCATTTTTCCAGCCCCTGAATTTTTTTTAAGAGACATGGTTTCTCTGTATAGCCTTGGCTGTCCTAGAACTCACTCTGTAGCCCAGGCTGGCCTAGAACTTAGAGATCCACCTGCCTCTGCTTCCCAAGTACTGGAGTTAAACGCATACACTGCAATCACCTGGCTGAATTTTTATTTTATTGTTTGTTTTTGTTTTGTTTTGTTTTTTGAGACAGGGTTTCTCTGTGTAACTCTGGCTATGATGGAACTCACTGCTGTAGACCTGGCTGACCTCCAACTCAGAGGTGATCTGCCAGCCTCTGCCTCCTGAGTGCTGGGATTAAAGACATATGCCACCACTGCCCGGCCTGAATTTTTGTTTTAAAGACAGTTTTTCACTGTGTTTTCTAGGCTGGCCTGGTTGAACTTAAGAGTTCTTTCCTTCACGCCTCAGCCTTGAGCAGCTGGGGTTTCAGGCCTGTGTGCCACCAGTCACAGCCTCCCATTTTTAGATCCTCCATCACAGCTGCGAAGTCTACTCTGCCACATAAGATATAGTCCAGGGGTTAGGATGTGAATGTTTTTGGAAGCCACTATTCAGCCCACTAAGTGGGGAGCGGGGTCTCAGAGATAGGCCCCTCTCAGCCCTCCCTTCCTCGTGGGTGAGTGGGAGTAGGCGTGGTCTGGATGGACCAGAAAGGGGTCTTTGGCTAGCAATACCCAGGAGGAGAGAAGAATCTCAGCCTGATGGTGGTCCATGAAGGCTGCCTTAAGGAAGAGACCCAGGGCTGCTCAGAGATGGTTCAGCAGTCAAGAGCAGTGGCCGCTCTTCCAGAAGTCCCTAGTTGGTGGAAATTGATCTGATGTCCTCTTCTGCATGCAGACTAATACATGGACAGATCACTCATATATCAAATACATAAATAAAAATCGTTTTAAAAATTTAAAAAAGGAAGGTTCCCAACAGCTGTATCTGCATGTATACTTAGCTGGTGTAGCCTACACAAAGGCAAGTAGACAATGTGAAAGCTGGGCAGACGCTGAGGGCCCTTCGTTTCCAGTCCCAATCTACTGCCTTTTAGATACCACTGCAGCATCTTCATCCCTATTCATCCCAGAGCTTGGAACCTGGGCCTTTTTTCCTCCACTATGAGGAGGCTGTTATCAGAAGCCAGAGGTTGCCCAGCATCTGCTAATTACTACCTTGGTGCCTCCCTCCCTATTACTACCTACCTTTCCCAAGCCCTGTTGCCAGCTCTCTTCTCCTGAAGTGTGTTGGGGGGGGGGGGCAGGACACACAAAGGAGCTCCATTCTACCAGACGGTTCCAGCCTTTCTCAAAGAGGGTCATAAAGATCCCCTGCCATTGTGTGGGTCCTCTTGTGGTTAAGGCCAAGATGGGCCTCAATGAACCTTTAGGAACTAAAAACTGGCTTGGCTATGGCGATGTTGGGCATCACTAAGAGGCTAGGCATTTATTCCTCACAATAATAATAATGCAGGCTCGCTAAACCTGATGACCAATCAGGAACCTGAGAGCAGTATTGCCATGACGACCCGGAGGCACTTGATGGCTGGTCAATGGATTTGAGGGGTCTGAGGTTTCCAGACCCCAGAAGAAGCAGAGGTGAACAACAGGTCAAAACACTAAGTCCATGTGCTTGTTTAGCCTTCTCAGGTCCACGTGGTGGAGAGCTGGTACACACAGAGTAGTTTGTGTTTGAACGTGGAGTAAATAATTATGAAGACATTCTAACACATTTTGAGACAAAGTGACGGACCAAACCATGAGTGAATTTCAATGTGGTTAAATTCAAATGCAGTTGAGAGTTAAGAGAAAGTTGGTGAGATATCTGAATCTAAAACTTAGACATCCTCCTGCCTCTGCCTCCTAAGTGCTAGCACTAAAGGCATGCACCACCAGGCAGGCCTGACCCAATATTAGCTCTTTTACTCTGTTTTTGTTTTTTTGTTTATTTGTTTGTTTTTGAGACAGGGTTTCTCTGTGTAAGCCCCTAGCTGTTCTGGAACTCACTTTGTAGGCCAGGTTGGCCTCAAACTCAGAGATCCACTTGCCTCTGTCTCTCAAGTGCTGGGATTAAAGGCGTGCACCACCACCGTCAGGCAGTCCAATATTAGCTCTTAATACCGCCTAACTCATCATCTCCAAGCCCAGAAGCTTAGTGTCTGTCATCTCACACTCTGTGTTGGACCCTCTGGATCAGCTCACTGGCTGGTGGTAGTTCTAACTGGCTTCATGAGGTTTCAGTTAAGCATTCCAGGAACAACAGACATCTGAAGACTTAACAGCAGCTGAAGGATTCTGGTCCAATCTGCCTGTTCATGTGACCATCAGCAGAAGGCCTCCATTTCTCATCACATCAACCTGTCCACAGAGCTGTTGGAGCATGCTCCCCACAGGCCAGCTGGCTTCCTCCCCAACCAGTGAGCCAAGAGAAGAAAGAAGGCAGAAAAAAATCCACAGGGCTTTTTGGACTTCATCTTGCATGCACACTTTACCATCTTCCTGATGTGTTTCTAGAGACGTGTCTTGTATAATTTTAGAGGGACCAGCCTTAATACTATACATCCCAGGGGCTCAGGAAAGAGAATTACGAATGACAAGGACTATTTTCGGGAAAACAGAATCTCAGCACACCGAGCTCTTTAGTCCATTCACTTGAATACTTCTGGGATAACATCCTACTTACACAGCTTCAGTTCAGTTCTGTTCTCTAGCTCCGTTCTTGCCTGATTCCTCTCTACATTTATCTACTGTTCCCTCTAAGTTCTATCTTAATTCTCTCATCTTAATCCTGCCTCATCGAGGTCCTTCTCATCTTGTTCTTCCCCAGCCAGTACTTCCCCATCTGACTCTTCCTCATCTTCCATCTCGTCCACACGTTCTCTCTGGTCAAAATCCTCTTTATCCTTCTCCGTTCTCAGTCTCTAAGTTCTACCAGGAATCCAGATATAAACAATAGCAATCCCCTGGTCAAGCAAGCTCACCAGAATTCTATGGGGGTCATAAAGGTAGGGGAGAATTTTCCTCAGGCAGTGACCACCAGGCTTTCTTTTATAACCTGAAAATGGGAGTGAGAAAGGAGGAGGTCAACCGAATAGATACATCAAGAAGGGGATCTGTGTGCTCAGTCTACATTCCAGAAGTGGTTAGGTAAGAAGGTAGGGGTCTATTAGTAAGGTTGTATAAAAAAGGAGGGTCTCACCATAAATTGCACAAGAAATAAAGCTACCGCCTGACCTAGAAGACAGATGTTGTTTTGTATGGCCTTGGATGCTTGATAGGCATTTTAGATAAATACAGTTAGGAGTTCTTGGAGGCATGCAAGAAAATCATTTTAGGGACCAGCTAATATATACATATATTAATTTATTTATTATGTATACAGCATGTATGACTACAGGCCAGAAGAGGGCACCAGATCTCATTACAGATGGTTGTGAGCCACCATGTGGTTGCTGGGAATTGAACTCAGGACCTCTGGAAGAGCAGCCAGTGCTCTTAACCTCTGAGCCATCTCTCCAACACCCTCACCAGGCCTTCTTAAGCCATGACTTGACTTTTGGAGAAGTCCTTGACTTTTTCAAGTAGTAGCTTTTGTGATAGTAGCTGAATTCATTACGTTTTCCTGTGGCTTGCAGCAGATGTGAGACCTGTGCCAGGATCTACCCGGAAGCCTCGGTGACTTACTGTGACCTGCCACCTACATCATTGAGTTAGCTGCTCATGGAAGTCAGCCAGGTTCTCTGTGTCACTGTGCAGTAAAGGGTTAACTTTAGCAGGCCTGGATTGCTCAAACCCTGCACATTCCAGAAAGATCTGGCCCTCCCTTCCCATGATTCCAGGAGATCATCTCTAAGCCTAGTAAGTCTTGTGTACCTGGTAGTCTATGCCAACATTATTTATGGCATGAGCCTTTGGCCACACTATCAAATTGATCTTTAGGGCAGCTGGAGACTAAGTTCACTAAGGGAGGGGGTTACTACATATTTTTGTTACTCTTTTCCAAATAAAAACCCTGGATGTGGACAAGGCTAGGATTGAGGTCCTCTTGTTGGCAACTGTGGTATAAACTTTTCCTGAGAAAGAAAAAAAAAGTCTCAAATACTATAGAATTGTATTACATAGAATATATAGAATAGACAAATTCATAGAGACAGAAAGATTAGAGGTTATCTCAAGATGGAGAAGAAGGGAATATAGAGGAATGATTTCCTAAGTACAGAATCTCTGTTTTGTGTGATGGAAAAACTCCACAAATGGACAGTAGTATCAGAGCATAATATCACAAATGTAATAAATCAATACAATTAATGCAATTAATGAATATTTTAAATATGATTATTGAATGAATACTTCGAATGTAATCAATGAATACCACAAATGTAATTAATGTCATGAGTGTAATTAATCAATATCATGAGTGTAATTAAAAAATAAAGTTAGCCGGGCTGTGGTGGTGCACGCCTGTAATCCCAGCACTCGGGAGGCAGAGGCAGGTGAATCTCTGGATTGGGTAGAGTTGTTGTTGTTGGGGCCCCATCTTCCTTCTGGAGACTTCAGAGATTGCTATTGGAAAAAACTTATTTTTTATCAGAATGGAAGGTTTGGATTTACAGATGTCATGACATGTAAGAAAGGATTCCAAGAAGTCAAGAGTAAGCATGGAGAGAATTAGAATCTTGAAGATAATGGTCCCTTATAATTGGTTTCCTTCTGTCTCACACCAGAGGGCTCTTCTGATATGGGACTGAAGAATCTCTCAACCTTTTCTTTTATCAATATGCTTGGGTTTAGAGGAGGAGTGAGCCAATTCCATCTCCAAAGCCAGCTTGGTTTATAATTAAATTGGAACCACAACTACACACCCTGGATTCAGTGTGTCTTTATTTATTAGAGATTCATTTTATGCTGTGTGTGTGCATATGTATGTATTCGGGTACTGCCACATAGATACTAAGAACCAAATTTGGGTCCTCTGCAAAAGCAACAATCTGACTAGAGAGATCGCCCAGTGGTTAAGAACACTAGCTGCTCTTCCAGAGGACTCATTTGGTTCCCAACACCCAAGCTGGGTGGCTTACAACTGCCTATAGCCTAGCAGTGATGGCAAACGCCTTTAATCCCAGCACTCAGAGGCAGAGCCAGGTGGATCTCTGTGAGTTTGAGGCCAGCCTGGGCTACAGAGTGAGGAGTTCCAGGAAAGGCACAAAGCTACATAGAGAAACCCTGTCTTGAAAAAAAAAAAAAAAAAATCTGCCTGTAACTCCAGCTCCAGAGGATCCAACACCCTCTTCTGGCCTCCATAGGCACCCATACACATGTGGTACACACACACACACACACACACACACACACACACACACACACACACATCTTAAATTTTAAAAAGAGGCATCAAATAGTAACCAGATTTTAGATCCACTCCTAGAGGTCTGAGGGGAAAGTGGAATAAGAAATATGTATGGGAGGTGTCTTGTGACTTCAAGGAAGTAGGATATAAGTAGGGTATGTGACAGGACCCTTCTATCATGGATGTGGACCTCTGCTTGCGTTTGGTATTGGAGTGAGCATTGTCCACTTGCTGATCACTGCATCAGCTAAAACTGCCATTTTT
The DNA here is from genome assembly GCF_903995425.1 of Onychomys torridus. Lineage (NCBI taxonomy): Eukaryota > Metazoa > Chordata > Mammalia > Rodentia > Cricetidae > Onychomys > Onychomys torridus. Next base: position 7,327,275 of record NC_050443.1, read on the forward strand.
AGAGTCTGGCAATGTTTGTAGATGTGACAGCCATTACTCCCAGGTAGAATGGAGGCTACTTCATATGGCCCCTTGTCTCTTGTACCATGACAAGATACTCAAGAACTCAGAGCTTATCAGTTTACTTGGTAAGCTCCATGCACCTGGCCCCAGTCTACCAGCCTTTCTGCCTTGTCCCTATAAGACGTCTGTTCACCCCAAAGCTGAACTACCAGGTCTTAGTTTTCAGTTCCCCATGTGATTGATGTAATAGGTGTAGAACTGGACGGTGTCTCCTTCCTTGTCTCTCTGAACAGCCTCACACACAACCCCAGATATTGACTCAAGGCTTTGTAGGGTAGAGCTTGGGGGGGGGGGGGCAGGTCTCTTACAGTGTGCCCAGCCTGTCCCACCAATCTCAGACTGTCCCTAGCTTGCTTAATTAGGATCCTGCTGTGTTATTAAGTTTTCCTCCATAAACTGTGTATGTGGGGCCTGTCATGGCCTAGGTCACGTTTGAATTCAACTATACCATTTCACATCATGTTAGATTGCTGCCCACAGCTGGTTGGCCCATGGGTATGTGGGTCAGATAACACCTTCATGATGGTCACTTGACATCTTGTGGTGAGACAATCAGACCCAGGTCGTGAAGAGGGTTTTTTTTTGGTTTTGGTTTGGTTTGGTTTGTTGTTGGTTTTTTTTGTTTTTGTTTTTGTTTTTTGTTTTTTGTTTTTTGAGACAGGGTTTCTCTGTGTAGCTTTGCACCTTTCCTGGAACTCGCTCAGTACACCAGGCTGGCCTCGAACTCACAAAGATCCATCTGCCTCTGCCTCCCGAGTGTGCACCACCACCACCCGGTTGTTTTTTTGTTTTGCTTTTGTTTTTGTTTTTTTGAGACAGGGTTTCTCTGTGTAGTTTTGATGCATGTCCTGGATCTCGCTCTGCAGAACAGGCTAGCCTCAAACTCACAGAGATCCACCTGGCTCCCGTGATGAGTCATTAGTTCAACATGCCACATATGGAAAGAAGGAAGCTCAGCTCAACTAAGTATTGCCTGTGCTTATGTTCATGGGGACATGTTGTTGTTGTTGCTAATTGATGTAATAGTTCCCAACCCAACTGGGTGCCCACGCCTTTAATCCCAGCACTTGGGAGGCAGAGCCAGGAGAATCTCTGTGAGTTCAAGGCCAGCCTGGTCTACAGAGCAGAGCAAGTTCCAGGACAGCCAAGGCTACACAGAGAAACCCTGTCTTTAAAAAAGAGAAAGAAAGAGAGAGAGAGAGAGAGAGAAGAAAGAAAGAAAGAAAGAAAGAAAGAAAGAAAGAAAAGGAGAGGAGAGGAGAGGAAAAAAAAGAAAAGAAAAGAAAAAAAGAAAAACACAATTATCTCATGCCCTGACTCTGGTACCTGTAAGGACAGCACTGAAGCCAAAATCTGAAGTGAAAATGAAACTAACGTGAAATTATGAAATCAAAGGAGGCAATGCAAGGCAAAGCGGTAGCCTCATGTGCAGGTTCAGAAAAAGTAAATAAATGGTTAAAAGGAAGAATCCCCCAACATACTCAGTGCTGTAGCTTAGTGGCAGAGTTCTTGTTTAGCGTGCACAAAGCCATAGGCTCAGTCCTCAGTAACACACACACACACACATACACACAATATACACACACATACACACACATATACACACACATACACACATACACACACATATACACACACACATACACACACATACACACACACACACACACACACACACATACACACATACACACACACATATACACACATACACACACACACACACACACACACACACACACACACACACACACGTAGGAACAAGAGTGCTGCCTCCCACTGGCCAGAATGCAAAGGAAGCATTTCGCCTCTATGAGCTTCAGATCCCTGACTCTGCATTTCTGCCCAACCATAGAGGAGAACAACCCCATATTACAGAAAGACAGATTTCTCAGTAACTATTTGAAGATCTGTGTCAGCCTATGACATGTGAAGGAGTGGCCAGTACTTTAGTATTGTGAAGGTGACTGTTCAATAGGGGTTGGAAAGATGGGAAAGTATCATGGCTATATACCACAACACTGTGATGCCAGAGACATGTTTTTACCAGGGACACTCCCACCTCCAGCTGTCAATCTCTGTACATGGACCTCTGCCAGACCTCTTGTGCAATCTGAGATTTTAAGCCTATCTAACCCATCAACCAAGGCTTTTGACTGCACTCCCGTTGAATATAAAAGGAACAATCCTGTGAGAAATGGATAAGCTGGTGACAAGGCATGAGAACAGGATGTTCTACCCTGTTAGTGCATGGCTACTGACCAGAAATTGGAGGGACTTACCTCTGTAACTCCTTCCACTGCGGAAAATACGCAGGCAGCAGAGCTGCAAGGAATTTGTGAAGATATGTGATTGGCACAGGACATGCCAAGGGGAGGTAAACATTTTCCAGCTGAGAGCTAAGAACAGAGAGCAAAACAGTTGAGGAACAGATGGGGGCAGCTGTCAAGAAGCAGAGAAAACTAAAGCTAACCAAGACCTGAGAAGGCACAGGACACACAACAGGTATGGGGACAAAGCCGTTCTCTAGGGATAAGGACAGCGCTATATACCAGGTATGACAGGTCATTCAGCAAGCATGAGGACAGGCCATGCACCAGGCATGATGATAAAGTCACACAGCAGCTATGAGAACAGCCAATCCTGGGAACAGTCACCAGGTCCCAGTCTCCTCCGGCATGTCTCTCATGCCTGATTATGGGTTCATGTTATTAGAATGGAAGTGATGGAATGAAGGAGTGAGTTACCAGTCTTCTCAGGAACAGCCAACTCATCCCACAACAGACCCCAGTCGGGGAGACTGAGCTGTACATAAAGGAAAATGTTGTACTTTACAGACAAAATATTCAGGACATGGATACCCCTAGAAGGTGGACCCCAAACAATAACCAATGCCTTGTATTTTATAGGAAGCGACCAAGGTGACATCACTCATTCTGAAAATTTACATTTGTGTATTGCACACACTCATGTGTGTGTGTGTGTGTGTGTGTGTGTGTGTGTGTGTGTGTGCAGGTCTTGTATAATATTTGAGTGACCAGCCTTAATATTATACATCCCAGGGGCTCAGGAGAGAAAGTATGAACAGCGAGGGCTATTTTTGGGAAATAGAATCTCAGCACACAAAGCTCTTAGTCTACTCATTTATTCTTCCAAGTCTTCTTCTTCCTCCTGTACTCTGGGAGTCCGGGTAAATATACACTTACAAGCAGTAACCCCTTGGCAGTACAAAGCCAGACTTCCAGAGTCAAACGGAGGGGTGAGAAGAATCACATAGAGGGGCAGTAATTGTTAATTATCATTTGCAAACCAAAAGGGAAGTGACTCATGGGGCAATGAATTAACTGAAGACTGAATTTGGGTAATATCTAAGAAGAGAGATCTTATGTGCTCAACTGTTGTCTTAAATGAGATAGGTAGAAAATGTTAAGAATCTATAAGTTGCTAGATCAATAGGAGAAAATAAAACTGTCTTCTTTTTTCCTGTGGCTCCTCTCTGTCCAAGCTATTTGCTGCTTTTTCTGCAGGGTGGAGGAAAGTGTGCTCGGTCACTAGGCAACTTGTGTACAGCTAGATGCCTCTGGTGATAGTTAAAGGGAGATCTGGAAATAGAGGTAAGATCTGGGAAAGGAGGAAGTTAAGCTTAATTGGCACATCCGCCAGGCCTTCTCAAACAGGTAGTCTGGATGCTTAAGTTTGTTCTTAGAGAGTACAGAGGTATCTCTGATAAGGTACTTTCCTCTGTCTGGGGATGGACCTGGCCGGATGCCTGCCAAATAATGATAATTACAGGGAGGCTTGAACTGGGGTTCTGGCTGAGCATAACTGTCAGCCAGAAGGTTGCCTAAATATTCCTAGAAGTGGTTAGGTAAAGAGTTAAAGATCTATAAAGTTAGTATGGCTGTAAGAAAAGGAGGATCCGCCAGGCGGTGGTGGTGCATGCCTATAATCCCAGCACTCAGGAGGCAGAGGCAGGTGGATCTCTGTGAGTTCGAGGCCAGCCTGGTCAACAAAGCAAGTCCTAGGACAGGCTCCAAAGCTACAGAGAAACCCTGTCTCGAAAACAACAACAACAACAACAACAACAAAGGAGGATCCGAGCTAAGTTGTGCAAAGCTATTACTTAAGGTCCACCTGACCTACGTGGTGTTTCCTTATGGAATTTACCTTGAATCAGGAGACTAGCATGTGGACTGTTATTTCTGTTAGTCCTTGAAAGTGGCTAAGGGAGATATCTGATTCCAGTGCTGAAAGGGGAGAAACAGTTGAGCTGGGGGGAAGGAAGCCTTTCCTGAGGCTGTTCTCCAAATTCCTGGATTGTGTATGTCCAGAGAGTGATCAGTCCACACTGTTAGCCCTTCTAGGGAAAAGTCAATTGGGAAAGCTCTGAAGGCACACATGATTTTCATAACAGAAGACAGCTGATATATAACAAGCCAAGTAACACCAAAAGCTCCTTGGAATTTGGCTTCCTCTGAAGGAATTCCTTGATCCCTTCAGGTAGTGCCTTTGCCATAACCAGCTGAGTTTTTATAATATTTTCCTGCGGCCTGCAGCATGCAGCTATGTGTGTACACGTTGCATTGCATATGAAGGTCAGAGATTGGTTGAGAGCAGTGTCTGCAACTGTTCTCGGACTTATTTTTTGAGTCAGGATCTTTTGCTGAACCTGGAGCTTACCATTTCAGTTAATCTGGCTGGCCAGTCAGCTCCAGCTGTCTCTTGTTGTAGACTATTTAACTGGGTAAAGATGTGTTACCTTTGTTTATGCTGTGGACTATCACTTTAATTGTGTAAAGGAGTGTTACATTTGTTTCTGCTGCGTTTGTTTAACTATGTAGAAAGAAGACTCAGAGGCACCTTAAGAATGAATCTGAAGGCCTGGCAGTGGTGGTGCACACCTTTAATCTCAGCACTCGGGAGGCAGAGGCAGGTGGATCTCTGTAAGTTCCAGGCTAGCCTGGGCTACACAGCGAGATCCAGGACAGGCACCCAGAACTACACAGAGAAACTCTGTCTGGGGGGAAATGCTAGCCTTTTGTGGCTGCAAGAGAATCCAGTCTCTAAAGACTGAAGCACTTTCCCTTCGCCCAGGACATTTCTCCATATTTACACTTCAGCCAGCTGATTTCCAGATGTTCAAAACAACCTGAAAGAAGCTTCCAAAAACACACTGCCAAGTGTAAAATTTCTCAGTTCACCAGATACCACAGTTTTCCAGGTATCCTGAACTAAGTCTTGCATAGACTTTGTATTCTGGGGAGACTCTGAGACAAGGTTCACATAGGGTAACAAGAGAAACAGAGGGTAGCTGCTAAACAAACAAGGAATTAGGGCAAGGTGCTACACTCTGGAGCCAGGCCAGGGGTAGCCCAGCGGGAATTCTCCCACAGGGTTCCTATTGCTGTAACAAAACACCAGGACCAAAGCAATGTGGGGAGGGAAGGGCTTATTCGGTTTCCATGGTGATGTCCATCCCTGAAGGAAGTTAGGACAGGAATTCAAACAGGGCAGGAGCCTGGAGGCAGGAGCTGATGCAGAAGCCATGGAGGGTGCTGCTTATTGACTTGCTTCTCATGGCTTGCTCAGCCTGCTTTCTTATACTGCCCAGGACCACCAACCCACTATGGCCTGGGCCCTCCCCCATTAATCACTAAGAAAATGCCTTGTAGCTGAATCTCCCCCCCCACACACACACACCAAGACAGAGTTTCTCTGTGTAGCCCTGGATGGCCTCAAACTCAGAGATCCGCCTGCCTCTGCCTCCCAAGTGCTGGGGTTAAAGGCCTGTGCCACCACCACCTGGCTTGTAGCCAGATCTTATGGAGACATTTCTTAAATAAGGTTCCCTCCATTCTATTTTGTGTGTCAAGTTCATCTAAGACTAGGCAACACAGGATCCAAATCAGGTCTTCAGGCTTGGCAGCAAGCACCTTAACCTGCTGAGCCTGGTGTATTCCAGACCAGCGTCCAACGTCCAACTCACTCTGTAGGCAGGGATGACTTCCTAGTCATCCACCCCATGAAGAAATTATAGGCATAAGCCTCCACCTGCTGCCAGAAATTTAGACTTTTACACTCCAATATCGACAACCTGTGACAGATAGAATGTGTGAAAGTGTGAAGGTGTTGCCTTCACCCCAATAATCGATTTCCAAGAGCAGCATGGGACAAGTCAGAAAGCTAGCTGGAAAGAATGAGGAAGCCTGTGACTTGTTATAGGCGCCTGGAAGATACATACAAACTCAGGTCGTATCCTCTGAGTTTGACTTTTCTTTTTCTTTTCTTTTCTTTCTTTTTTTTCTTCGATACAAGGTTTCTCTGTGTAGTCCTGGAGGTCCTTGGAACTCCTTCTGTGGAACAGGCTGGCCTCGAACTCACAGAGATCCACCTGCCTCTGCCTCTGCCTTGATCTGCAGGGATTAAAGATCTGCGCCACCACCACTAGGCCAAGTTTGGTTTATCCGAGACAGGACCTTGCTCTGTAGACCAGGTTGCTCTGTAACTCTCGATCCTTCTGCCCCTGGCTCCAGGGTGTTAAGATCCTAGGCGTGCTCCCCTATATTGGGCCTCGACAGCTCACTCTGCTCTGTGTGCTGGGGCTTGACCAGGCCCTAGTCACTAGGACCTTGCACTTACTTGTTCAACACTTCTTTCGCCCCTAAACTTCCACTCCTGTAACTTTTCTGCGTCGCGGGTCTCGCTCCGTATGCCAGATGATCAACAAAACGCCAAGAGGGATCATTCTCCAGGCAGCAGAGGCTTATGGTAAGGATACCGGGGTCTGTAGGGGTCTACACAGCGGTCAGGGCGCAGGTAAGTATCGGTTCAGTTCCCGAGTCTCCTGCTTTCCCGGCCAGGGTTTCCGTGGGTGGAGGGACAGTAAGGTGGCTTGTGAGAAATGTAGTCTGCAGTTAGCTTCCTCAGTTGCCTTGGCAACAACCAAACACACACACACACATACACGGGGGGGGGGGACGGGGGGGGCACGAAAGTGACGTCATAATATGCCGCCTACATCAAGACTTCTGGCCTGGTGCACATCAACTCGCCCTGCTCTCCGGTTACAAGGACCTCCCCTGAGAGGAGGGCATCCTAGGAGGTCTAAAAGGACTAGTCAGGTCAGGGGACAGGTGCTAAAGCAGAGGTTTTGGAGGGTGGCCCCGGGGTCTCAAGAAGGAGGGCTTTCATACAGAGAGTGAGGGTCAGCGGAGGTGTGGGGAAGGATGAGATGATGGCCGCCGGGCAACCTCCCAGGAAGGAGGCAAGAGATGAAGTGAGGCCGTCCTGCAGAGGGTATGTAGAGTCGCTTGCTGGAGGCCCAACGAAGTTTGCTGGGAGAATTCTGGAATCAGCTATTTGGGGGGTCTAAGGGTAAGGTTTGTGTGTGAGAGGTGAGGTTTCAGGAACTCCAAGGGAATGTGTCAGGCATTGGATGGGGTGATACCGAGTGCTAGGCCCTGCACACAGGTGACTTTTATCTCGTCACCAGCTTACTGCTGCATACTAGATGGAATGTGGTTACACTGCAGACGTCAATGACAAAGGCCCAGTGTTCCTCTGAGGTCCAGGGTCTTAGGGGCAGTATGAGAGCGTATGTGTGGTGGGCCAGGCCTGGGGCCTATCAGGCAGGATAATGTCAGCAGGCGATAAAACAGGCCCCTGAGACACTGGGTCAAGGCTTGATGTGTCCCTTTGTCCGTGTCGAGGTTTTTTTTGTGGGTTTTTTGTTTTGTCTTGTTAGTTTTTCTTCTGCCCACCCTTTACCTCATCTCAGCTGACTTCATCTTTGAAGAGCCTGGTGATGTTTGAAGATGTGGCCATATATTTCTTCCTAGAGGAACAAGAGCTCCTAATGTGGCCCAGAGGAGGTGACGCTGGAGGGCGTTACACGTTTCCCTGGGTAAGTCCCTCTCTCTCCCAGGTCACAGACCACTTTGGACCACTTTTCAGTGGATGCCTTAGGTTTCTGAGGGTGTTATAGGTGCTGAGACTGGACCACCTGTCATTTGAGTAGCGCTGTGAGCTTCGTAAACACCTGCTTCCTCAGGGACTACTGGAACAACCTAGTTGTATCCCAGGTTAGCCTCTGAATCCCCCTCAGCTCTGTTTCTCTTTGGCCCTGTGAATGTGCCCGAAACACGACCCCTCCTACCTCCAGGAGAAATTTTACAAGGTCCTGCCTAGAACAGGCTTGAGTCCTGAATTTGAATCACTAGGTAATCTGGGGGAGTATTGCCATTATAAATCTTTCAGAGCTGTGCTCATGTAAAGATAACCATCTTTTCACTTATTTAGTACTTTCTTTTCAGCCACCTTATGTTTTCAGTGTGCAAAGCTGAATCTATTTCTAAATATTTTATTTTCATATATATATATATATATATATATATATATATATATATATATATATATATATATATATATATATGGTTTTTCAAGACAGGGTTTCTCTGTGAAGTTTTGAGCCTTTTCCTGGAACTTGCTTTGGAGACCAGGCTGGCCTTGAACTCACAGAGATCCGCCTGGCTCTGCCTCCTGAGTGCTGGGATTAAAGGCATGCTCCACCACTGCCCGGCCTTATATTTTTATTTATATGTATATTTGTGGGGGGGATGGTGGTAGGCAGGTACTCATGCCTGTGGAGGTGAGAAGACAGTTGTTCAGGAGCCTTCCACTTTGTGTTTTGAGATAGTGTTGCAGGCTTTCAGAGAAGTGGGACACCAAGGCTCTTTTGATACATAGAAACAGTTTATTGTTTTTGTGAGACAAGAGCTCACTATGTAACATTGGCTGGCCTGGAACTCATTTTTGTAAACCAAGCTGGCCCCCACCCCCCAACTCAGAGAGATTCTCCTGCCTCTGCCTCCTGAGTGCTGAGATTAAAGGCACCCACCAGCATTCCTGGGGCTTTGATTAAGGTGTTTGTTATCCAAAACCCTGAAAGTGACTGACTGTGAAGCCCGGCGATGGTGGCTCATACCTTTAATCCTAGCACTTGGGAAGCAGAGGCAGATGGATCTCTGTGAGTTTGAAGCCAGCCTGGTCTACAGAGTGAGTTCCAGGACAGCCAGGACTGTTACACAGAGAAACCCTGTCTCAGAAAATAAAAAACAAACAAACAAAAACCCCGAAACTGAATGTGACACCCAGCTGAACCTCAACGTGTCAATATGACCGTGTTGTACCCATTTCGAGAAACCCCCAGAGACCACCAAGGAGCCGATTTCTGATACAAGCACATAAGGGTCCTTTTATTGTCAGGTTCAACGTGGGCCACAACACAGCAGATGGAAGGAAATGTGGCGGCCATGAGTCCAGGGGTAGAGAGTTTTTATAAGGAAAAATCATAAGCCAGGAATTACATGCTTTGGCAAATTGGGATTTGTTAGAAGGGATATAGGGCAAGGTGATTTTTTTGAAACTATTGGTCTAGACTTTCTGCTTGAAACCGTATTTGAAACTATTGGATTGGACTTTTTGGCAGGGAACTTGCTGAACAGGATTATTTGGGCTGCTCAGCAGGATTATCTAGATATCTTCAAGGGCCATAAACCGCAGACAGGAAGTCTGCAGGAGGATACCACTCTGTATCTGTTCGAGTTGTCATGGCACATTCCTGAGGTCCTTCCTGGAACTGAGTACCGCAGGTGGTCTGAGATGGTGGCCCTCCTTTAACATGGAGTCTGTTTTGCCTTCACAGACTGCACCTAGGTAAAAAAGGGTCCCACTTTAGTACCTGTGAGCTCCACTGGCAGATACTTAGGACCAGGGTTGGAGTCTGTTTTTTGAATCTCAACCAGCTCATATTGTCAAATTGGAATGGTTTCCAGTTTTCTTTTGGGGCGACCTAGCCTTGGGTTTGTCCAGCTGAAACAATTCCCGTTGAGTCTACTCTCTTGTCAGCCTAGGTTAAGGTTGGTCACTTTCTCTTTTCGGACAGTCCTGATTTGGGTTCGTTGATTTTATTATCCCGATCCCCACTTCATTTCTGCTCCAGTTTTGACTGTTTCCTGCTGCACCTTCGGTTTATTGTTTCTCTTCTTCTCTCAAGTGTGAAGTTAGGTTATTGGTTTGAGATCTTTTAAAGTGTGTTTAGAGCAGTGATTTTTCCCTCTAAGCATAGCTTTTACTAGTGTGCTGCTGTTCATCTTAGAGTACTTTCATGTGATTTTTGGTTTTTTGAGACAAAGTCTCATGTAGCCCATGCTAGCCTCAAATTCAATATGTAGCCAAGGATGACCTTCAGTTTCTGATCCTCCTGCCTCAACCTCCTAAGTGCCAGCATTATAGCAGTTTGCAGCCAGTTTATGTGGTTCCTGGGTGAACTTAGGTTTTTGCTAGGCAAATACTCTATCCTTTCATCTTTATCTGGCCCTGATTTTCCCCCTTTGGCTGGTTATCTAGAAGAGTTTGTTTAGGAGCTGCAGAGACATCTCCGTGTTTAAAGTCACTGGCTGCTCTTTCCGAAGCCCTAAGGTCAGGTCCCAGCACCCACACGGCAGCTCATAAGAGTCTATACCTCCAGTTCCAGAGATCCCATGCCCTCTTTGAGCACCAGGCACTCCAATAGTATACATACATGCAGACAAAGCATCCACACCCACAGAATAATAAAAATCCTTTTAAAGTCTTTACAATTTTCTGGATATATGAGATTACCAATTTTTTAGTTTTTTGTTTGTTTTGTTTTGTTTTGTTTTGTTGTTGTTGTTTTGGTTTGGTTTTCCAGACAGGGTTTCTCTGTGTAGCTTTGGAGCCTGTCCTGGAACTAACTCTGTAGATCAGGCTGCCCTTGAACTCACAGAGATCCACCAGCCTCTGCCTCCCAAGTGCTGGGATTAAAGGTGTGTGCCACCACCGCCTGGCTTAACAAAACAAAACAAAAAAATGTTATTATTTTTTGCGTATATTCTGTTGGTTTTGTTGCTAAGGACATGAGGTTTTTTGTTTGTATTGTGTAGGTGTGTTCTACCTGCATGTATGCCTATGCACCACATCCATATAGTGCCTACAGAGGCCAAAAGAGTGTACCAGTTCTCCCGGAGCTGGGAATTACAGATGGTTGTGAACCATTTGACATGAGCACTAGGAAGTTGACTCAGGTCCTCTGGAAGAGCAGCCAGTGCTCCTAGCCATTGAGCTGCCTCTCCAGCCCCATTAAATAATGTTTGAAGGGCTGGAGAGATGGCTCAGTGGTTAAGAGCACTGCCTGCTCTTCCAGAGGTCCTGAGTTCAATCCTCAGGAACCACATGGTAGCTCACAACCATCTGTAATGAGATCTGGCGCCCTCTTCTGGCCTTCAGGCATACATGCAGGCAGAACACTGTACACATAATAAAATCTTAAATAGTATTTGAACATCAACTAATGTTTAACTAATACTTGAACATTAGCCACTACTTTTCAGTTAGGTTTTCCTGAAAGCAGACTGCCCTACACAGTGCTAAGCTATCACCAGCGGTCCAAGCCCTACTGACTCCCTTAGAAGAGGAGTGTCTTGGAAATCCCAGCCCTTCCCTGCATTATACCACACCTTACTTTGTGTCCTCGCCTCGATTCAAGTTTTTCTCATTCTGTGGTCAGTAGAGCTGAGTTCTGCTGGCCTAGCCTATGCTCACCTGGAACCTTCCCAGCAATCTCACAGCACTTGTGTAGAATCCTTTCTCAATATGCCTCGCCTGCACTGGTAATAAAGATACCATCTTCCTCCAGGACAGTTCCAGGAAGTGACTGGTCTTTGCTTTCAAGTTGTCAATGTGCACTGGAAGATAAGGAGACTCCTTGCAAACCAGTGTCAGAAAAGCCCTGTATATGTGAAGAAGCTGGGAAGGGCAACCCAGACACCACCAACCTCCAGCATTAAGGATCCCCCCAACAAGAAAATGCTATGCAGGATCAATGAGTATAGGTCAGCCTCCCTACCCCAGCCCACCAATGATGGCAGCAGGGAGCCCACAGCACACAGAAACCCTTCAAATGCATTGGCTGTGGAACAAGCTTCCAAAAGGTCCTCAGTATCAGTCACCTGATAACTAACTCTGATCATTTGTAGGATGGGCCAGAATGCCCCCAAGGGAAACTCAACCCCAGTTAGCCACCAAAAAACCAGCCCTGGAGTAACAGCTCATGTGTAAAGAGTGTGAGGAGGCCTTCAGTCTGAAGAAGCACCAAAGGGGAGCACAGGAATAAAACCTTTCGGGTACAGTGAATGTGGGAAATCTTCAACAGCAAAGATGCACTTGCTTTGCACCAGAGGATTCACACTGGAGTAAGCCATAACAGTGCAGCAAGTGTGGGAAAGCCTTCTGCACTGTCTACCCTGATTTGGTAAGGGAATGTTCACGGCGGAGAAAGACTTTATGAGTGAAAAAAAAAATGTGGGAAGTGCTTTAAAGGTGGCAGCAGCAGCAGCATCCTTCATAAAAAGAGTACACACTGGAAAGAGGCCTTGTGGGTGCAAGCAGTGTGGGAAAACCTATGTGACCCGCTCTGGCCCAGGACACATTAGCTCACATGCTCTCTTCTTGTGGGTGTCACTGTTCAGAACATCTACAAACTCTCCTGTTAATGTCTCCCATCCTTGTCATCTTGCTTCCAGCTTCAGCTGCCCAGAACCATGAGCAGATCTCAGATCCCTCTGGCTTCCTCTGCCTCTGCTTTTGCTACGTGTTATTCTCTCGCAGATGTCCTTGCTCTTCTCACAGGCCAACTGCTCACCCACTGACCACCTAACCGTGGCTGAGGGACTCAGTGTAGGCTGGTCATTTCTGTTTCTGCTACTTGACCAGCCTGACAAAACCCTCCTTCCTCAAGGAAGATCACTACATCTTTTTTTTTGGGGGGGGGGTGGGCAAGGGGGTGGGGGGATGGATGGGGGAGTGGGGGTAGGTGGGGGTGGGGTGGGAGGTGGGATGGGGTGGGGTGATGTGGGGGTGTGTGGCATGCTAGAGATCAAAATCAGAGCTTTGTCCATGCTAGGCAAATCCTTTACAATTGAGACAAGGTCTTGCTGCATTACTCGTTCTGGCCTTAAACTCACTCTGTAGTTCAGGCAGGCTTTGAACTCATCATCCTCCTTCCTCAGTCTCCTGAGTAGGATTATATGCCTATGCCACCACACCCAGCCTATGCTTCCTTGTTTTTTGGTTGTTTTTTTTTTTTTTAGACAGATTTTCTCTGTGTGGTTTTGGTGCCTGTCCTGGATCTCGCTCTGTAGACCAGTCTGGCCTCGAACTCACAGACATCCACCTGGCTGTGCCTCCCAAGTGCTGGGATTAAAGGTGTGCGCCACCACTGCCCAACACTTCACTGTTTTATGTCTACTCTCTTGGCCAACCTATGACTGCTTATAATGAATGTCATCCATCTTTAGATGTCTCCAGTCTGAGACACCTCAATTACAAAACAACGATTTTCTCCCTTACACCAACTTCTATATTTCCCCAAAACAAGGACGAACTTTGGTATTTCTTTTTCTCATAGACCCACATCAGGTAATCTAGTTGGTCCAATTTAAGCAGATTTCAAAGTCAGCTATTAATTTAATTCCACAGGCACCCCTTGTTAGTCACCAGAAGCACACACTGAAACTACTGTGGTTACCGCCTGGCTGGCCTTTCCATCTCCACCCTCACCATTCCCTCGCTGTGTTCCCAGTAGGCAGCTACAGGGAAAATCCCGTGGGTAAGTACCCAACCCTATTGTAGAAACTCAGTCGAAATGCCCCAGCTACCTACATGGTTTGTTTTGTTTTGTTTTGTTTTTTTGGCTTCTATTAAACTTCTGGTTTTCTTCCCTCTGCAAAACTGCCAACCAGGATGTAGTTTTTCTGTGTTCTTTGCCTTTAAACGCGCCCTGTAAAATACACTGGAGGCTGCTCTGTGAGGAGTGTTTTTCTCGAGTTAAGTCGCCAGTATGCTTTACATATACTCTTAATTCAGACTGGTCCTGCTGGTAGTTCCCCACCCTTCCGCCTATGAGATGTCCACAATCAACAAGCCCAGCTGGGATGATCTTTTGCTTATGGGCGCAGCCGCACACCCAAAGATGGTGTCTTTGTTGTTTTTGTTTTTGTCTTTATTCAGAAGACATCTAAAACACAGGAGGAAACCAAAAGTTTTGGATACCATTTCCATCCCCTACAAGACTCCAGGAACACGAGGTCCCGGATCTCTGGATGAAAACCTGGGCACGCTCTCCTCCCTGGCGTTTTGCGTCCTTCAGCGACCAGCTCCATCAGAACCCAGGGGCTGGACAAGTCCTGACGGGTCGGTTGAATCCTCACACTTCCACTGGGCGTGGTGACAGTGGAGGACGTCGGTCCTCAGGCTCTCGGTCTTTCTAAATTGGAAAACCACCTAAAGCATCGGAGACCCAGTTCCAGGGACCACGTAAACTAAGGCCAAGCGCCGAGCCCCAGAGCCTCTTGGAGCAGGTAGCAAAGGAAGAAAGACCCAGGCTCTGGAAGGCTGACACACTAGCAGTGAGTTACGCTAAGTCCCGCATTCTGTCTGTCCCCTCTAGTCCAGCACAGGGGCTGCCAGGGGAACGTGCTACAGGAGGCAACACGGAAATCACGGGGACCAGAAGTCCCGCAGCGTCCACTGATGCTCTCGAGATTTGAACTAAATCTCTGAGGTTTCATTGGCTCAGGGTCCTCAAACAATGCCACACTGTTTCCCAGAAGCCATCACGGCTCCGCTTGGTCGTTGCCACGGAGATCATGAAACAAAAGGCGAGCTGTCGCTGATCAGGTAACATGTACCACATCACCCAGAAACCCTTTCGCTGGCCAATGTAAACACAGAAGGGCGTTTCCGGGCTGGCCAGTGATAGACTAGGCGTCATTTGTCTCGGAGCCGGGAGTTGTGGCGTTTGACCAGCCACTTCGGCCGCTCTCTGCCGAGTGGGCTGTGTCACCAGATAGTTGCCGTAAGGAAGCTTCGGGGGGCGCGGAGAAGACACAAGCGTCAAGGACGTTTCGCCTCCGTGACATCGGCCTCTGGGACTGTATCAGCAGTACCGAGAGGGACGTAAGCTCGGAAAGACCTCAAGTGTGAGGTCATCACCATCGCCCCGCCGTTTCCTGGCCGGCTTCTCCTTGCCAGTCCTACTGACATAATGGGCCTTGACGTGACTGGGGCCTCTCAGACCTTCCCTGAGAGTTTTGCACGATACCGTTCTCCCCAGGTACACAACTGCATAGGTGGCTTTCGCGACACTGCTGTGGTCAGTCATGGGACGAACCACCTTCCCCTGGGGCTGACTTCCCACAAACCCCGTGGTCTTCCATGGGAATCTCTGCTTCCACATTCCAGACTAGGAAAGAGAGGAAGCGTGGATCGTTGGAATCAAGCTATGGCCAGAGAGGGCCAGTCCCTGTGAATGCGAGTCGGGTGGAGGTGGGCTGTGTTCTCTTGTCTCAACACCAGGGAGAGTAGCCATACCTCCTTTTAGCCTTCCAGACCCAATTCTGACATTTCATACTGCTGTTCCCTGACTCCTGAGTTCTAACGTGTTCTCCAAGTACTACCCTTTCTACTTTGCCCTTTATACTTTAGGTCTTCTGTCCTTGGCCTCCACACAATATATCTTGAGCTGATACATCCTTAGGTACTGAAAACTGGTTCTGTGGGACTATCTTCTTCCTTCTGTAAGGCCGGCCGTTCTCTCAGCACACAGCACTTAATGCCTACTTGTGCTCCAGTCTCTCCATTTGGGCTCATGAGGTGGCAATTGAGACCACCATGCAGAGAGGTGTTTCCATAGTGATGCCAGAAGAGCCCATACTATAACCTGCTGCCCTTGATATTTGATCTTTGCAGAAGAGGAAGTGTCGTTACTGTCTGATGCAGCCTGCACTTTGGGGACAGCAAGCACCGGTGTATGAAATCTATTCTTAGCACCTTTGCGTGTACAATACCCTGACAAGGGCCACTTTTACAAAGTCTGTCCTTGCATTACTGTCCTCTTCCAACAGCCCCCCGACTCCCTTCGCAGAACATGGTGTTCTTTTTACCACTCTGTGTCCCAGTAACTGTATTCAAGGCTGGCACCAACCATCTTCCCGTTTGTCCCTAGAAATGTGTGTCCCAGATATTCTAAGCACCTAACTCGTCACTGTCTCACCTATCTCCTTTCCAGTAACAACCTATTGCTCTTAGAACCTGGCCCTTCTCCTGTTCCCTCAGGATTCCTCTCCACCCAAGGCCTGCCAGGAAACCAATATCTGAAGTCACATTTCATCTCAAGGCTCACCAGAGAGCTTGTGGATAGTCAGAAAATGTGAAAAGCCGTCCTCTAAAAGTGATTTCACAGCATCGTCTGGCTTTGAAGCTCCTCTGAAGCTTTTGAGGGAATCTATCCAGTGGCTAGTGTGTTGACCATGCTCCCTCATTCTCTCCCAAGACCGAGACTTCATTTGCCGCTCACTGCCCCCGAGGATGCAGGGTGTACTGCTTGATTCCTAAGTCAGTGTGGAAATGAAACCCTCAGTGGGAACAGGGAAGAGGGCTCCAAGCGTCTGCCTTTCCGCTTGTACCTTTACTAGCCTAGCCATTTCTGCCATAGAGGTCACCTGTGGCAGCCCAGATTTTCAATCTCCAGGGTTTCATTTATCCTTACGCTAGAGATGACTGACGCTGAATTTTGTGGTGTCAGAACTGAAGAGAAGGTACCAGAACAGGGAATGGAAACTGGAGAAAAGGAGGTAACTTGGACATCATCATCCACCTGCAGCTGCTGGGCTTAGCTTCTAGAGACAAGACGATCTTCCATCCTGTGTGAGGAGCTCAGGAGTAATTCTGCTCTGAGCTCTTCGTCTCTGATAGGTGAAGGGGTGGCTGATATCAGGGGAACCGTTTCAGGTAGAGAACTCTCTTACTTGCAGATGACATAAACCCTAATCAAAATAGCTTCAACCAAATCAGTATTAGTGGTGAATGAAATCAAAATTTCTCTTCAGTATTTGGCTTCAGGTACTAATCTGATTTGAGGCTCGTGTCCTAGCAAAAGGCTTTCTCTGCGCCGGACTTTATGCAGTATGCCTGTAATGACAGGACATAGAAGGCCGAAGCAGGAGGACTACAAATTTCAGGACAGACTTGACTACTTGGCAAGTACAAGGTCTTTTACTCAACACTGCTTTCTTCAATGGCAGTTGATAGGCAGGCCTCCCTTCACAGTCAAGATGGACGGTCAACAGACTAATTTGTACTCGCTCTGAGGCATGGGAGCTTGGTTTGGGCTACTCTGACACACACACACACACACACACACACACACACACACACACACACAGAGCAGGCCAATTACCTTACATATAGACTTGTTGAGAAGTTCAGAAAGCAAGCTCAAGTCCAGGACCCTTTTCCAATAGAGTAGGGTTTGCTTCACAAGGTCTACCCATAGCTGCCAGGATACAAGAGATTGAGCTCTGATGACCATTATCTGTTCTACTCTGAGGCTGACACAGCTGGACTTTAGCTCCACTTTCAAGTATCACTTCTTATTCTACTTGGAGGAGGACAGTTATTACACCCAGAAGGAACGGCCTGGAGTTAGGATGTGCACTGATATCTTGGGATGCTCAGGAGAAGTTATGCAGACATGCCTCATGCTCATTGATGCTTTCCTTTAAGTGGCTTGTCTCATGCTTCAGGCTTTGGGAAGAAGAGAGACTTCACAAGTGGAGCTACACATTGTGGGTAAATGTGTAGGCCAATGCTTTCTTCATGCCTGGAGATCCCCAGGGTCCCTCTTGCCTGATTTGCCTCACATTCATTGTTGGGCCAGGAACACTTGTGATATATAGATCTAGGTGGAACATTAAAGGATTCTACAAACCTTTAGATTTTTTGCTCTGTTCTGCACTGCTATTATTATTATTATTATTATTATGTGTCCTTGTTCTAAAGAAAATGGAAAGGGGTTAGGGATTTAGCTCAGTGGTAGACCTGGGTTCGATCATCAGCTCAAAAAAAAAGAAAATGGAGGTTCAGGATGGTATATAAGATTTCTCTCCTGTGGTCAAGGTCACCATCAGGGCAAATTTAATAAGCACTGAAAGTGAGGTCATAGTTAAATGTGGCGGTGAATGCTTGTAATCCCAGCACTAGGAAGGTGGAGGCAGGAAGATAAGTTTGGGGCCAGCCTGGGCTGCATAAGAGACCATTTCTCAAAAAAGAAAAAACAAAACAAAAAAAAAAAATCAGGTCTTTTGTTTTCCAAAGAGCTGCTGTTTGATTTTTTTTTTTTAATTGTGTTATAAATTCCCACACTGCAAAAAAGAGATTCCCCCATTGTTTTTTCCCAGTTACCTATCTGATGTCATCGAATGTGGATGTGAATATAACCAGCTCTTGTGAGCCCATATAATGTGATTCAGACATCTCATTAGTTTATTGCTTGTATTTGCCACAGTCTCCCCTTTCTCTGACCTCCAATCCACTGTTTCTTTACCCACCTATGACTCCCACCTGACTACTGTAAATCTTATAGCCAGCGACACTTGACTGTAGACTCTGGTCTTCAGAGGCTTTGTTTATGGGTAGGACCAGGAGACAGAGGCCTCTCAACAGCTGTAGGAATTCTTGAAAACAAAGGAACCAGCTCCTACTGCCCTTGGGTATATTGGGGATTGCCACTGCACCATCCAGTTTCCAAAGCTTTAGACGCAAGAGGTCCTGGACATATGGGACACAGTGACCTTCAGTCCATCCCCCAGACTTTGAGCATCAAGGAAATCCAGGCTAACATGAACTGGGATCTGCTGCTTGACATCTTGCTGTCTCCTGTGAGGTGAATGAAGCCACTCCTGAGCCCTTCCATCTTTACACTGTTGGAGCCCACAGAGGGTGACCCCTGAAATGAAAAGATGACTTTAACACAAAGACTTTCCTTATTCTTTCTGAAGGCAGCTGGGTCCCAAGGTCGAATAACTTGCAGGCTGGACAAATAAATCTGCATGAGACTCAAGAACCAAGGTGGACAATCTCTGGATGGCATCAGGGGATTCCAGTTCAGATCCTCCTGGACAGACCTAGGTCAGGGAAGAGCCTGAACCACTGCAGATGGGGATAAGTTGGAACTGAGGGCTCCCTTCACTTACTCCAGAACAGAGAGCACAGAGGTCTGCTTTCCCTAAGAATGGGAGGCACACACTGTGAGTCCTTCCAGGTAAGATGGCATCTGGCAGTGACATAATCTGACAAAGGACCTAGACAGAATACCCAAAGCTTCCCACATTCTTGGTACTCTCCCCGGAGGGATGCTGGGATGTATGTTTCAGTTTGAGTTGCTAGAATCTGATGACTTCCTTAAAGATTCTTCTGACTTAAGGTTTCTCATGAGTGAGTCCTTTTCCAGTGAAGCAGAAGAAAGGCTCTAGCTGAGTGCACTGTGACATTGGCCACCTTCCCAGTGTGACGATTCTGGTGCTGCGAGAAACTGCAGCTTTGATTAAAGGTGTCCCTAAGTCCGATGCACTGGGAAAGCTGGTCTCTAGCATGTCTTTCCTGGTGCTTGGATAGGGTAGAGCTATAGCAGAAAACATTTCTACATTTGCTACAACGACTAGGCTTTTCTCCTGTGTGGGTTCTCTGGTGCTGACTGAGGATGGAGCTTTCACTAAAGACTTTCCCACACCAGCCACCCATACCAGCCACACTCAAGGCCTTTTTCCAGTATGAACTTTCTGGTGCTTAGCAAGGTTAGAGCTATAGCTGAATGCTTTCCTACAGACACTGCATTTGTAAGGCCTCTCTCTAGTGTAAACCTTCTGGTGCTGAATGAGGGCAGAGAGTTGGCTAAAGGCTTTTCTATGTTCTGAGCAAACACAGGGCTTTTCTCCAGTGTGCATTCACTGGTGTGGAGCAAGGTTAGCGAGCCTACTGAAGACTTTCCCACAGTGGTTGAAGTTGTCAGTCAGGCCTTTCTCCAGTGCAGCTCCTTTGATGCAGAACAAGCTTGGAGGTTTGTCAAAAGGCTTCCCCACATTCACTGCACTTAAGACGACTTTCTGTGTTAGGACCTTTCTGGCGACAAACATGGTAGGAGCTGTTTATGAAGGATTTCCTACACTCATTGCACTGTAAGGCCTTTCTCCATTGTGTATTTTCTGCTGCTCAACAAAATTGGAAATGCAGCTAAAGACTCTCCTGTACCAGTTGTGTTATGAACTTTCTGAGGGCAAATAACATGGAAGCTTCAAGCAAAGGCTTTCTTACACTGGCCACACTTATAAGGCCTTTCTCTGCTGTGAACTCTCTGGTGCTGAACCATTGAGCACTTTTGGGTGAAAGCTTTTCCACATTCACTACAAGTATGATGTGACATTTCAGTATGATCTTTTTGATGTGACCCTAGTTTAATGGTTTTTTTCAAGACAGGGTTTCTCTGTAGCTTTGGTGCCTGTCCTGGACTAGCTCTGTAGACCAAGCTGGCCTCAAACTCACAGAGATCCACCTGCCTCTGCCTCC
The DNA here is from genome assembly GCF_903995425.1 of Onychomys torridus. Taxonomy (NCBI): domain Eukaryota; kingdom Metazoa; phylum Chordata; class Mammalia; order Rodentia; family Cricetidae; genus Onychomys; species Onychomys torridus. Next base: position 7,347,819 of record NC_050443.1, read on the forward strand.
CGAGTGCTGGGATTACAGGCATGTACCACCACCGCCCGGCCTTCCCACATTTCTTACACACATGAAATGATTTTGCAGTGTGATTTTTTTTTTTTTTTTTAGGATTTTTATTATGTATAAAGTGTTCTGCCCACATGTATGCCTGCAGGCCAGAAGAGGGCACCAGATCTCATTATAGATGGCTGTGAGCCACCATGTGGTTGCTGGGAATTGAACTCAGGACCTCTGGAAGAACAGTCAGTGCTCTTAACCTCTGAGCCATCTCTCCAGCCCACAGTGTGATATTTGTTGGCATTTCACATGAGGCCGTTCCCACCTTTTGGGCATCTGAAGTGTCTTTCTTCACAGTGTCTTGTTTAGATGGTCAAGGAAAGAAAAAACCACCTGGAAGCTGTTGTTGGTTGTTTCTGCTCTTTGTGGGGCCCACTACCCAGCTCCCAAATCACACACAGAGGCTTGTTATTAAAAATGTCCAGCCTTAGCTTGGCTTGTTTCTTGCCAGATTCCTTAACTTAAATTATCCTGTCTACCTTTTGCCTCTGGGCTTTTCTTGTTCTCTTTTTCTGTATATCTTTCTTTTTTTTTTTTTTTTCAAGACAGGGTTTCTCTGTGTAGCTTTGTGCCTTTCCTGGAACTCGCTTTGGAGACCAGGCAGGCCTCGAACTCACAGAGATCTGCCTGCCTCTGCCTCCTGAGTGCTGGGATTAAAGGAGTGCACTACCACCGCCTGGCCTGTATATCTTTTTTTTTTCTAAAGATTTATTTATTTTTTATGTACACAGAAGAGGGTGCCAGATCTCATTACAGATGGTTGTGAGCCACCATGTGGGTGCTGGGAATTGAACTCAGGATCTCTGGAAGAATAGTAGGTGCTCTTAACCATTGAGCCATCTCTCCAGCCCCACATGATGGGTTTCTTAGCACTATACATTTTCTTTGGCCAATGAAAGTTCACACTGATCCAAAAGCTTCTGCCACATGTGCCACAAGTATATGGCTTCTGTTGAAGTTGTGTTCCCTTACATTCAGCAACATTTAAAATGTTTTTCAAGATTGGAACGCATATAACACAGGCATAGGCCTTCCATCTGGTCTCTCTCTCTTTCTCTTTTGGTTTTTTGAGACAGGGTTTCTCTGTAGCTTGGGAGCCTGTCCTGGACTAGCTCTGTAGACCAGGCTGGCCTCGAACTCACAGAGATCCACCTGCCACTGCCTCCCAAGTGCTGGGATTACAGGCGTACGCCACCACCGCCTGGTTTTTTTTTTTTTTTTTTTTTTTTTAAAGATTATTTATTATGTTTACAGAGTTCTGCCTGCCTGCACATATCCCTGCAGGCCAGAAGAGGACACTATATATCATTACAGAGGGTTGTGAGCCACCCTGTTGCTGGGAATTGAACTCAGACCTCTGGAAGAGCAGCCAACCTCTGAGCCAGCTCTCCAGCTCTCCAGCTCTCCAGCTCTCCAGCCTGTCTTATATGTCCCAAACTGAAACACTTCTACAAAAACAACCTGTTCAAGAAAGTCTTTCTCCACTCCATGCCAGCAACCTGAAAGAATATATGCACCAGGAAAGCATCTGTGGGGGTGTTGTTGGAAATGGGCAGCCTAGTTTTGTTTGTTTAATTTGAGACAGTCTCTCATTTGTACTCCAGGCAAATTTTTATCTAGCAGTGATTCTCCTGCCTCTTTCACCAAAGTTCTTGGGTTATAGGTGTGTATCATCACTGAGCTTGCGGGCAGCCTCTTTACAAGCACCTATCCAGACAAGTGTGGGGGCATATACTGGAGGCTGGGGCAGGTGGATCTCTGTGAGTTCAAGGCTAGCATGGTCTCTGAGTGTTTGGCCAGCCAAGATTACATAATGAGAACATGTCTCAAAAACATGAGTAAACATGTCAGGCAGTGGTGGTGCACTCTACCTCACTCTGGAGGTAGAGACAGGAGGATCTCTGGGAGTTCGAGGCCAGCCTGGTCTACAGAGTGAGTACCAGGGCAGCCAGAGTTGTTACACAGAGGAACTGTCTACAAAACAAACAAACAAAAACCCAAGAGTTGCAAAGCACTATGCTAACCCTGGTGTTACTCCTGCCCCCAGCTCCCACTCACCAAGCCTTCACTCCCTCTTGTGACACATCTATCTTGTCCTTTACCCTGCTCCAACTGTGAACTCACACAGTCCTTGGAAGATGCAAATTATGGGAGAAAGAGAAGATAGATGGGTAGCTAGCTTAACTTAGGGCAACTCACCTTCTGACAGACCAGAGGCATCTCATCTCATTTTTTGCAACTGGAAGTGAGAATGTAGTTCATTTTTACAATCCTAGGCTGAGAACATAGCTCAGTGGTAGTTTGCCTAGCCTGTCCAAGGTCCTGGGGTTGTGCCCCAACATAGAAAAATTATTTTTCAAAAACTATACCCAAAAAAGCCTCTGAAGAATGTCTCATAAAAGTAGCTCAGTGATGGTCGGCAGTGGTGCATGCCTTTAATCCCAGCACTTGGGAGGCAGAGGCAAGCAGATCTCTGTGAGTTCTAGGCCAGCCTGGGCTACCAAGTGAGGTCCAGGAAAGGCGCAAAGCTACACAGAGAAACCCTGTCTCGAAAAACAAAAACAAACAAACAAAAAAAGTAGCACAGTGGGCCAGGCGGTGGTGGCGCACACCTTTAATCCCAGCACTCAGGAGGCAGAGGCAGGCAGATCTCTGTGAGTTGGAGGCCTGCCTGGTCTATAGAGTGAGTTCCAGGCCAGGCACCAAAACTACACAGAAAAGCCCTGTCTTGAAAAACAAACATACAAACAAATAGCTCAGTGGTCCTCACATGCAGTAGCCAGGCTCCTAGAATAAATATCTAATAGAAAAAGTAAATATCCAATAGAAATATCTAATAAAATAAGTTTCTAATAAAAATAATTATCTAATAGGAAAAAAAGGGGTGGCACTGAGTGTGGTGGCACACACCTTTAATCCCAGCACTTGGGAGGCAGGTGCATATTTGTAAATTCAAAGCCACCCAAGACTATACAATGAAACCTTGTTTAAAAAAAAAAAAAAAAAGGCCGGCGGTAGTGGCGCACACCTGTAACCCCAGCACTCAGCAGGCAGAGGCAGGCGGATCTCTGTGAGTTTGAGGCCAGCCTGGGCTACTGAGTGAGTTCCAGGAAAGGTGCAAAGCTACACAGGGAAACCCTGTCTCAAAACAAACAAACAAACAAACAAAAAAAAACACCCAAAAAACAAAAAACAGCGGTTGGGGATTTAGCTCAGTGGTAGAGTGTTTGCCCGGCAAGCACAAGACCTTGGGTTCGATCCTCAGCTCTAAACAAAACAACAACAAAAAAAACAAAAAACAAAGCTACAGAGAAACCCTGTCTCAAAAAACCAAAAAAAAAAAAAGGGGGGGGGAGGGGGAGCGGAGAACTGGAGAGAGATGACTCATCAGTTAAGAGCACTGGCTGGTTTTGGTTTTGGGTTTTGTTTTTGTTTTTTTGTTTTGTTTTGTTTTTCGAGAAAGGGTTTCTCTGTGTAGCTTTGTGTCTTTCTGGATCTTGCTCTAAAGACCAGGCTGGCCTCGAACTCACAAAGATCCGCCTGGCTACTGAATGTGAGGACCACTTACCGCCTCTAACAGATGCCTTTTTATTTTTTTGAAATTTTAATTTAGTTTATTTATTCCAAGTAAAAAGGAAGACATTCCAAGTTTATCTAAAAGTTCACAATATATGAATGGGAACAGAAATTTAAACAAATTCCAAGCAAAACAACCATATTTTATATTAAAAATGCAATTTTCCCTAACTAGTTAATATTCATGATGCCCTCCATATATTTCTGCAATGCTTTTGTGCCCAGTGTATACCAAACACAAAAATTCTTAGCCATAGTTAGTACACAGCAATTTCCCATAGAAGATTTTGTATTCAAGGATTATTTTCCTTGTCAGGGGTTAACTGGAGGCCCCAAAATGCGTGGATTCATCACAGGACAGATAGTGAGGATTTCTTCTTGATCATCTGGATACGAATTTGCTGGAATAAAGAGTGGGCAATATGCATCCGATTCAGAAATTTCAAAGAATGAAAAGATGTGGGAACCATCACTAAGGTCCCAAAAGGAAATGCTCTTTTTTTGTAGGTCAAGGAAAACCCCCACTCTGTGCACTCTGTGCAACCGAGGGTTCACGGTGAGCACAGTCAAGGGTTCAGTGCTGGCGGCATAGACGTCCCCCTCTCTCACACCCACAGTCCAGAATCCGTGTTCGTCCGACAGGTCAACAGGATCTTGTGGATTAACTGAGTCTTTGCAAACGCCGATATCCCATTCTTTGCCAGTTCCCACCACTACCTCCCAGTAATGGCGGCCAGAAGTGAACCGTGAGGAGCCCAGGACGCAGGTGGAGATCTGGAATCTCTCTGCACATTCTTTCTTGTCCTGCTTCTTAGATCCAAAATAGACACTCCTTAGGTCATCAGAGATGATGAGTTTGTCGTGGGCTGTGTCCACATCAAAGGTCATGTTTACTTGAAATATCTTCATCCCGGGGTTCATTTTTAGAATATTCGGCTGTGGCTCTAGCCCTTTTATTTTGACTGTCAGGCGGCAGATAGGATGTCTTCCTCTTCTCTGCTCCTTTCTCTCTGGCTCCCAGCTGAATTTATTTTTTTTCTCCCAGAGACAGGGTTTCTCTCTAGCTTTGAGCCTTTCCTGGAACTCGCTTTGTAGACCAGGCTGGCCTCGAACTCACAGAATCCACCTGCCTCTGCCTCCTGAGTGCTATGATTACAGGCGTGCACCACCAGCGCCGGCCTGCACGGGCTGCTTGAGTTCAATTCCCAGCAACCATCTCTACTGGAATCTGATGCCCTCTTCTGGCATAAAGGCATACGTGCAGATAAGCACTCATATACATAAAATAAAATAAAAAATCTTTTCAAAAAAGAGAGAAGGATGGAAGAAAGAAAGGGGAGGCTGCTGGATACAGTGGTGCATACCTCACAACTTGCAAGACTGAGGTACGAGGATTGTGAATTTGAAGGCAGCCTGGGCTACAGAGTAAAACCATGTCTCATGTAAGAAAATAATAATAATTATGGATTAGCCTATAGAAAAATGTCTGCTCTAAATCAAGCAGTGAAGGGGAAGATGAATAGGAATCTCACTTATACAACTTAAGTAAAATGTAGCTCTCTCTCTCTCTGTCTCTCTGTCTCTCTGTCTCTCTCTCCTTCTTTGTTTTTGGAGAGCAGGTTTCTCAGTGTAGTTTTGGTGCCTGACCTGGATCTCACGCTGTAGACCAGGCTAGCCTCCAACTCACAGACAGCCACCTGGCTCTGCATCCTCAGTGCTAGGATTAAAGGCGTGTGCCACCGCCACCCAAACATAGCTCTCTGAACAGATGAAGACAGGTCTGTATCCCAGAAGCTAATAAATATTTATATGTATAATTCAGCTATCATTTGGCTTATAAGGATTTATTGGGAAATGTTATCATTTATACTATTTTCTACAGAGAAAATATTTTACTGTTTAAAATAACCCTGGACTTTTAAAGTATAACCTGGTTTTATTAAGAGGCAAAAAACAAAAACAGCCAGGCGGTGGTGGCGCATGCCTGTAATCCCAGCACGGGAGGTAGAGCTAGGCAGATCTCTGTGAGTTCGAGGCCAGCCTGGCCTACCAAGTAAGTTCCAGGAAAGGCTCAAAGCTACACAGAGAAACCCTGTCTCCAAAAACCAACCAAACAAACAAAAAACCCAAAAAAAGTCAGAAGCTAGGACAGAGTGCCATCAACCTCTGCTTGGGAAGAAGCATCAGAGGACTGATCAGAGGACAAGCTTTATATGTTGTTGGGGATGGGGGCGCTTTTCATGGTGGAGATTTCCACGGTGGAGATCGGTGGAATTTCAAGTCCAGAGCTTGAGCTTTTTACTCTGTAGGGAAGTGGCTAGGGCTGGCCGTTAGGGCAGTTAGAGTGTTCTGTGTGTGGGAACCCCACCATGGGAAGTCCTCAGGGGAAGGGGCCTGGCTACTTCAAGCCTTGAGGGGCTTACACCTTCCCCTGAAGCTGCCCCTCCCTTCCTCTAACTCCGTGGCATGTACCACAGCTCAGTAACTGGTCCTCAACTGCCACAATTACCATCCACTCTCCTAACCTAAAGATGCCCCCCAGCCCTTTAAAGTTTATTATTTCTGTATATCTGTGGAGGTCTGTGTGTATACAAGCATGTTGATGTGTGCTGTAATCACAGGACTGGGAAGGTGGAAGTAAGAGAATCAGGAGTTCCAGGTCAGACTTGGCCACATTCGGGGCTGGATAACAGCCTGTGTTGCTTAATATACTGTTAAAAAAAGAAAAAAGAAAAAGAAAAAAAAAAAAAAACAAGAAAAAGAAGAAATGGTGGTAGCTCTGCTGGACCTGTGAGTTTGGAGGTAGTAGAAATAAGAATTTGCATCTCTTGTTAAGCTACCCGGATTTTATGATGTGGAAACAACGAGGGAATAATGAGGAATGGAGTCTGTCCTCAGTAACTAGAGGCAGAAGTTACAAAGAATCCTTTTGGGTCTCCCCTCCTTCCTAACGTTCACCTCAAGCATATATTGGGCAGCCAGAGGGAGCTTGGAAACATAGATCATGAGTCTAGGGTGCTTCAGTCCAACCATGGCTCCCACTACCTTTGAGATTTCTCCAAACGGCCACTCTACCTTGCCTCCCTCTTCTCCGACATAACGGATCTTGAACACTCCAGCTCAGCCTCGATTTCAAGCAATTGCACAAACCGTCCCTATGCATCCAAAGCTCTTTGTACTTCAGTGTTCCAGAAGTGGGAAACCCTCCACACACATAACGCTCAGTGGGGAATTTGGGGAATGTGAATCTAGGGATCCCAGAAGCAAGGCAAGACAGCGAAAAGAGGGAGAGGGAAGTCCATAGACACCCTTTCCAGTTCGGGGCCGTGGAACGACGGGTCTGGGAGGTGTGAATGTGGGCCTCCGGGCGCACGGGACTCACTTGCGCCCCAGTCCTGCGGCCTCGCTGCCATAGCAACCCGGGCGTGCTTTGAGGGCTCAGCAGCACCCTCACTTTACGGAGAGAGGTGACCGTGAGCTGATCGTCACGCTCGGGCACTCAAGGCCCTGGGCACCACCTTCAGGGAGCCTACTAAACGCAAGCACAGCGCTGCACGACCACAAGGGCAGTACGCCACTAGCCCAGCAAAGCAAACGTCTGCAAGGCCGTGGCAGGAAGTCACGCCTCCGCCGCACACATGGCCGGAAGAAGCTCTTCATCTTTAATGTGAATGGCTCAGTCTACCAGTCCTCACAGCCTCTGGTAAATGTAGTTTCAACCTGGCATCCCGCAGCAAGCTTTGTGTTCTCCATGGCAACGCCCAGGCTGCAACTCAGAAGGCGTTGGAAAATGGAGTCCCGAAATAAAACATGGCATGGATGTGGATTAACTTTCATTTAGGGTTTTCCTGTTAGAGATACCAGCCAAGCGTCCAGTGCCCTGAGCTCCTTTGTTTAAACGACATGGAGTGAGTGCCCTACTAATTCAGCGGATTCTGACCCAAAGACTTTAGCATCGTTGAAGAACTCGCTAGTAGTTCAGTTTCAGGGGCAAGGCTCCTCTTATACTGAGTCTGGCTTGGCTTGAGCACCCAGGCCTGGATGAGACTCCGGGGGATTCTGAGCTCACGTAGAAGCTGCTGCAATTTTGTAGTTTGATGATGAACTTTATTACAAAGTGTTGTATGTGTATTAAGATGTATGCAGAGGTGCACATACCCTTGGAGGCCAGAATAGTTTGTTCGGTGTCCTTTCAGCTCTGTTTCCTTAAGCCCGGGTCTCTCACTGAACCCGAAAGTCACCATCTTCACTAGGCTGGCTGGTCACTGAAGTCCGAGATTCTCCGTCTCCACCCGCCCATATTCAGTATTGCCCCCGAGTGCTATAGTTACAGGCATGTGTAGCCATGCCTGGCTTTTATAAATGGGTGATGGAGAATTGTTTTAGACAGGGTCTCACTATATAGCTGTGGCTGTCCTGGTACTGACTTTGTAGACCAAGATAGCCTAGAACTCAAGAGATCTGACTAACTCCTGAGTACTGAGATTAAAGGAAAGAGCCACTGTGCCTGAAAAAACTAATTTAAAATTACATTTATTTTTGTGTGCCAGCCATGGTATTGATGTGGAGGTCAAAGGATGACTCACAGTCCCTGGTACTGAATTCAGATCACTGAGCTCGGTAGCAATCTCACCAGCAAGGGTGCTGGGCTTTTGTTGTTTGAAACTGGGTTTTTCTGTGTAACAGCCCTAGATGTCCTGGAACTTGCTTTGTAGACCAGGCTAGCCTCTGCGCCATCACTGCCTGGCTGGTGCTAGGCATTTGAACTCAGGTCTGCATGCTTACCCTTCAAGTTCTCTTCCCCACAGAGCCATCTTTTAGCCCTACAACTGTCCCTTTGAGAGGTGACATAGCAGGCAAGGGAGCTTCAGGAAATAAGGAAGACCAAATACCGGAAAAAGCATACTAGACCTGTAACTGAGAGGAAAGAAGAAGAAAAGAAAACAGAAAAGTTAAATCTTCAGGCAGACCCTAAAGTCCCAGTGGTAGCTTGTAGAAATCATCTCTCTTAGCTTGCTGGCTTCCTTCCTTCCTTCCTTCCTTCCTTCCTTCCTTCCTTCCTTCCTTCCTTCTTCCTTCCTTCCTTCCTTCCTTCCTTCCTTCCTTCCTTCCTTCCTTCGTCATCTACCACTGAGATACACCCCCAGCCCTCTATACTTCTTATTTTGAGACAAGCTCTCACTAGGTTGCCTAGCCTGGCCTTGAACTCACTACACAGACCAGACTGTGAATTTGTAACCCTCTGGCCTCAGTCTCCTGAATAGCTGGTGTTACAGGCTTGCACCATCAGGCCTGCTTCTACTATTTTGTTGTAGTTGTGTTAAACCTGAAAATTTCAAGGATTAAGACCAAATCCATGATTATCTAATTAATTAAAACAAGCTTTATTTTATAGGTGCACCTGAGACTGGCCAGCTGGTGGGCTGTCTCACCTTAAGTCAGGATTTTATCGAGTGGGCCCCAGATGTGAGGGAGACAAGGTTTTTTTTTTTTTTTTTTTTGAGCTGAGGACCAACCCAGGGCCTCCGGCTTGCTAGGCAAGCACTCTACCACTGAGCTAAATCCCCAACCCTGAGACAAGGTTTTTATAGCTGGGGGTGGGGATGATTAAAAGGCTTCCAAATGGGGAATTTGGCCAGAAAAATAGGTAGGGTTACAGGACCAGAACATAAGCATAACAATTTAATCATAACCACCTCCTGATGTTGGGAGCATAGCTTGAAAGTCCCTGCAACCACAGATCTCCAGGGAAACCTGGAATGTTAAGCACACAGGATGTCTTTCTAATGGGAAAGGTGAAAAACCTGTTCTTCCACCCAGAAAGCTGAGAATTGAAGAATTAACAGCCCGGTGAACTGCACTATCTATTGGGCTAAGTCATATCAAGTTTTTGTTGTTGTTGTTGTTGTTTTGTTTTGTTTTGTTTTGTTTTGTTTTTTTTCAGAGGATTGAACCCAGGGCCTTGCACTTGCTAGGCAAGCGCTCTACCACTGAGCTAAATCCCCAACCCCATCATATCAAGTTTTTATAACCAAGACCAAACGTGGCTAGTAATCTAAATGACCTTAATAGCCAGAGGCTCCCTCAAGCTCCCACAACTAAGACCAGAGGTGGCTAATAGCCCAAATGACTTCTATATTATCTGTGTGACTGAGACCAGGCCAGACCCTTAGGCCCTTAAGGCTCTTCCTTCATGAAAGAAATGACATGTATCCTGAGTTGAGTTTCAATATAATTACACTTCCTTGTGCAATGGTGTAGTTAGTTTTCCTGTCTGGCCCACAGTCAGGACAAATCTCTCTCACCCGCCAGTCCCATAGTCGCTCAGACCCAACCGAGTAAGCACACAGAGACTTATATTACTTATAAACTGTATGGCCATGGCAGGCTTCTTGTTATCTACTTCTTCTATCTTAAATTAACCCATTTTTATTAATCTATATTTTGCCACATGGCTCGTGGCTTACCATTACCTTACATCCTCCTTGTCATGGCGGCTTGCTGGCAGTCTCCCTACACCCAGCCTTCCACCTCCCAGAATTCTCTTCTCTCTTGTCCCGCCTATACTTCCTGTCTGGCCACTGGCCAAACAGCAATTTATTTATACAGAGCGATATCCACAGCACAATGGGGATTGTAATCTTTCACACTGTACTGGGCTTAAATACATTGAGAATAAACTGCCTGTTGTTAGACTCCTGGGAGTCTGATCCAGGTTAACGAAGCCAATCCGCACTGGGTTTTCATTCTTATCTCTCCTCTGGGTTGATTTCCTGTATGACATATGCAGGGACCCCCTCATCCTGAAACAAAGACATGATTGCCATTCCTGGAACAAGTGATACAGAACCTTTGTAATTAAAATTTACAGGTGGTGCATAGCACAATCCTTGAAAAACAGAGGTTTAGCCAGTGGTGGTGGCACAGGCCTCTAATCCCAACAATTGGGAGGCAGAGGCAGGTGGATCTCTGAGTTCCAGGCCAGTCTGGTTTACAGAGTGAGTTCCAGAACAGCCACAGCAGCACAAAGAAACCCTGTCTACAAAAACAAAAACAAAACAAACAAAAAGCCCCAAAGAAACAGACGTTTAATCATAAAAAGAAACAAACTTAGTTTTTCTTTACTATAAAATGGCTTTTAAGCCTAAAATGGAGGCAGGCTGGTTCTTCAGCTGTTATGTTTTTATTTTTTAAACATTTAATTTTTGTGTATTTAACATGTGCCTGCATGAGTTTATGTGCATTACATATGTACAGGCTCATTTGGAAGCCAGAGAGTGTTGGATCTCTTGACACTGGAATTATAGGTAGTTGCGAGAAGCCTGATGTGAGTGCTGTGAACCAAACTTGAGTCCTCTGCAAATCAGTGTCAAGCCATCTTTCCAACTCCTTGCTTTGTTTTTTGGGACAGGGTCATACTATTTAGCCCTAGTTGGCCTGGAAATATTTCATAGACCAGGCTGGCTTTGAACTCACAGAGATCGGCCTCCCTCTGGAGTATCAGGATTAAAAGCTTACATCACAGGGCTGGAGAGATGGATCAGAGGTTAAGAGCACTGACTGCCCTTCCAGAGGTCCTGAGTTCAATTCCTAGCACCCACATGGTGGCTCACAACCATCTGTAATGAGATCTGGTGCCCTCTTCTGTGTACATAATAAATAAAAAATCTTAAAAAAAAAAAAAAAAAAAGCTTATAGAAGCAACCAGCTTTTTCTTTCCTTAAAGAAAATATTTTATTACATTTATTTATTTTGTGTGGGAATGGCTGTGGGTACCTATATGCTATGGCACTGTGTAGAAGTTAGAGAATAACTTATGGGAGTCAGTTCTCTTCTACCTGGGGATGAAACTCAGGTTCTCAGGCTTGGTGACAGTGCCTTTACTTACTGGGACACCTCACTGGTCACTTTCTTCTTTTGGAGACAGGGTCCTGTGTATCTCAGGATGCTTTTGAACTCACTGTCAAAATGACTTTGAATTGATTGTCCTTAGCCTTGCTCCAAAGTACTGAGATTACAAGCATTTGCTACCACACTTGGTTTCTTTATCCTCTCTTTCTCCTTCTCTCTCTTCTCTTTGTGTGTGTGTGTTTCTCTCTCTTTGTTGGCAGACTATCTGTGTGTCCTGTCAATCAGCTCTGTCCCACCGTCTGGCTTCCAAATAACCATACAGAGACTTATTATTAATTATAAATGATCAGTCAATAGCTTAGGCTTGTTACTTACATATTAACCCATGCCGGGCGGCAGTGGTAGCACACTCCTTTAATCCCAGCACTCGGGAGGCAGAGCCAGGCAGATCTCTGTGAGTTCGGGGCCAGCCTGGTCTACAGAGCAAGATCCAGGACAGGCACCAAAACAACACAGAGAAACCCTGTCTCGAAAAACCAAAATAAATAAATAAATAAAAATACATATTAACCCATATTTCTTATCTACACTCTATCACATGGCAGAACCTTTTTCAGCACAGAAAGTTCATCTCCTGCTTTCTCTACATCTGAAACTCCACCCCTCTTTTTCCCAGCATTCTCCCAGTTTGGCTCTCCCATCTAACCTCTTCTTGACTAGCTATTGGCCAGTGGCCAGTCAGCTCTTTATTAACAATGAAAACACATGTCTTTCACAGTGTACAAAAGGATTATTCCACAACCCCCCTGCATATGTGTGTGTGTGTGTGAGAGAGAGAGAGAGACAGACAGACAGACAGACAGACTTACTTTATAGTCCAGGCTGGTCTCAAATTTGTGACAGTTCTCCTGGTACAGTCTTCTGAGTTCTGGAATTAGTGTCTCTTGTAGGCCAGACTGCTCTCAAATTCATGATATTGCCACAGCCCTTGAACTCCTGACCTTTCTGCCTCTAACTCCTAAATACTGGAATTTCAGGTGCCAACACATCCATCTCTCAACACATGTTGTTTGAGAACTTACTGTATGTTGGGCACTGCACCAGCCCACTTTTTTTTTTTTTTAAATTATGTATACAGTATTCTGCCTGCATGTATGCTTGCATGCCAGAAGAGGGCACCAAATCTCATTATGATGGTTGTGAGCCACCATGTGGTTGCTAGGAATTGAACTCAGGACCTCTGGAAGAGCATCCAGTGCTCTTAACTTCTGAGCCATCTCCAGCCCACTCTTGAGCAAAACACCCAAGGACCCTTCTGTTGTGGCTTATTAGTTTAAAATGTGTTACATTCACTTATGCTGTGGAATATTTTTTTAATGATGCAAATATCTGTTGCATTCTTTTATGTTGCATTTGTTTAACTTTGTAAAGCTGTTATTTTGCCTGTCTAAAATACCTGATTGGTCTAATAAAGAGCTGAATGGCCAATAGCTAGGTAAGGCTGGCATGCAGAGAGAACAAATAGGAGAAGAGAGATAGGAGGAGCAAGAAAAAGAGGAGAGTAGGATGCCAGGGGCCAGCCACTCAGCCAACCAGCCAGCCATGGAGAGAGAGAGAGAGAGAGAGAGAGACAGAGACAGAGACAGAGACAGAGAGAAAGGAAGGAAGGAAGGAAGATAGATAGATAGATAGATAGATGATAGAATAAAGACAGGTAAAAAGCCTAGAGGCAAAATATAGTTAAAGAGAAACAGGATAATTTAAGTTAGAAAACAAACCAAGCTAAGGCCGGGCATTCATAAATAAGAATAAGCTCCCCATTTGGGAGCCGGGTTGTGCACCCCCAAACAGTAAAACAGACAAACAAAAAACCCAACTATGACCTTCTCTCTTTCGAGAGACCAGCATATGTAGAATTAAGGAACTCAACACAAGGAAAATAGGGATTCTAAAACAGGATTCATCAGGTGGTACTATACAGAGAAAACTCTTTACCGTCCGTCCTTCAACAACCTCGTCAGTCTGCACTGAGACTGCCCAACCTTTCCAAAATCTCACATATCTTTTTTTTCTTTTAACTTTATTCTTATTAGTTTTTTTTTTAAATCAGTAGTGAATTTCATATGGTTTTTTATGGGTTTTTGTTTGTTTTTTCAAAACAGTTTCTCTGTGTACAGCTCAAGCTATCCTGGAACTCGCTCTGTAAACCAGATTGTCCTCAAACTCACAGAGAGCCACCTGCTTCTGCCTCGAGTGCTGGTATTAAGGCATGTGCCACCACCCCCAGCTCATTATGACATTTTTAAAAAAGATTTATTTTATTTGACTGCTCTATCTGCATGTACAACTTTATGCCAGAAGAGGGCACCAGAGCCCACTATAGATGGTTGTGAGCCACCATGTGGTTACTGGGAATTGAACTCAGGATCTCTGGGAGAGCAGCCAAAGCTCTTAACCTTGCTCCAGCCCTCATTATGAATTTTTTTTTATTTTAATTTTTTTTAAGACAGGGTTTCTCTGTGTAGTTTTGGTGCCTGTCCTGGAGCTGGCTCTGTAGCCCAGGCTGACCTCGAACTCACAGAGATCCGCCTGGCTCTGCCTCCTGAATGCTGGGATTAAAGGCGTGCGACACCACCGCCCGGCTTCATTATGACATTTTTATATGTAGTTTTTCTTATTGAATCTCTGTCCTTACTCCTATGCCCTGTTGACCTTGACTCTTTACAAGACGTGAGCAGGGAGCTGCAAAGAGAGGTCAAAACCCACCCTGTCCCCTGGGGTCACACAGCAAGAAAATTGGCAGAGCTGGGCCTTGGGGTGTTATTTCATTATATGGCTCTGACTGGAGTGGAAGTTACGATGTAGTCCAGGCTGGCCTCGAATTTAACAGCGATCCTCCTGCCTTTGCTTTCTGAGTGTTAAAAGAGTGCACCTCCAAGCCGGGCTCAGATTGAGTTTTAAATTCGGACCAGGTCTAAAGTTTCTGTGCTCCCCCAACACACCCTTTAAATTTTTTATTTTTGTTTCATGTTCATCGTGAGGCTGTCGGATCTTCTGGAACTGGAGTTAAAGGCAGTTATGAGCTGCTATGTGGATGCTGGGTGCTGGGAACTGAACCCAAGTCCTCTGGAAGAACATTGCTCTTAACCATCTCTCCAGTATTCATTCTCTCTCTCTCTCTCTCTCTCTCTCTCTCTCTCTCTCTCTCTCTCTCTCTCCTCTCTCTACACACACACACACACACACACACACACACACACACACTCTTACCGTACCTTTTTTTTTTTTTTTTTTTTTAAAGTTTGTTTGTTCAAGACAGAGTTTCTCTCTGTGTAACAGCCCTGGTTTTCCTGGAACTCGATTTGTAGACCAAGCTGGCCTTGAACTCACAGAGATCCGCCTGTCTCCGCATCCCGAGTGCTGTAAAGGCGTGAGCTACCACACCGGCTGCTGCTCTGATTCTCAAGGCGAGGTTGCTGTTGTGTTTTCTCTTTTGTGCGCCTGGTTAGGGTCGCCTGCCTCCGGAAACCGCGAAGTTCCCACTTGTGCATGTCTAGTTATTTGGTCCGCCTACCGGGCGCGGGAACCTACCCAGGAGAGCCTGTTGATGCTCAGGCCAGTAGAAACGTGATGGTGCTCGTCAATTTCTCCTTCCAGCACTCCGCCAGGACTAGCGGAGTTGGGGGAAAGATGCTTGGCCGTGTCCATGGTTACTGGGAAGGCCCCGCCTGTCATTCAGGCCAGCCAGCAGGAACTACGTTTACCCAAGCATCGGTAGTGTGCACTGGCCAACGCGAGCCAGGGAGGCGGGGCTTCCGGCGGTCTAGGTTGTCAGTTTGCAGACCGGCTTCGGGCCACACGGGTGATCCTGATTGGTGCGTGAGGGACCGGGCCGTCTCTGCACTCTCCAAGAGGTTCAGGTGACCCAAGACTAGGGGAAGTGAGGACGGTACTCGCAGCTGCCGGCTTCGGGCCGTGGCTCAGCACACGTCCGCTCTGTAAGCCGGCGACCCTCCCTCCGAGCCTCAGTTTCCCTCGCTGACTCGTAGGTGACGGCTGAGACCGTTAAGGGCCCTTCCTGGAGCCACGTACTCTCCATCCCCCCGCAGCAGCCCAGCAGCAGTCCTCTAGGCGTATAGCGCCCTCGTCTGACCGGGAAACTGAGGCCCCGGCAGGCTGCGAGAGGCCGTGGGCGGGGACGGGCAATGCCCGGGTCTCCGGCCCGTCGTGCCCCGCCCCCACTGCAGATTCCGACCGCGGCGAGCTGGCCTCCGACAGATAAATCGCCGCCGGTGAGTGTAGGGATCCTACCATGTCCTGGCTTGCCCTCTTGCTGTGTTGTGGGGAGGGCAGCAATTGTGTCCAACACCATAATCCAGGTGAGTGAGGGTGGCCGGTGTGAAAGCCTCACTTGTGATAGCCAAGAGGGTGAGGGCTGGAAGAAAGTTAAAGGGAAGAACCCAGACGCGCAAAAGCAACGGTGAGACTTTTGTAGTTTGAAGGCAGTGTCTCTTCTTTGGAGGCTGGCCTGAAGTTAGATACATAGCCAAGAATGGTCTTGAATTTCTGGTCCCCCTGCCTCCACTCCCCGAGTACTGGATTTGCAGGCGTGCACAACCACACCCAGTTTTTACATTACTGGGGATGGAACCCAAGGCCTTGGACATATCATGCAAATACTGCACACTGAACTATGTTCCCGGCCTGGAACTTAGCAATTTAGATGTGGAATGAACAAGGAAGGAAGGACTTGTATGATTGAAATATCAGGCAGAGGAGTTGGGACTTCGTCCCAAAGACATTAGAAGACACGGAGTCTTTAAACTGGACAGTTCCCAGTTAGGATTTTAAAGATTTTTTTTATTTCTAATTATGTGCATTTGTGTGTGGGTATATGCACATGACTGTCAGTTCCCCTGGAGCTGAGTTACAGGCACTTGTGAGCCATCTAATGTGGATGCTGGGAGCTGAATTCATGTCCTCTGGGAAAGCAGCAGACACTCTTTACCACTGAGCCGTCTCTCTGGCCATGGTTTCTTGTTTTGTTTTAAGACAGTCTCCCTATGTAGATCTAGCTGGTCCGCAACTTGATATGTACACCAGGCTGGCCCTGAACTCACAGAGATCCACTTGCCTCTGCCTCCTAAATGTTGGGATTAACCACTGCATCCAGCTCCTCAGTTAGGATTTTAAAAGCATCCTATCTTTTTCTGAGTGTAGGACAGACATGGAGGAGGCATCAGTATGCAGAACAAAGGCTATTACCCCCCAAAGTCCATGGGAATGATGGTGGGCCCTGGACCAGATTAGTGATGGTGGTGGTTAAAGTGTCTGAACTATGGTAGTTATGCTGAAGCGTCAGGTTTGAGTGTGAACCAGTGTTATGAGTAAAGGACTCTCTTGTCAGCTTAAGCATCTGGGAGGCTGGGACTACTGTAGATGTAGACAAGCCCAGGAGTGTGTGCTGTCCCAGAGTGGACTGGTTTGGTGGGCCTGAAGTGACAGATGTCTAGTTAACTGATCCTGGTGTCTTGAGTCAAGACCTGAGAACTGAAGGGGCATAGTTTCGCAGACTTGATCAGGGTGGTCACTTAGGACTTGAGAGCGACGAAGAAAGGCAAGCCTGAGCCGGGCGGCGGCTTTTGCCCTTAAACTGCTTCCGTTCATTCCTAAGTTTTCTCTATGAAAAGAGCAAGCACACACATTCACAGAACATTACAAAGACAACACATGCTGGGCGGTGGTGGCGCACACCTTTTACCCCAGCACTCAGGAGGCAGAGCCAGGCGGACCTCTGTGAGTTCGAGGTCAGCCTGATCTACAGAATGAGATCTAGGACAGACATTAAAACTACACAAAGGAACCCTGTCTTGAAAAACAAAAACAAAACAAAGAAACAAAAAGGCAAGCCTGTGGCTACTAAGGGAAAGAATCCAGCAGGTGGCTAAGCAAGAGGAGGAGTCGATGAAGAGCAGAAGGGAAATGAAGCATTGGTATGGAAGAAGGTTGACTTCTTGTATGTCTACCAGATGGATGAGGCCACTCCCACCCTACCCCCATAGAAGTGACTGGGATTCTCCATTTATGTTTATTCCAAAGAACCAACTTTGTATGTGTCTGTGTTGTATTGGTTTTGGTTTCTTTGTGTAGCCTTGGCTGTCCTGGAACTGGACTCTATAGACCAGGCTGACCTCAGACTCAGAGATCTGCCTGCCTCTGCCTCCCAAGTACCAGGATTAAAGGTGAGCAATGCCATCACTCAGCTATTGTGTATGTGTTTTGAGACAGGATCTCTCTACATAATCCCTTGCTGTCCTGGAACTCACTATGTAGACCAAGTTAGTCTTGAACTCACAGAGCTACACCTGCCTCTGCCTCCTGAGCCAGTACTCCAGGGAAGGAAGATCAGCGTCTGGGAAGTATTAAGGAGACATAGCCATAGGACAAGGAGCTGGTTCCTGCCTCACACAGCCATAGCATAGACACTATCTTATTCTTGCTGTTATAGGGCCTGATGGCCTTTGAGGACGTGGCTGTGTACTTCTCCAAGGAGGAGTGGACATTCCTGGATGCAGCTCAGAGGGCCCTGTACCGCCATGTAATGCTGGAAAACTTCGCACTTGTAGACTCCATAGGTAAAGCCCTGAATCCTCCATTGGAAGCAAAGCTGGGACCAGGTATGGCAGCCAGCTGAGGGTACCAGTTTTGGGGGCCATTACAACTGTCCCCTCTCTCCCTAGCTGTCGATGAGTGGGGCCCTCTGTCCATGGACCATGTGAGGAAGGATGGGGCCCTGAACACATGCAGTCTGATAGGTTCAACCATTTCCTGTATCCCTGAGGTGCTGGCTGGCTACATTCTTCTGTGCCTGGGTTCTAGTCGCTTCATTTGGAGCTGCTGACCCAGTGGTTGGTTCCTTATGGGAACCATTAAGCTGGCCCTGTGAGCCTCCTGTTTGGTATGACCTTTTGGGTACATAGATTACGTGGTTGATATCCATGATATCGCTCGTCCTGCTCTCTGTTGAGGCTGAACTGTCCTGAGCTGGGGCTGACCTCACATCCTCCTTCTCCCTGTCTCTCTGTCTCGTGTGATCATAGGACTCTCTGTCTCCCGGCCTCGTGTCATCATCCAACTCCAGCGTGGTGAGGAACCCTGGGTTCCCAATAGGACAAATACAGGCCCAGGCAGGAGCACCCACAGAAGACCCAGCATTGGTGAGTTGGGCTCCACCTAGGATGAACTCAGGGCCAACTTGGTATCATAATCATCCTCCATTCCTGTCTCCAACCTAGCTCTCTTCCCTTTCTGAATCCTTTGCTCATCCTGTGGCCTTTCCTGCCCTTAGAGAAAAACTTGGAGGGCACAGGTGCTGTGTCCATGCAGGCAGGCAATGACTCCTTCGAGGCCCTCCCTCGCCTGTGTGGTGTGGCTTCACTTTCCATATGGAGCTGTCACATTTGTAGGGTCACTCCTTCCCAGCCGTTGTTTGAACACTTCCGGTCGGGCTGTTCCTGTCACTGCACACACAGCATCAGCCGGGATACTGCTGTGCAATGTGGGATGCCAGGGAAAAGCAGTCAGCAAACAGATTGTTAAGTAGTTCATGGACTCAAGAGATGAGCACAAGGAGAAACAGGTTAGGGAGCTTGTGCTTGAGAGAAAGTCCCCCAGGACAGCCAGTGTAGTCTCCACCGTGGAGGACCATGGCCGCCAGGAGGGCCAAGAGCTGTTAGCTCTTCCCTCTTCTCCCAGGGCCAGCCTACTCCTGTTTTCTCTCTACTCTTTTCCACTCACTTCAGAGTCCCCTGACTGCGCTGGCACTCTGCTGTGGTCACTTCCTAGCCAGCCAGATGACCCAGATAACTATCTTTCCTCTGCCTTCAGGATCCAATTACTATGCAAGGGACAGACGCGTGTCTAGAGATGCAGCACTTCCAGGGGCTACCTGTGACGGTCCTGATGGGATACCTGCTGGTGCCTGCCCTGATGCAAAAATCCTGGAGAGGCACCAGAGTGCCTCCCCATCTCTGCAGAGAAAACCCACAGGGGTATCTGTGATCTACTGGGAGCAGCTACTGCTAGGTGCCGGCAGCAAGGAGGCAACTGTGAGCCTGCGACTAACCTCCCCAGTGGGGGTTCCTGAAGACAGTTCTTCCAGAGTGAAGGCCTTCTCTGACCTCTTGGCCCCAGGGAAGCAGTCACAGGTAGCCGGGCAGCAAAAGCCAGAGATGCAGCTAACTCCTGGGAGAGTCTTCCAAAGCATCCCAGACCTTCATGAGGCACGTGGAATTAGTGGGGCTTGGCACGAATCTCAGATAGACCCCAGTGTTCCAGAGCCCCCAATATGGGACGAGCTGGGCGAGGCCCTCCAGGCTGGCCCGGGTCTTCTTTCCGGGGACAAACCTTTTGAATGCAGGGCATGCAACAAAGTGTTCGTGAAGAGCTCAGACCTCCTCAAGCACCTGCGTACCCACACGGGAGAACGGCCGTATGAGTGCTCCCAGTGCGGCAAGGCCTTCAGCCAGACATCACACCTGACTCAGCACCAGCGCATCCACAGTGGGGAGACGCCCTATGCATGCATGGTGTGTAGCAAGGCCTTCCGACACAGCTCCTCGCTGGTGCGCCACCAGCGCATCCACACAGCCGAGAAGGCCTTCCACTGCAGCGAATGTGGCAAGGCTTTTAGCCACGGCTCCAACCTCAGCCAGCACCGCAAGATCCACGCAGGAGGGCGGCCCTATGCCTGCGCTCAGTGCGGCCGCCGCTTCTGTCGCAACTCGCATCTCATCCAGCACGAGCGCACGCACACCGGGGAGAAGCCCTACGCCTGCTCCCTCTGCGGCGCAGCCTTCAGCCAGGGCTCCTCGCTCTTCAAGCACCAGCGTGTGCACACCGGAGAGAAGCCTTTCTCGTGCCCACAGTGTGGCCGTGCCTTCAGCCACAGCTCCAACCTCACCCAGCATCAGCTGCTGCACACTGGCGAACGGCCCTTCCGCTGCGGGGACTGTGGCAAGGCATTTGCCAAGGGCGCAGTGCTGCTCAGCCACCGGCGCATCCACACGGGTGAGAAGCCCTTCGTGTGCACGCAGTGTGGCCGCGCCTTCCGTGAGCGCCCCGCCCTCTTCCATCACCAGAGGATCCACACCGGAGAGAAGGCCCTTCGGAGGCCCAGGGGCGGCATGCATTCCCAAGCGAGGTCTCTAGGGGCATCCTTAGATGGTACACCTCCCAAGGCCACCTTAGGCCCTGCAGTGGTCCCAAAGCTAACTGAGACCTGAGGTCACAGCAGTGCCCTTCCCTGCTTTCTCTGAATCCCTTTCACTCACTGTTGAAGAGCCTGTGTCCTCAGAAAATCCACTGAGAAGCCCTGTTATGTGAACCAGGTATGGGGAAGACTTGCCAGTCAGTGCCATTTACATCTGACGAGATCTGCTGTTTAGTCACCATTCACACCTATACCCCGAAAGAAGCCGTTCTGGAGAGGCAAGGAAGTATGCATGGACCCCCTGGGACTGGTGGAGCAGATGAGGACTGCCCCCAGAATCAGTGGGTATCTCACAGATATTATCTTCATGTTGATGTCGCTTCAGTGTTTCCTGACTGTGGCTGTGAAAACAGGAAAGGAGCAGGCAGTAGGTAGAGATGGACGGAAGACTCTGGCTGCGCCCAAAATAGCTGCTGGAGAGACACCCCCAGGGTTCAGGGCATTCCGTTTCCTTGGTGCTAGCCTCAGGCAAATAAATGGTTTGTTTCTGAACCTCAGCTTTCCCCTCTGGGAAAACAAAGAGGGAAGGAGATTTGGGCCAATGGAGGGGAGTATTAAAAAATATTCTAGCAACTGGATGCCTTTAAACCCAGTACTAGGGAGGCAGAGGCAGACGGGTCTCTGTGGTCTGCCTGGTCTACATAGTGAGTTTCAGGCCCCAACCAGAACTACATAGTGAGACCCTGTCTAAAAAATATAAAGGGTTAGAGAAATGGCGCAGAGGTTAAGAACACTCGCTGTTCTTCCAGAGGTCCTGAGTTCAATTCCCAGCAACCACATGGTGGCTCACAACCAACTGTAGTGAGATCTTGCTCCCCCTTCTGGCCTGCAGGGATACATGCAAACAGAACACTGTATACATCTTATTAAAAATATATAAATAAGCTGGGCAGTGGTGGCACATACCTTTAATCCCAGCACTTGGGATGCACAGGCAGGTGAATCTCTTCGAATTTGAGGCCAGCCTGGTTTACAGAGTGAATTCCAGGACAGGCTCCAAAAGCTTCACAGAGAAACCCTGTCTCGAAAAACCAACCAACCAACCAACCAAATAAATAAATAAATAGAGCTCTAACAGAATCCAAATAAAGTCCAAGTAGACTGACTCTCTGCCAGACGTGTGCTAGGTACTGTAGAGTAAGCAGCTTTGTGGGTCTTGTATTGGCCACTCTCCTTCAGATGAGAAAACTGAGGTGCACAGAAGAGGTGGTGTGGCCTAGCGGACACTACAGAACCAGGACTGAACTTAGATGGACTTCTGCAGTCTCTGACCACAATCCCTTCCCTCTACCTTCTACTCTACTGTGCTTGAAGGGCTGGCATAACCCACCAGTAGGAAGTAGAGACCTGTAGGGAAGATATGGCTCTCAGCACTGTAAGACAGATCAAGGATGCTGATTCCTCCTCAGCATTTATTCCCATTCTCATCCAAGCCTGTCATCAACCATTTACCAAATTCCATGCTATTGTTGTACCTGTTTTGAGAAACCCCCAGAGACCACCAAGGAGCCAGTTTCTGATACAAGCACATAAGGTCCTTTTTTCAGGTTCAACCTTGGCCACCTCACAGCAGATGGAAGGAAATGTGGCGGCCATGAGCCCAGGGGTAGAGAGTTTTTATAGGGAAAAATCACAAGCCAGGAATTGGTAACTTGGGATTGGGTAGAAGGGGTATGGAGCAAGGTGATTTTTTGGAATTAATGATCTAGACTTTGGGCACAAAACCACATTTGAAACCATTGGGTTAGACTTTTGGCAGGGAACCACAACCTGCTGAACAGGATTATCTGGGCTGCTCAGCAGGATTTTCTAAATATCTTCAAGGGCCATAAACCGCAGACAGGATATCTGCAGGAGGATACCGCTCTGTATCTGTTCGAGTTGTCATGGCACATTCCTGAGGTCCTTCCTGGAACTGAGAACAGCAGGTGGTCTGAGATGGTGGCCCTTTCCCTAAGATGGAGCCTGTAAAGTCAAGTCTAGACCTTCACAACATCTGAAGTGGTGGCACAAACTTTAGAGGGCTGCTTATTTTTGCTGGGCTTAGCCATCATGTACCTCCCTGTTGTCGTTGTCCCCACTGTGATCAGAAGGTAAAGAGCTGAGCAGGAAGGACTGGACATTTCCTATGACTTCTGGACCACCCTTGCCAGTATAATGACCCGGAATGGTGAGGACAGATGGGTGAGATTCAATTTGCTTCTTGTAGCCATTAGACCGGGTCCCATTTGGACCTGATGCAACACCAGCAGGGAAATGGAGGCATGGTGGCATGCGCCTTTAATCCTAGCACACAGGAGCCAGAGGAAGGCAGGGATACGCAGAGAAACCCTGTATCAACAACTTAAAAGAACTAGGCTTGATGATGCATGCCTGGAAGCCCCACTTCTGGAGTTCAAGGATAGTTTGAGGCCCTATTTTAAGAAAAAAAAAAAAAAAAGTCAGGTATTTGTGGCGCATGCCTTTGATCCCAGCACTCTGGAGGCAGAGGCAGATGGATCTCTCAGTTCAAGGCCAGCCTGGTCTACAGAGTGAATTCCAGGACAACCTCAGCTACAGAGAGAAACCTGTCTTGAAAAACAAAAAAGTGTTGAGATACCTTGAAGTTTTTAACATCTGTATGAACAGTAATACTTTTTACCTTAAAACTGCAGATAGTATTAAATGGATATACACAGACCCGCCATTGGAGTGTCAGTACAGAGATTTGGAGATTTGGCTTAAATCTGGGTTCGCAGAGGGGCCAAAGGGTAGAGCTATAGCTTGTCTGCAGCCCAGTATAGGGTGGGTTATCTACATCCCCCTGGGTGGCCATAGGTGGGTGGGGGAAGCCAGGAGACCTGGGCAGAGTGGGACGGTCCCAGAGCAGCAGTTCTGTTGAAAGATGAGCCTTTGTGGATCAGACTGTGGGAGAGAAAAGGGTGGGAAGACCAAGGCAGTGCTGTGATGGTGCCTGCTATTGAGCCTGAGTGCATGTGCAAAGTTGACTCCAGCCCTGTGGGAACTCCAGTGCCATCACCTGAAGAACCTTGCAGGGATGGTGGTGCATACCTGTAACCCTAGCACTTGGGAGGCTGAGACAGGAGGATCTGGAGTTAAAAGGCCAGACTTGTCTGCACATCAAGTTTGAGGCCAGTGTGAGGCTACTAAGACAGTTTGCAAAAAGAAAAAGAAAAAGGTCAGATGTGTTGATTAATACCTTTAATCGCACTCAAGAGACAGACAAGCAGTTCTACATAGCAAGGTCCAGAGCAGTTGAGGCTGCACAATGAGACCTTGTCTCAGAAAAACACCCCCCCCCCCAAATAAATCCCCATGACCCATCTTGCAGCTATCCTCTATACTTGAGACATGCGTGTCCCACCCATTTGCCAACGGGATCAGCTACATCTTCCACTAAATCTCATGAGTTCATGCAAGGAGAGGTGTTGTGCAGGACCTAGCTGCCCCAAACCCTGTAAAGGCAAGTTCTCTGTGCTAGGCCTCCTGATACTCAGCAGGCCTACTCAGCTCCTCTTGGATGGAGCTGTGTAATGCCAGGATGGCTCAGGACTGAAGCTATATGTTGAGCAAATGAGTTCCCCAGCAGTCCCAGGAAAGCTGAAGCACATGTCCTGAGCCTTCCTGGCCCCCAGAATGGAATCAATACCATCTTCTCTTCCTCACCAGCTTCCTCTGCTTGTGTCCTACTGCCCTTTAGTTCTACCCTTCTTGAATTTACATCTTCCAATACCCAGAACTGTTCTGTGCCCCTATGTCTGGTCTTCCCGGGCAACTATGGCTATTCTGGCTGACCCCTCTTAACAGGCTGTGACTGTAAAAATGTCCTGGGGCTTTCTAAGTAAAATGTTACACCTGCTAAGTTTGGTTCCACTCACCTATATTTTCAGCACTGGGAAGAACTGAAGCTGGCCGGGCAGTGGTGGCGCATGCCTGTAATCCCAGCACTCGAGAGGCAGAGCCAGGCGGATCTCTGTGAGTTCGAGGCCAGCCTGGGTTACCAACTGAGTTCCAGAAAAGGTGCAAAGCTACACAGAGAAAACCTTGTCTAAAAAAATAAAATAAAATAAAATAAAAAGAAAGAAAAGAAAAACTGAAGCTGAAAGACAGAGAGTTAGAGACCAAACTAGGATTTAGAAACAATGAAGGAAGGAAAGAAGAAAGGAAGAAAGGGAGGAAGGAAGGAAGGAAGGAAGGAAGGAAGGAAAGAGAAAAGAGAAAATCCACAGGGAGGTGGTGTTGCATATCTTTAACCCCAGCACTCTGGAGGCAGAGGCAAGTGGATCTCTGTGAGTTTGAAGACAACTTGATCTATAGAGCTAGTTCTAGAACAGCCAAGGCTGCCCAAAGAAACCGCATCTCAAAAAAATCAGAGAAGAAAACCACCACCCCAACAACAAAACAAACACATGCACCACTCTTAGCTCACATAGGTCTACTGGTAACAATGGGGGAAATGTAATAACAGTGGCCCTTGGAAGCCAGGAGTAGATGAGTCATCCCTTATTCAAGGGAAACCAAATACTGAGCTGACACAGAGCCTGTCTCATGATTTTCCTGGGCAGACATAAACCAACACTCCCCAGTTAGGGAGAGAGAAAACATAAAGAAAGCCCTAAGTCCTGCTTGGCAAATAAGTTTATTGGGGTTACAAGAACATGGGTGACTGAAGAGTCCAAATCAGTTTTTTACCTTAAAATTCAGCCTCCCCCTGCCACATACAGGGTTTCTCTGGCAACAGCTTTGGCTGTCCTGGAACTCATTTTGTAGACCAGGCTGGACTCGAATTCACAGAGATCCACCTGCCTCTGCCTCCCTAGTGCTGGGATTAAAGGCGTGCATCACCACCGCCTGGCTAAAATTTAGCATTTTCAGCATTTCTAAGACAGCACACAGTTGGGCAAGAAGGACTGGTGACCGAAATGTCCCCCCACCTGAACAGAAAATGTTAATACCCCAGTTCCATAGACCATTTCTATTTCATTATTGTAAGGGCAAGGTCATTAGGTCACCATAAGCCCTCCACTTTAAGATGGCTGAGAGGCCAACCTAGGGAACTTAGATTCGGCCTCAAAAAAAAAATTTTTTTTTCATGGTTACATTGATCAACCCAATATTAACAGTAATTAAGGGAGTTGGGGCTAGCTCAACGGTTGTTTACCTGGTGAATATTCAGCTCTAGATTTAAAGCCTGGGGGAATAGGTCTACCCCTGCAGCACAGTGAAAGCGCCACCTAACCAGGAAGGGGAACCCTAGAACAAGGGTGCTTCCTGGAAGAGCTCCCTGGGAAGCCCCTTAATGCCTAGCCCCTCCCCACTGGGTGGGTGTGAGAGCTGTGTCCAGAGTCTCTGTGGAAGACCTCACCTCAAGATAGTTCAGCTGGTAGGCCGAGTTGACAAACTCTACGTAGCCACGTAACTGCTCAGGAGTTTCAGATGTTGAGAACTGCTGCTCTCGGCCAGCAGCTGGCAGCCAAGAGGGAGAGGGGTAGGGGTGGGGGTGGAGGGAGGGCGGGTGTCCCAGGAATCAGTAGAAACCAGAATACACAGATCCAGTTTAGGATTGAATGATTATATCATGGTTCACACTCTGGGTAAGTGAAAACAAAACTCACGCCCTCTGCAACTAAATTTGAAAGCCATTAACTAACTGCTGCGTGTGGTGGCCCACGTCTTAAATCTCAGCAGTCAGGAGGCAGAGGCTTGCAGATTTCTGAGTGAGTTCCAGGCCAGCCGGGGACTTTTTTTTTTTTTTTTTAATGCTGAGGGTTTTCTAGTTTGTTTGTTTGTTTTTTAATTTATTTATTATGTATACAGAAGAGGGCGCCAGATCTTATTACAGATGGTTGTGAGCCACCATGTGGTTGCTGGGAATTGAACTCAGATCCTCTGGCAGAACAGCCGGTGCTCTTAACCTCTGAGCCATCTCTCCAGCCCGACTTTTTTTTTTAACCTTGTTCCCCCAAAACAAATAAATAAAGCCACTAACTTTATTTTTATTTTTTAAAGATTTATTTATTTATTATACATACAGTGTTCTGTCTGCATGTGTCCCTTGCAAGCCAGAAGAGAGCACCAGATCTCATTACAGGTGGCTGTGAGCCACCATGTGGTTGCTGGGAATTGAACTCAGGACCTCTGGAAGAGCAGTCAGTGCTCTTAACCACTGAGCTGTCTCTCCAGCCTGGCTAACTTTATTTTGATAAAGCCCTTTTCCCAAAAAGCTTTGGAAAAAAATCAACATAGGTCACCTTGTCTAACTACAGCCTCCAAATTAAAGGTTGAGTGTGTCTCACAATCTCAGACAGAAACCTCCATCCTCATTTGCAGTACTGTTATCTAAAGACTGTTAATGAGGGGGTAATGACATGGTTACCTCCTGAGAACGCTTGCCCACGCATGGGCCTATTGCCCCCACAATACCAAGGGAGCTTAACGGGGTGTTAACAGAAGCCATATTGGGTCTTCCGCGCCCAACA
Source organism: Onychomys torridus (assembly GCF_903995425.1). Lineage (NCBI taxonomy): Eukaryota > Metazoa > Chordata > Mammalia > Rodentia > Cricetidae > Onychomys > Onychomys torridus. The sequence goes on from NC_050443.1 coordinate 7,375,047, forward strand.
TTGCCTCCCACTGGGATCGTCTGGAACCGCCACCTAGTCCTCTTCGGCCGTAGGACGACGCTAACAAGTGTTGCTTTGGAAAGAGCAAAAGGGAGTAGGTTGTGCACTAGCTGTTACCTAGGAGACACATGGACCGACGATACCTTCTGTAATGAGCGTCAGCTCTAATTGGTCAGGACGCCTCACCACCCAATAGAAACCAGGTCCGCTGTGCACATGCGCTAGGTCGCTAACCCGCAGTCCGGGTCGGCAGTGGGTGAGTCCTTCGGCTGGGGTGCAAAGGAAGAACGGTTGTCAAGTCAGAAGAGGGAACCCTGGAACGCTGCGGCACCGCGGGCTCAAGGAGAGGAACGAAGCACCTCGCGCGCGCGAGACCCTGGAAACGCGCTGCCGTCCTTGCTGAGGCTCACGGGAGACGTAGTCCGAGAGGAGGGGGCCGTGTCTGTGGGGCAGGTGCAGGATTGGCCAGACCGGTAGGGTAATGCGCAAGGCGGGGCGTTCTGTGAGTGGAGGTGGGACGCGCGGTGTCACTTTCCGGAAGTGCCCCGAGCTCCTGGGGCGCCCAGAGGCGTCAGAGGTGAGCTCACTCCTGGCTGGGCTGGGCGAGCTCCGAGAGCGCCCCCAAGCCTTCGAACCCAGAACGTCGAAAGACCCTCCCCTTTCCTGTGTCAGAGACCAACACGCCCAACTCTAAGGTTCTCCTTGACAAGACAGGTGCCCCAGGAGAGCCGGTTTCAATCCAGAACCTAAGGACTGGGACGCAAGTTGCATTTTACGACTCCACACAATACAGGCTGTTTGGTTTGGCTTTTGCTTGCTAAAGCAGTGCGTGCATCCACAGCGCGCAGTCACCACACCCATCTGGGAGCGCACCCGGGCTTTCAGCTCCGTCCCAGGTGATGTACTCAGATCCCAGAGCCAACTCTTCAGACAACACAACCTGATCTGCCTTCTGCCTAAAACCTCAGGGCTCCAGGTCACTCTGAACAATGGTCCTACCTGTGCCCTCCTGACCCTTTGCTAGGGGAACCACCTTCATCTCCCATAGTTCTCTGCCACACCCAATGTTTGAACCAGCCATTTGCAGTTTCCTAGAAGAAGGTCCTCGGACACCTTCCACCCAGGCATTTATCCTTAAGGCGTCCTCCAGGTCTCAACTGCTATGAGCTTGCACCTCCCGTGACCTTCCTTGAAGTGCTTGTGGCCTCAGGGTTTATTTTCCGGGCTTCTGGGAGGGGGCTGGTGTGTGCCTTTGGCCTTAGATGACACTATGATTCCTCCTTTTCTGTAGGTCCCTGTTGTCAGCTCCAAAAAGACCCTTCCAAACAAGAATGCCATCGCCTCTGGGCCCCCCACACCTATCCGCCAGGGACTCCAAGACCACCACTGAGGAGCCTGAGGCTGCGCGACTCAGATTCCGGGGTTTCTGCTATGAGGAGGTAGAGGGGCCCCGAGAGGCGCTGTCCCGGCTTCGAGAGTTGTGTCACCAATGGTTGCAGCCTGAGTCACGCTCCAAAAAGCAGATGATAGAGTTGCTGGTTTTGGAGCAGTTCCTTGGTGTGTTGCCCCCTGAGATCCAGGCCTGGGTTCGAGGGCAGCGACCAGGAAGCCCTGAGGAGGCTGCAGCCCTGGTTGAGGGGCTGCAACATGATCCTGGGCAGCTGCTGGGCTGGGTGAGTGTGATGCCATTAGCTTCTAAAAGGGACAGACTGGAGGTAGAGCCCCTGTGACATGCTTCTCTTCAGGTCACAGCCCACATCCTGAAGCCAAAGATGCTTCTTACAGAAGCAAAGACAAAGGAGTCTTCAGGGAGCCACCACGTCTCAGTAGCAATGGAGTCCCCCAAGGCAGGTCCTGCAGAGGCACCACAGGATGCGGGGATAGACAGATCTACGCAGATCGATTGCAGTGTGAAGGAGGAAGCCGGTGCTGATGGACAGGAGATAGGTGAGGGGATGCAACATCAGAATTTCAAGTCCCTGGGTATGTTGAGGGGCGGGTCATTCTAGGAGAGATTGTACCAGGGCTAAGACTCCTGAAATAAGTCTGCATGTCCTGATTTGGGATAGAGACCCTGGAGAGACTATAAAGCTGGATGTCTGTGATGCAACAAGACAAGGCTGACTTCCGACCATGTCACATGGCAGAGGCAGGCCAAGTGTAATGCAGTAATTACAGCTTGACACTCCTTCCCATCTGCCTGTCTTTCTCAGTATCCCCAAGTCCCCTGCTTCCAGGCCAGATTCCTGAGGGACACCGTGGATACCAAGAACCAGCCTCCACGTCCTCCCACCCAGGAAGGGTCCAGGTAAGCACCCTCCAGCAGGGAACGTGGGCCATGGGTGTAGGAGGGGGAGTGTCTCTGGTGGCTGTCTTCTGCCCTGTGGCCTTGGAGGATCCCCTGCCAGTGACGCGTGTGTTTTTTCTTACTACTCCTGCGTATTAAATGCCTTCCCTCCCAGCAGGCTCTGAGAGCTGAAGACTAGACTGGCAGTCTCTCATTGGAAATGATTTAGGCCTCAGGTCTCAGGCCTGGTCCAGAGTGACCAGAACTGGTGGGCATGACTTCCTCACCTCCAGAGAAGTCAGTTACTGGAAAGGCTTGCAGTACCCAGAGGCCTGGGCCAGCTGTTATGTGTGCAGATGGAGAGGAGACTGCACTGCAGGATCCCCGCATTCCTGAGAGCAGATCAAGACACCCTCCCTGCATGCGCCTCAAGTCCTTTCTACTGCTCTTCTCAAAGTGCAGTGGCCTGGGACCTTAGTTAAAAGCCCCTGCTCCCTGAGTGTGTATAGTTAATGTGGAGGGGATAGCGATCTTGCCCTCTCCAGCTTCTCCCTGTTTCTGTGCTCCTCCACTTGAGAGCTCCCTTCCTCAACAGAATGTCTAGTGAAGGTGTGCTTCAAAGTTAAGGTACCCCTCTAGGATCCCTCTCTGGTGTCCTCGCTTCCAGCCAGCATCATCTCTAGATGTAGCCTAGAAATTCTGTTATTTTTTCTAACCTACCAAAGACCTATATGGCAGACATTAGTACAGAGGAAAAGGTGGATCTTTTAGGCAAGGAATTCTTTCCTTGGGAAGGCCGTTACAGGTAGGCCCCGGTCCTGCCACCAAACTCACCCTCTTCAGACCTTGCCTGAACCAACTGGCAGAAAGCCCCCGAGCTTTCGCCATCACTGATGCCTCCTCACTTCATCACAGCCCTGAAATTCTTCATTATCCTTAACCTTAGTGTTCCCACACACACAACCTTTTTGGGTTTTGTTTTGTTTTGTTTTGAGACAGCATCTCTCTACACACCTCTGCACACTGTCCTGAAACTAGCCATGTAGACCAGGCTGGCCTTGAACTCACAGAGATATGCCTGCCCCTGCCTCTGAGCACTGGGATCAAAGGTATACCCTACCATGCCTGGCTCCTTAATCCTCTTTCTAAAAAATAAAATTAAATAAATAAAGGTTTTGGGAATGTAACTCAGTTGGTAGAGTACCTGCCTAGCATTCATGAGGTCCTAAATTTTATCCCCAGCACTTCATAAACTGGGTGTGGTACCACTCACCTGTAATCCCAGAACTCAGGAGGTGGAGACAGGAATATCAGAAGTTTAAAGTCATCCTCAGCTATACAATGAGTTTGAGGCTAGCCTGGACTACATAGACCCAATCTCACACATACAGACCCCAATAAAGGCCAAAAGAAAAAATTTCTTACCCCAAGGAGGTTTCGATTTTGTTAATCAGTCTTGATAGAAAGTGGCTGAGTCCAGGTAGTCTCCTGGCCTTTTCCAGCACATCCTGTACACAGTTTAGCGACCAGAAGAAGGATGGGGACAGCCATGGTATCTCTGTTGAAAACCCACCCACAATTTCGTCTTTCTGGCCATCACTGAGATAGGCCGCTGAGAAGACAGTTGACAGGTGAAAGCTGACCCAGTACTCACAAAGGCCAGTTCTGACTTAGTCCTTAGCCTGCTGCAGATAAAGATTAGGTAACCTGACACCCACTGGGTGGTGGATAAGGATGTGAGGCTGGGTGGGAGAGGCAGTGACTGGTTGCATCCTTGCAGAAGGAGTGGGGCCTGTTGGACTCATCACAAAAAGAGCTGTACTGGGGCGTGATGCTGGAGAAGTATGGCACAGTGGTGTCCCAGGGTGAGGTTTGATAGCCCTTTCTCTGTCCTGTCTTCCCTGCCCCATCCTCCACGTGCTTCCCTGCATGCGCTAGGCCCCCACAGGGGCTCCCGGTGCAGCAGCCCAGCATCTGGCTGCATCTCTTTCCTACCAGAAGGTGCCCACCCACACACTTCTGGGCAAGTCCCCATGTAACTGAGCCCCCAAATGAACATTCTCCCCACCCCAGCAAGCCTGCCACTGCTAGAGCCAGATATACAAGTTGAGTCTGAGCGGAGGCCAAAACGGGAGACCCCACACACAGGACCAGAGTCCCTCAGGAGCCATTTCCCAGAAGTGGGAGCCATTGCAGGTCCAGAGCTAGTTCAAGCCTGCACATCCTCTCCAAGCGAGAGCCGGAGCCCTTGCAAGGACCCTTCAGGCTTGTCTCCCATACGACTGCTTGAAGCCCCTGCTAGGCCGGCACCTCGGAAGCTGTACACTTGTGAGCAGTGCGGCCTCAGCTTCGATTGGAAGTCTGTTCTCGTCATCCATCATCGCACACACTTGCGTGGGCCAGGCCTGGAAAGGCCACCCCAGATGTCCCGGGAGCCAGCCATTCGGTGCTCCGCTGGCCTTCGGGGCTATGTGTGTGTGGAGTGTGGGCGCAGCTTCAGCTGGAAGTCACAGCTGGTCATCCACCGCAAGAGCCATGCAGGCCAGAGGCGCCACTGCTGCCGGGACTGTGGGTGCAGCTTTGACTGGAAGTTTCAGCTGGTCATTCATAGGAAGAGCCACCAGCCAGAGGGCCCATGAGCAGTGGGAGAAGGCTGTCTCACCTTGGGAGCCTCCAGCCCCTAATGCAGCACTCCAGGCATCCCCACCATCCAAGAGGAGGCTCTGGGGTATTCCAAGTGGATCATGGACCCCAAGAAGATCCCTTGTCCAAAGTCAGACCACCTAGTGTAAGAAGAGGCTGTTTCCTTCTGCCCCTGCTTTCTGGAGCCTGGTCTGGCCTGAACCGTACTAATCCATGGCTGGGGTCCGGCATGTGTAAGGGAAGGCCTCTCCCTGCTTTGGAATGCTCAGAAACTGCCTTAGGTTCCTCCTTGCAGTGGCTGGGCAAGGTGTCTCTGTGGAAGGTACAGGAAACCACAGCTACCTTTCCATCCTCTTGCATGTGACCCTCAACTAACGTGCTAGATTTTCAACATAAGTTATACGTCTATAAGTAGAATTTCTGAGGAAGAATTCTGACTTCTGGCTTCCACTGATCAAAAGAGCAGCCTTGTGTGCTGGCTGACCAGCTACAGGAACCACCAGGCCGCTGAGCCCAGACAGTGCAATTAGTCACTTCTCTCCTCCAGTCTACCTAATTCCTTGGCCATACACATCGCTCACCACCCCTCTGGCCTATGAATTCCTGAACCTGGTCTTGGATGAACAATAAGGGACTTTCCTTTATGAGTGTGAGGGGATATGAGTGGCTTCTGAGAAGGTAGACAACACATGGGTGCCTCAGGCCATGCGTGCCTCCAGGTCAGGCCTACACCCCACACAACCAGGTTCATCATTAAACTGGAGGGAACTGTGACCCTCAGGACAGACACTTATAATTTGTCAGTGCGTGGTGTTCTATTAACTGTGCCCGTAAACCAGGTGACTCAAAACATCTATTTGCTCATTGCGCCAACATCAAAACAGTGAAATATATCTCACTAGATCAAAGATGTTATCAGGGGAGCAGGCTCCACCTGGCAGGCACAGAGGTTACCTGAGGCCCTTGGCTTATGGCCTCTTTCTCTGTCTTCAGCAGTGAGCAGTTGTTTATCTCTTTGGAGCATTGACTCTGATTTCCACTTAAAGGACCTTTGTAGTGGCATGGGCCCCTCATATATTCCAGGGGTGATCACCATCTTAAGGTCAGATGATGAGGCAGATTTTAGTTTGCTTGAGACGGAGCCTCCTCATGTAGCATAAGCTGGCCTCTAACTGGTAATCCTCCTGTCTCAGCTTCCTGAGTGCTGGAACTATAGGCTTGTACCACTAAGCCCAGGTTGGTATTTTTTAATTCTCTGTATGTGCGTTTGAGATAGTCTCGCTATAATGTCCAGGCTGAACTCACACTCTTTGTGGCGGTCCAGCCTCAGCCTCCTGAGTGCTGGGATTAAAGGTGTGTACCTTAAAGACTTTGCATTTTAAAATTCAGAAATACGGAGCAGGCTTCAGTGTTGTCAGCAGATCTCTGTTAGTTTGAGGTCAGACTGATTTCCGTAGTGCGTTCCAGGACAGACAGGGGCTATGTAGTGAGATCCTGTCTCAAAATAAGGAGATAAATAAGCAAATAAATTCTAGAGATGGGCATATCAAAGTGTCTTCTAGAAACTTGGGTTTTTAGTACCACATTCTTGCTCACTTCTCCAGTTCTCTCTCTCTCTCTCTCTCTCTCTCTCTCTCTCTCTCTCTCTCTCTCTCTGTCTGTCTCGTGTGTGTGTGTGTGTGTGTGTGTGTGTGTGTGTGTGTGCGCGCGCGCGCGCGCGCGCGCGGGGCGGGGGGGGGGGGGGGGTCTCTTCTAGCTATTCATCTCTGTTAATGTTCATTCTGGGATCCAAACTCCGGAGGTGGAATTGAACTCTGGTCCCCATGACTTCACATCCAGTGCTTTTAACCGCTGAGTCGTCTCTCCAGTTCCTTGGGGTGGAACATTATTGAGATGTTTGCTCAGTCAGCGCCCCTCCTTGCTGCTCCTATGTGCCTCTTCTTTCATGTCCAGAGGTACGTATGCCTCCCTGTTCCTCCGGGCTGGTCAGGAGTGCTTTGAACCTTCATGCGTCCCTTAGATCTCTTGCCTGTTCGTTACTTTTGTCCGAGACAATTGAAGAACAGTGTCAGTTCCCAGAGCAAGCTCCAGAATCTGCTCTTCACATTGGTTTTGGGGGGAGCTGAGATGATCTCTCCATATGACCCAAGCCTGCCCTCAGTTCTTGTTTGTTTGTTTGTTTTTTGAGACAGGGTTTCCAGGTTTTTCTGTGTAACAGCCCTGATGTCCTGGAACTCACTCTGTAAACCAGGCTGGCCTCTAACTCACAAAGATCCAGATCTGCCTGCCTCTGCCTCCGGAGTGCTGGGATGAAAGGTGTGCATCCCCACTGCCCTGGCATGGCATCTTAATTATAGATGTGTGCATCACTACAGCTGACCCTTTGTTGTTGTTGTTGTTAGTTTTTTTTTTTCCCCCTTGGCAAGAATTCATATAGCCTAGGTCCTCCCTTGCCTACACCTTCCAAATGCTGGGTTTACAGGTGTGTGCTACCACACCCAGCTCACACCGGCCCTCTACACTTACAAATATGCCTGCTTGCCCCTGCTGTAATAGCAACTCATCTTTTCCTTGGGTTAAGACGGGCAAAGACCATGGAGAAGGTGTCTTTCTACACTGTCCCAGCTGTTGTGAGTCTCCACAGAGTCTTCCTGTAATCTTCCCCAGTCCTCATGATGGCCTCCCCTTTTGCCTCCTCCCCACTTGGGTTTCCCTCACCCCCACCCTGGTAAAACCTAACAGAAGCCCAGACACCTCCCCACGCTCAGTTGCCTGGCTTACTCAATGATTGACAGAGCTGGGATGCATGCTGGCTTTGTCTGACTGGAAACATCCATGGGAGTGGTGTGATGGCTCAAATGAAAAACAACTATTATGGGCTAGGTTCATAAGTGAAACTGGAAGGGAGGAGGGCCTCAAACACCAGGTAGCAAGTTCCCTTCCCCACTGGTTTCCCACATGGATTGCTGAACAAGCTGCTCCCCTCACTCGAGCTTAGGCCTGATAGCAGACCTCTAGACAAGCCACATCCTTGAGTGGGACCAGGAGCCTGCAGCTCAGCGCAAGGCCTCACGGCTCCTGTCCTGCAGTGGGTTCCAGCTCACTCAGAAAGCTTTTTGTCATCGTTGTTGTTTTAAGATTGGTTTTGGTTTTTTGTTCATTCTTTTTTGGGGGGGATGGGATGTTTTTTTCAGGACAAGATTTTTCTGTGTAGCCCTGGCTGTCTCAGAACTCTCTCTGTACACCAGGCTGGCCTCAAACTCACAGAGATCCAAGTGCCTCTGCTGGGGTTAAAGGCGTGCACCACCACTGCCTGGCCAGAAGACTGTCTTAATTGTTGAAAGGTTTGTGTTTTTCATAACTGGTCATGGTACAAACCTGTACTCCCAGCAGGAAGACCAGGAGTTCAAGGCCTTTCTTAGCTACATAGCAAGATCCAGCCTGTGTTCTATGTGACCTTGTCTGATAAAACAATCTAAATATAAACAAATAAAATCGGCATCCTCTTTTGGTGGTTTTTCCAATCATAATACATTTAGAGCAAAAGGCAGAATGCCAAGTGTTTGACAACAGTGTGTGTGTGTGTGTGTGTGTGTTTGAATGTGTGGGCGCACATGTATCCAGGTGCGTGGCGGCCTGAGGTTGATGTTGGGAATCTTGCTCATTCTTTGAGTCAAACCCAGAGCTTGCTGATGTGGCCCATCTCACCACCCATCTTGCTCTGGGGATTGTCTTCGAATTCTGAGGCTGGGATGACAGGAGCCAACCATACCCATCCAGTATTTACATGGATTCTGGGAACTCAAACCCTTGTCCCTTTGCTTGTACCACAAGCACTTTAAGAGATGAGCCACAAGCCGGGCGGTGGTGGGGCACACCTTTAATCCCAGCACTTGGGAGGCAGAGGCAGGTGGATCTCAGTGAGTTTGAAGCCAGCCTGGGCTACAGAGTGAGTTCCAGGACAACCAGGGCTATTACACAGAGGAACCCTGTCTCCAAAAGAAGAGAGAGAGAGAGAGAGAGAGGAGCCACCCAACTGTCACCCCAGGCACACATCCAGGCCTTTAAGTTGGCCCACACCAATACCTACCCCATCTATGACCTTCTGGAGTACTTCCTTCATAACCATAGCCACAGTATCCCATGACTAAGAGCAACAGCAGGATATTGGAGGGGAAGGTTGGTGGGGGTTCATTATTTATAGTGTACCAGAAGCCAGAGGCCTTGAACCTGACCAACAACTCATTATAGTGGGTAGCCAGTCCAGCTTTGACCTGGAAATACCACCCCCTTTGAGGCTTCAGTAACTGTCATGCCTACAAGGTGGAGCCGAGAGAGGACCCCTGAAGACCCGAGATCCAGATGGTGCTCTCTCTTGGTTCCTGGACTCTGGACGCTGGAGGTAGACTGAGCAGAGTTCTCCAGAGAACACCGCCGGACTGCAGTACACATTTCTCAGACCCTGTAACCTATCCCTTCACTTGTAAGTTACCCCACAAAATAAACCTCCCTTTTCACTACGTGGAGTGGCCTTAATAACTCATTACACAGTGAACATGTGCAAGTAAAGCTGTTGGGACAAAAGGATCTACTGAATGACACACTGCAGCTCCCAGTGCCAGCCACTAAGAGGAATGAAGAGGTGATGGAGAGGTGGGGAAGATTGATGGAGGAGCCAAGTGGGTTCGCGCGCGTGCGTGTGCGTGTGTGTGCGTGTGTGTGTGTGTGTGTGTGTGTGTGTGTGTGTGTGTGTGTGTATGTGTGTGTGTGTGCTTGTTTTTTTATTTTTTGTTGTTTTGTGTTTGTTTTAATTAACATTTTTATTTTATTTTATTTTTTAATATCCTTTTGCAGGGGGACACTACAAGGGTGAAGGCTGACTATGGAGAGACTGGGATGTATGATGTGAAATTCCCAAAGAATCAATAAAAAAATTATGGTTAAAAAAAAATAAGTCAAGCCATCTCCCCAGCTCAACAATATAAACCTCAATTTAAAACCTCAATTAAAAAAAATGCCTCCATAAAATTGAGTTGCCAGGTAGTGGTGGCACACGCCTTTAATCCCAGCACTCTGGAGGCAGAGACAGGCAGATCTCTGAGTTCAAGCCAGCCTGCTGGTCTCCAGAGTGAGTTCCAGGACATCCATAACTGTTATATAGAGAAAATTTTGTCTCAGAAAACAAAACAAAACAAAATTAGATTGGGTTGTAAACAAGCCTATAGAGCATTTTCTTAATTAGTGATTGACAAGGGAGGGCCCAACCCATTGTAGGTAGGACCACCGTGGGCTGGTGGTCCTGAGTTCTATAACTAAGAAGTCTGAGCAAGCCAGTAGGCGGCACTCCTCCATGACTTCTACATCAGTTTTTGCATCCAGATTCCTGCCTGGTTTGAGTTCCTGCATTGGGCTCCCCTTAATGGATTGTGACTCAGGTTATATAAGACAAATAAACCCTTTCCTCTCCACTTTCCTCATAGTGTTTCATCACAACAATCATAACCCTAACTAGCAGTGTTTTGCCTAGCAGCAGGTACAAAACTCCCCAGCACTGCAGAGGCTGTGTGGTCATACATGCCTGGCCTAAACCAGCAGGCCTTTCTTCAGTGTAGGCTCCTGAGAGGGAGGGCTGGGAATGAGAAAGGCAAGAAAAGCAGGCCTAGGACATCTTGCATAAGCTTGGCCTATGCCAAGCAAGCTTATTAAGAAGTTCAGCATCGGGGCTGGGGATTTAGCTCAGTGGCAGAGTGCTTGCCTAACAAGCGCAAGGCCCTGGGTTTGGTCCTCAGGTCGGGGTGGGGGTGGGGCAGTTAGCTCAGTATCTTATTCACAGATTTCAGGGGGAAATGGGACAGAGTCAGCAGAAAGTTATCGTACCATCAAAAGTTTTGTGAGGTGTTTTTTGTTTTTGTTTTTGTTTTCTCTTCGAAACAGGGTTTCTCTGTGTAGCTTTGAGCCTTTCCTGGAACTCACTCTGTAGACCAGGCTGGCCTCGAACTCACAGAGATCCACCTGGCTCTGCCTCCCGAGTGCTGGGATTACAGGCGTGTGCCACCACCACCTGGCTCTGGCTAGTTTTATGTCAACTTGACACAAGCTGAAGTCATCAGAGAGGAGGGGGCCTCAGTTGAGAAGGTGCCTCCATAAGATCCAGCTTAAGAAAGCCTACAGAGCATTTTCTTAATTAGTGATGGATATGGGAGGGCTGGCCTATTATAGGCGGGGCCATCCCTAGTCTGGTGGTCCTGAGTTTTGCTTTTGGTCATGGTGTTCCATCACACCGACAGTAACCCTAAGACATCTGGTAACACTAGAAAGGTAAACACCATTTTTGTCGCCCCTTAACCTTTAAAGCAACATATGAGGGGCTGGAGAGATGGCTCAGAGGTTAAGAGCACTGACTGCTCTTCCAGAGGACCTGAGTTCAAGTCCCAGCACTTTCACCAGGTGGCTCCCAATTGCTTGAACTCCAGCTCCAAGGGGATATGATGCCTCTGATCTCTGTCGGTACTTGCACTCACATGCACATACCCACACACATGCATACACATAATAAAAATAAAAGGGAGCTAGGCATAGTGGCAGAAGTAGGCAGATCTCCGAGTTCAAGGCCAGCCTAGTCTACATAGTGAGTTTCACGACATCCAAGACTATACAAAGTCCCAGAGCTTCAGTCAGCACTCTCTTCACAGGAGCAGCTTCAAAGCTTCAAAACTGGTCCTTGGCAAGCAGGGAACCCTGGAGCAGGCAGGGATAGGGGGTAGGAATGGGGGAGAGAAGGAGGAGGGGAGAGGCAGCACTGAACAGCTGCATTCATCTATTGTTTCAAATCCACACACAGGCTTCTGCATACACATTCAAGTTTATTCTCTAAGTGCTGCTAGGCCATGGGTATCTGGGATCCTGACAACTTTGTGAAGTTGATGCTAAGAACCCTGGCCAGCATCGGTTCCCGCACTTTTGGATGGCCTTTCAGTTGGTCATAGCTTCCACGTTCCTTCACACACAGCCTTGTATATGTCTGGCATTAGACGCCTGAAGGTCTGGGTCTTGTTGTCCAGTATGTACAATGGGTCAACAATGACTCCCACATCAAAACCCTCGCGCACCAGTTGTGACTTCACCAGCTTGAAGGTGCTTGTGACCTCCAGGGAGTCCTGCAAAGCAGTAATCATGACCCCTGACTGTGGCACCAATTCCCTTATCCATCCACTCCTGCTACCTCTCTCTCACCTGGACACGGATGAAATGAGGCGCAGCATAAGTAGGGAGCCAGGAACGGACATGCTGGTATAGCTTCTGCCCATCAAAATTCTGCCCAGGAGCCAGCTTCACAGCAGCCATGCCAACCTTACCCTCACACCCTAGAAAGCACACTGGTCACTCAGCTGGCCCAGCTCTGCTCACAACTAGTGCAACTAGACATAGCTCTTAACCTCTCTGTACCCCAAAGGTGCCCCAGATTTGTAATGACCACTTTCCATCCACAAAGGTGCAAGATATTTCAAGTCAGGCAAACTCCCCATACCTGGCACAGGCACGCCATAGATGTTGACTTCTTGTAGGAAGTCTAGGCTGGACAACACTCCCTCCACCTCTCGTGTGGATACATTTTCACCCTTCCACCTGCAGGATGGGAGGCCATGCCCCAGGATAGGAATGCTCCATCCCCTGAAAGGGATGCTACCCTCCCCCCCATCAACCCTAGCCCCAGGAAGGGATGTTCTGTCCCTGGGAAGAGAGGGCCCCATCCATGCCTAGGCAGACTGGACAGCCCAGAAGCCCCATTCCCCAAACCACCCATGCCTGACCGGAAGGTGTCACCCAGGCGGTCATGGAAGTAGAAGAAGTCTTCACTGTCCAAGGACAGTACATCACCAGTATTGTAGTAGAGGTCTCCTAAGCGCCTCACATCTGTAACCAGTTTCCGCCTGGACTGTTCCTTGGGCCCTTGGTAACCCAGGAAGGGCTGGTTCTTTAGTATCTTGGTCAATAGGAGTCCTGCCTCTCCTGGAGGTATGAATGGAAAATAAGCCCTAAATGAGAACCCCATCAGCTCTTGAGGCAGCTCCTGCCAGAGGTTCCTCACTCTTCATCCAGCCAAAGGTAGAAGAACTAAGTTGTACTGTTAAGAGATAGTCAGTTCAGTGGTTAAGAACACTGGCTGGGGGGATGGAGAGATGGCTCAGTGGTTAAGAGCACCGACTCTTCCAGAGTCCTCTGCCCTTCCAGAGGTCCCGAGTTAAATTTCCCAGCAACCACATGGTGGCTATGGTGGCTCACAACCACTTGTAATGAGATCCGGTACCCTTTTCTGGCCTGCAGGGACACATGCAGGCAGAATACTGTATATATAATCAATCAATCTTTTTTTGTTTGTTTGTTTGGTTTTGGTTTTTTTGAGACAGGGTTTCTCTGTAGCTTTGGAGCCTGTCCTGGAACTCACTTTGTAGACCAGGCTGGGCTTGAACTCACAGAGATCCATCTGCCTCTGCCTCCTGAGTGCTGGGATTACAGGCGTGCTGCGCCACCACCGCCTGGCAATAAATCTTTAAAAAAAAAAAAAAGAACACTGACTGTTGTTCCAGAGGAGCTAAAGTTAGGTTGCTACATCCACATGGTGCCTCACAATCATCTTCTGCCTTCCTCAGGCACCAAGCACACACACAGTGCACATTCATCAATGCAGGCAAACATTCATGTCTATAAAATAAAAAAATTAAAGATGGGTTGATGGGAGACTTATGGCGAGAGAAACCAAGAGGAAGAGAGAGAAACTTGGAAAATCAGAGAGTTCTGAAAGAGAGAAGGTAGTATCAGGGTGTCCATAAGACAGAGGGCAAGGGTGAGGAACTGACAAAGGGGGTGAGTGGAAGAAAGACATGCCAGAATCCTTGCAAAACCCCAGGAGAGAAGGTACAGGGTAAGGGACCGATATCTCGGAGGTTGTGACCCCTACAGAAAGCTCAAGAGAACCAACAGACACACGTCAATGCAGTAGAACAGAATAAGACTGAAGCAGGAGAGCTGGGCAGAGCTAAATCCTGTAAGGCAGAGGTCCACAGGTGATGATCAGACAGGCCAGTGACTTGAGTTCAAGGTGAAGGTTGCTTACCACCTATCACCATGTTAAGACTTTGGGCCAGGTGTGGCAGCACGCTCCTGTAATCCTAGCATTTGGGAAGTAGAGGCAGAAGGATTAAGAGTTCACGACTAGCTTGGGCTATGTGAGATATTACACTCAAAAATTGGAATAAAAATAATAAAAAGGACTTTAGGCAGCTTGTTCCAGCCAAGGAGTAATTACCCCTCACACATCAAAAGACTTGCTGACCTCCTTACCTGGCCCCACAGGGATGCAGAAACCCTGTTTGTCCCTCACAGGCTCTGCCGTCTCTACGTCAAACTGTACAAGCTCAAAGGGACTCAGCATCTGGGATGGAGGGTGGGGAGCATTGGCAAAGGTCCTAGGGGCTCAGCCTCAGGACCGCCATCACGCTGGGAGTCCCGTCCACTCACTCGAAGGAAGCAGTTGGTCTTGCCCACAGCCCCGCAGCGTCCCACATAGTTCATTAAGCCTACGTTGCCCTCTGTGGAGCCGTAAAATTCCAAGATCTGAATGGGACCAAAGCGTTGCTGGAAGGTTTCCCACACATCTGCCCGAAGTCCATTGCCCATTGCCAAGCGGACTGAATGTATCTTGTCTTCTGGTTGCTGCAGGGACATCCCAAGAAGGGTTAGAAAGTGGTGCCCTGGAAGTTATAACTGGGAACTCTTTCTGAAGAAAATATCTTATCTTGGAAATTACCCAAGGCATGCAAAGGCATGCACCACCACCTAGTAATGCCTAACTCTTCTTAAGTACTCCAGGTAGATTCCCTCCACTACGCCTTTAATTCCAGCAACTGGGAGGCAGAGGCAGGAGGATTTCTATGAGTTTGAGGCCAGCCTGGGCTACAGAGCGAGTTCCAGAAAAGGTGCAAAGCTATAGAGAAAAGAAGGAGGAGGAGGAGGAGGAGGAGGAGGAGGAGGAGGAGGAGGAGGAACTAGTACACACTTGCCCAGATGACTAACCATCAAAGCACCCATTAGAAAACATGGGAAGTAGCTGGGTAGCAGCGCATGCCTTTAGTCCCAGCACTCCAGAGCAAAGGCAGGTGGATCTCTGTGAGTTCCAGTTCAGCCTGGTCTAAAGAGTGAATACAGGGGGTTGGGGATTTATCTCAGTGGTAGAGAACTTGCCTAGCAAGTGTGGGGCCCTGGGTTCGGTCCTCAGCTCTGGGGGAAAAAAAAGACACCCCCCCCCAAAAAAAAAGAGTGAATCCAGGACAGGCTCCAAAGCTATACAGAGAAACCCTGTCACAAAATACAAATAAAATAAATAAATAAATGAGAAAGAAACGAGAAAATGTGGAAAGTATTCAGAACCTACCATGTGAGACTTTGTTTTGAAGCAGAGTGTCAGCGTAGCCCAGGCTAACATTCAACTCTGTGTAGCCAAGAGATGACTTTGCTTGAGCCCATAGGTATGGGTCTTTCTGTCTTCAATGTCGGGTCTCATAAGTGCTAAGCCTGTCCTCTGCTCCTGAGTCCTGTCTTCACTCCTTATTTAAATCTTTATCTGACAACTTTATCTGGAAAGTCATCTAGGGTTTCGGGCCTGGGAATTCACTCTGGAGCCTTAATCCTAGAGCCTTACCTCAGGAACATTACACAGGTATCTCAGGACCTCACCCACATACTGGATCACTGTTACACCATGCTTCCGACAGTCAGCCCAGAAGCGGGAGGCAGAGAACTTGGGGGCCAGCACACAGGTGGCTCCTGGTAGGGAAAAAAAATGAGTGATCATGTTTCATGTTGCTGAGAGAATCTATGTGACCACCTGGTTGTGGCATTTCAAATGCAAAGTAATGCTACACTCACCTAAATGACCCACACACCTAAGATTTATCAATGAGGGGATGGTGGTGTGGCTCGATGGTAGAGCTCTTGACCCAAATTCACTAGAAACAGACCTTGAAAGTACAGGGCCTTGGACTATACCCAAACCTGCAAAATTACTGTTTATTTTGTAGGTTTGGGATGGAACCTCTAGAAGGCATTGCTTTGTCCTGTTTTGATTTTTTTATGAAAGATTTTTTTGTTTTTCTTTGGGGGGGGGCAATTTGAGACAGGGTTTCTCTTTATAGCTCTGGCTGTCCTGGAACTCACCCTGTAGACCAGGATCTCAAACTTGGAGATCCACCTGTCTCTGCCTCCCAAGTGAAGGGATTAAAGGTGTGCACCATGGCCATCTGGCAGATTTTTTTTTTTTATGTGTACATGCCTGAATATGTATGTGTGTATGCCTATATATGTGTGTGTGTGCATGCGCATGCGTATGTATGTATGTATGTATGTATGTATGTATGTATGTATGTGTATATATGTATGTATATGCACCACACGCATGTGGATGCCTGTAGAGGCCAGGAGAGGACATCAGATCCCCTGGAGTGGAATGACAGGTGATGAGAAGCCCTCTGATGTTGGCATGGGAACCAAACCTAGATTCTCTGCAAGAGCAGCAGGTAGTCTTGAATACTGAGTCACTAGCCATGGTTGGCTTGGACCTTGCTGTGCATGTTACCAGGCTGAGCCTGAAGCTGCATTAGTTCTCCAGCTTCTGCCTCCTGAGTGTTGTATTGAGCTTAGTGGTATTGGTCACCACCTTGCTTGTTTTGTTTTTTTTGAGACAGGGTATCTTTTTGTAGCCCTGGTTGTCCTGGAACTCATTCTGTAGACCAGGCTAGCCTCGAACCCCACCTGCCTCTGCCTCCCAAGTGCTCAGATTAAAAACATGCACTGCCACCACCACCAGCCTGAGACGCTGTCTATCAAGGAAAAAAAAAAAGATAATGTACCTACAACTGGGCATGGTAGTGAAAGGGAAATATCAGAAGCCCTCTTGAGAGACAACCCCCCCCCAAAGGTATTTGCTGACCAGCAGTTTTACAGCTGACCAGAGGTTGAACTCATTGAACTCGTATGGAGATAGGGCTAGAACCATAAATCTAAGTGTATATATCCTGGACTCAGCAAAACAGGATATAGGGATTAAAAAAGTATGTCTCTGTAGATGCCCTGCATCTTGTTAGGTAATTTCACACTTATAGTTTAGCCAGTAACTTCAAAGAACTACCTCGGGTTGGGGATTTAGCTCAGTGGTAGAGCGCTTGCCTAGCAAGCACAAGGCCCTGGGTTCAATCCTCAGCTAAAAAAAAAAAAAAAAAAAAACTACCTCACCCCTAGCTCCCTTGTCCAATGCCAAGATATGTAACCCTCTGCACATAAACCTTTCCTATATAGACTCCTTGAAGTGAGGGCTCTGGCCATCCTCCTCCACCTGCTGTGTCGAGTGTTAAACATGAACCAAGCCTGGGCTTGTTTTGCTATTAATAAACCCCTATGTACTTGCTTTGGATATCAGCTCTGTGGTGGTCTTGCTCAGGGGTCTTGCAACACGGGCACAATAGTGGTACACACCTGTAATTCAGCACTTGGGAGATATAGTCAGAAGGATCAGAAGTTCAAGGCCACCTTCAGGTATCTACCAAGTTTGAGGCCAGCCTGGGTTACATGGCCCCACCTGGGGTGGGGTAAACAAACTCAGGGTGCAGAGTATAGAATCATATCCTTTTGATTGCTCCCCACTAACACACCATGGTCCTTGGAAGACTCACCAAGTTCTAAGCAGCCCAGGACTCCGAGGATAAGGCCAGATGTATGGTACAGAGGTAGAACAACATAGACCATGTCATCAGCCTTGGCCCCGCAGAATGACAGCAACTTGCTTGTATGTAAGACCCGCTCATGGGAGATGATGGCTGGCTTCGGGAGTCCTGGAGGGTGGCAGAGCAATAAGGGTTGGGTAGGAAGAGAGACCACTGCAGGGTTGGTCTCCACAGACAAGCCTCCTTGCCTTTGAGGCTCTCAGAGAGGACCAAGTATGAAGATTTTTCTGGGTAAGGTGAGGCAAGCCTATAATCCCAGCACTCAAGAGGGTGAGACAGCTATATAAGGAGTTCCAGGTCAGTTAAAACTGTTAGAACAAGACTCTGTCCTAAGAGCTGGAGAGATGGCTCAGAGGTTAAGAGCACTGGCTACTTGCTCTTCCAGAGGTCCTGAGTTCAATTCCCAGACCACATGGCTCACAACCATCTATCATGACATCTGGTGCCTTCTTCTGGCCTGCACATGTAGGCAGAAGACTGTCTATGTTAATAAATAAATAGATTTTTGGGAAAAAAAAATTGTCTCAAAAGACCAAAACAGTAAGTAACAATAAACATAAAAACTTGTTGAGTGTCTTTTTGTTGTTGTTTTTCTGCATGTTTTGTTTTTTGAGACAAGATCTCTCTAGCCTGGACTCACTATGTAACCCAGACTTCAACTTCAACCCTTCCTTCTTCCTTCTTCCTTTTTTCTCCCTCCCCCCTTTTTTTTTCCATCAAAAAGAACCTTCATTCCTTATTTATTTATCACAAGACAAGGTTTCTTTGTGTAGCTCTGGTTGTTTTGGAACTTGCCCTGTAGACCAGGCTGGCCTCAAACTCAAGAGATCCTCCTTCCTCTGCCTCCTGAGGGCTGGGGTTAAAGATGTGCAATACCACACCCAGCTTGAATTTGTATTCCTTTTTAAAAACATAGAATGGAATGCTTTGTGAATTTGCCTGTCATCCTTGCACAGGGGACATGTTAATATGTGTATTGTTTGATTTTAGGATTCGAACCTCTGTAAGGAGCAGACCTTGAACTCCACAACCTCTGGCCTCTTAACCCTCAGAGTGTAGTGATTTGCATGTGAACAGCACCACATCCCACTCCGTGGTTGGTTTTCAGAGCTGGTGATAATAAATCCAAACAAAATAGAACTGCACTCAGGGTCATAGTCAAAGTCAGAGGTTGGGTGTCAGAGGACACACAGAAGGCTTATTGGAAAGGTGAGTGAGGTTAAGGTCAGAGTGTAGAGGGTGGGGGCAGGGACATCGGCCTCCTCACCGGTGGTTCCTGAAGTATAGATGAGTAAGGCAGTGTTTTGCCACTGGATATTAGCTCGAAGGCTGGCAGGCACTGGGTCAGAAGGTGCAGCATCCATGGCCGCCTCCAGAGCCTCCACACCTGGAGTGGGTGAGGTGGAGCCAAGGTAGAAGCAGCAGATATTCTCTGCTAGCAGCTTAGGAAGGACTTCTTCCAGGCTCTCCTGGAGGTCTACATGGACCATCAGAGGAAAAAAAAGGTAAATCTTAGCATCCTTCAAAGTCAAGAGGGAGTCTCAGAGACCCAGAGACAGAAAAGCAAATAGCAGAGAAAAGTTTCATCATTCTTGAATAAAGAACTTGGGCAGTGGTGGCGCACGCCTTTAATCCCAGCACTCGGGAGGCAGAGGCAAGAGGATCTCTGAGTTTAAGGCCAGCCTGGTCTACAGAGTGAGTTCCAGGACAGCCAGGGCAACACAGAGAAACCCTGCCTCAAAAAACAAACAGAAGAATTCATAAAATACAACGTTAGTCAAATAAAGCTGGGCATCATGGCTCGCATCTTTAATCCCAACACTCAGGAGGCAGGGGCAGGTGTATCTCTGTGAGTTCCAGGCCAGCCTGATTTACATATCAAGTTCCAGGACAGCCAGCTTCACATAATGCGATCCTGTCTTGGAAACAAACAAACCAACAAAAACTTCCATTAAAAAAAAATTAGCCAGGCAGTGGTGGCACACACCTTTAATCCCAGGACTTGGGAGGCAGAGCCAGGCAGATCTCTGTGAGTTCGTGGACAGCCTGGTCTACAGAGCGAGATCCAGGACAGGCACCAAAATTACACAGAGAAACCCTGTCTCCAAAAAACTAACAAATTAATCAAATAGGCTGGAAAGATTTAGGGAAAAAAATAAAGTGCTGAGTCCAGAACTATGTTCCAGGTAACCAACATTTTGACCCTAATCGCATGGGACAGGAACAAAGACTCTGCTCATCTTCCAGAAACTTCTGACTTCCCTTGTTTTGGTCCCCTTTTCTCATTGCCCCTGGGGCACTCACCTGGGTCCACAATGAGCACACTGGCCCCAGAACTCAGCACACAGTGTAACAAGGGCATCCCTCGGCCATATGGGTTGATCCAGGCCACAGGGCAGCCCAGCTTGGCCAACCCCAGGAACACAGTCAAAGCAGGAATGTTCTTGGAGGGGAGCACTAAGAGAGCAGCAGTCTTGGTGGCCTGCTGGTTTGTGGTATCCTTCAGCCTGGCTTTCAGTGCCCATGCTGCCTGACAGGCCCTAGCATCCAGCTGGCTGTTCGTAATGGAGCAGGCCCCAGGCCCTGTACACACAAAAGCTACCTGATCAGGCCGTGCCTGTGCTTGCCGCTCCAAAGCATTCACAAAGGTCTCTGGAGGCTGCCTGTTAAGTTTTTGCCTAACTTTCAAGGCAGAGAAGAGGATCTTGAATGTGTAGACCACATCTTTGTGTAGCCAGCGCAGCCCTGGTGGTAGCTGTGGAGGCAACAGAGTTAATGTGAGAGCCGCAGCTACCAGACTCAGCCAGTGGGGCATCCAGGAGCTGATCCAGGGTCTGGCCAGCAATGCCAAGCCAAGCAGCACAAAGCATGTGGGGTCTCCCAGGAACCAACGCAGGGCCACAGCCATAGCTGCTGGCCATGGGGGCTGCCTCAAGCCAATCAGCAAAAGCAGCAAAAGTAGGAGGAAGGTCAGTTTCTGCCAAACACCCATGGCACTGGTCCTTTCCGAAGTGGCTGAGAGCATGTAGTCTCAACTCTGCCCAGAGCTCCAAAGGCCTAACTTGCTGCGTTTAAGGGAATCTGTCTACCCCACTCCCCAAATAGGTACTACCAGCAACTGCTCTTATCCCCTGGACTCTGTCCTTCTGTCACATAGTTCTTACTGGCTGGGAGTCCTGCTGTTCCAACCCTCTGCCTGATCACGAGGGCTGCTCCACCTCCTTTGGTCACCACCAACCAGCCTCCTCTAGAGGCTAGCTAGTATTTGTCTCCATTTCATGTCTGTTAAGTAAGGGAAACTAGGGAGGCAGGGAATAGGACCTGCCTAACTGCAGCCGAGTGAAAAAGCATGGTAAGAAGCACAACCCATGGCTCTACCTACCTGTTATGAGGTCCTTTCACAAAACACAGCCCTTGCCCTGAACTATCAAGGGACTGGCAGGTACATGGTGACAGCTCAGGAAACACTTAGAACACCTTTGTCACCCGGATTTAATCACACTTCTGTTCTCCACCATGAGCCTGCTGCACTGGGGCTCTGCCTCACCTCTGGTATCCTTGTGGACTGAGTCTTGGGACTCAAAAGGCTGAGAGCTCTGCTTGTGATGCCCAGACAGAGAAGAGCTCCACAGGCCCAGGAGACAAGCAGGTAGGGCTGGGGCCTGGCCTTCCAAACTAGACCAAACCCTTACAGTTAGACATCAGTGTATCAGAGGTGGGAAGGAGACAGGGCTGGGTCTCTGAGCTGATAGCAGATATAATGCTGGTTTTTTTGACACTAGGTCACCTTCTTTAGTTAATAGGCAACTTGGGACCTAGCCAGTCTTGCTTCTCACCCACCTGACACAGCCATCTCATTCACTCTGGGTTCTCTAGTACTTAGAGCCCAAGTTCCAATGTCTCCAAAGCAGCCTGGTCCCCAAAGAACCTTTCTTGGCATCTCAGAAGATGTCCAATATTCATGTCCATCAGAATGGGAGAGGGAGAATCTTGAGTCTATAAGATTTCTCGTTGAAAGGGGAACTCCAACCATTGTGTATGTGGCAGCCAGCACTGGGACTGGGATTCCCCTCCCCACAGGGTTGAATACTTCAAGAAAACTGGGTGGCCATTATATATGCAGCCTACCCATCTAAATCCCCAAATAAAAGTCCAGGCTATCAAACCAAATTGTGCCTACCTGTCCAGGAAATCTCCAGGGACTGTAAAGGTATAACTCAGGAACATGGGGACCAAGCCTCAATCCCATAGCCCAGAAAGCCTGCTAGGCATGCACTGGCCCAATGTCCTTTATTAGAACGGAATTCTAAAGTCCCATGGTAGGTCCATCTGAGCCTCCATAGGTGCCAAATGAAGGGAGGGTGGCTCCAGACTGGGGGTGAGGTCAGAGATTTCTAGCATGTGGGAGCACACAGAGACCCCAGCTTGCGGCCTGTTTTCGTCTTGACTCAAGATCAGAGAGTCCGAGCTTGTTTGCCCCCTGCTGCATGATAGGATGTTTTGGCCAAAGGCTGGTTACCAGGTATCTTATACCTCAAGGCCTATTTACAGGATGCTTGCTGTAAGGTGTGGTCACCAGAGGTCTTGAGTACTAAGGAGGTGTTTACACTTAACTGTACTTTGTACTTTGAACGGTGATGTTCTTGTAAGGGGGAGGTCTTTTTGCCCTGCTTTGCTTTGGGGTATATAAAGGCTGTGAGCAATAATGTCTGGGTCTTCAGTATTGACCCAGAACCTCTGGAAGTTATCCTGTGTCTCTGTCTTTTTCTTCATCTACGTCTATATTTCACAGCTTTCGTTTCCCCCACACTTCCCCCTTCAGAGCCCATTCCACTGTCAAGCAGGACCCAACACTAGCCCACCACTAGGGCAGAGGACAGCCCTAGACATCATACCCTAACAGGAGGTGGGGCAAAAATCCTGCATCAGCTCCCAAGAGTCTGTGTGCCCAGCTCAACCTGGAAATGGTCTAGAGGTGGCAGAGTCCCTCTACCCAGTCATGCCCCATCCAGAGATGCCAAGCATGTGAAGGAGGGAAATAGGGTTCTGAGTCCCAAGTCCACAGGGAAAATGGGGTGAGAGTAGGGAAGAGAAAGGGTTCTGTACTCCGGAGCAAGAGCCTTCTGGTGGAGTGGACCTAGTCCAAGGGTCTGACTGCACCTCCATACTGTGTACAGCTGCATCCCAATCAAGGTGCAGGGTGAGCTGCTAAGTGACGCTCCAACAGTGCACGGTGTGAGAAAACCTTGCCACAGGCAGGGCAGGGCGCACGCTCAGGCCGGTGTGTGCGCATGTGCACGTTGAGTGAGCTCTTCTGCGTGAAGCGCTTGGCACACACAGCACACTGGAAGGCTCGCACGCCAGTGTGTGTGACCATATGTTTGAGCAGGTAGTCGCGTAGCGAGAAGGATCGCCAACACACTGCACACTGATGTGGCTTCTCCCCTGCAAATGACAAAGCAAGCCACACATACATTAGTCCAACTTGCTCTCCCTGGAGACTCTTGCTTGGTAGTCTTGGTAGGAACTCCTCTATTCTCCCCTCCTGCATCAGTTCAGGACGCCTTTGCTTGTCAAGGAAACCACTCTGGAACCCTGCTCTACTGGGAACCCTTCTCCTGGACCCACATCATCATTCAATTATGCCACTGTCTGCCAGGGTTCCTTAACATGGAACTCTACCTGTCTGGAGCAACACTGGCTACATGCTCAGATCACACCCAACTTCAAGGATTCTTCTACCCCATAAATGATTTATCCCATAAATCACCTCAGGCCCCCTTTCTGCAGCTCCTACCCCCAAAGCTAGTCAATTTTCCACCAACACTTCCTTTAACCTGACCATCCCAAGCTGAAGCTGGCTTTCTAAGACCTTAGGAGGCTTTGGAAAGGCAGGCTCCCACTTCCCAATCAAGCACTTTACACGGGGAACTAAATTTCCAGGCTTCTAAGGTTAATACAAAACAAAGCTTATCGATGGCCCAATCCCACCCAGGAACCAAATCTCCAGTGCTTAAGGATCTCAGAAATCTGTGCGAGTACAGCCGATTTCCTTTCCTCTCCCACTCACTTACCAGAGTGGATGAACATGTGCTTGGTATAGTTTTTCCGGGAACTGAAAGTCTTGCGGCAGTGGCTACACTCATAGGCGGGTTGCTCAGCGCCTGAGGCACCGGGGGCGCGCACAGGAGTGCCTGAGATGGCTGTGGCTGGAGCGGCAGGGGCAGCAGACACAGCTGGAGTTTCTCCGAGCTGAGCACTGGGGGCTGCATCCGGCTGGAGCGTGGGGTAGAAGGTGGGCGGGGGCGCAGGGGCTGGCCCTGATGGAGTAGGAGGTGTTGGTGCTGGCGGCCCTGGGGCCCCCAGGTGAAAGGGGAAGAGAGCCACAGGTGGCCCAGGGGTCTTCACACCGGTAGGTCGAGGCCCAGCCAGTGCGCAGTCGGGTGGAGCAGAGCTTTCCATTGGACAACCTTCTGGACCCCCGTTGCCTTCCTCATGCCAAGCAGACACATAACTATCTGGGAACACATCCTCGGTCACAGCAGTCCCGCGAAGGAAATCCCTGCCGACACCACCATAGTCAGTGATGCCGGTGGATGCAGGTGGGTCCTCCCGCGCATTGTCAGCTGTGGCTGTAAGGAAGCCCCCTGCGCAGTCGGGGAAGGCAGGGGGCGCTTGGCCCTCACCAGGGCCGCCGCCGCCTTCACCCTCTTCAGCATCGGTCTCTTCATCTGTCTCCTCTTCCTCCTCCTCTTCACCTCTGTCTTCAGGGGCGGCAGTCAGGGACGGCTCCATATCTGGCCCCTCGGCCTTGATGGGTGCTGGGGGTGCAGGCAGCTGCAGACGTGCAGGCTGGCGCTGCTTGCGGCTGTGCGCTGCTGCGCTGGGGTGACCCGGGGGGCGGGCGGCCAGCAAGTGGCGCAGTCGGTGGCGCAGCTGCGCAGGAGCAAGTGGAGGGGGCACAGGTGGTGGTAGAGGTGCGGGCGCCGGGGTGCTGGGGACACGGGCACGCGCGATGATTTGCGTGCACTCATCTATGACGGTTTGGATGCGAAGCACCGACGCGGCTGTGAGCACCTGCAGCGCTTCGCCCTGAGCCACCACCAGGGAGCCACTGTACAGGAACTCGACCAGCTGCCGCACCGTCTGAGCAGGCACCACTGGTGGCACGCGAATCTCTGAATGGCCAAGCAGCAGCTTATCCTGGAAGAAGGGTGAGCCCGCGGCCAACACGCAGCGGTGTGCACGCAGGGAAGCTTCACGGATGCGGACAGTCACATCGCAGAAGTGACCGCCTAGCCTCTGCCCATTGAGGGTCTCCAGGAGGGAGCGCGAAAAGTTCTGTAGGTGGATGTGGTGCACCGCCTCGGTCGCTGCCATCTGCGTGATGAGGAGACAATGGGGATAGGGCTGTCAGCTAAGTACTCTCTGCCATCCTAAGTCCTGGTCCCCTTAAATTCTTACCACAGAACCCAACGGTGCACTACATCCCCAGGCGTGGCCCACCTCATGCGTCCCTGGCAGGTCATCACAGTCCCTAAACCAACACATAAAACACGCCAGCACTCCTGGTCAAGGTACTCTTCAATGCCCTCCATCCCTAAGACACCAGCATAGATGCGGTTTTCTGCTCCAAGGAAGATCCAGGCTTAGCCTTCTTCTGAAAACTTACCTAGCCCCCAAATTTAATATCCTTAGATCCCAGGATGGCCCTGCTCCCAAGGGGTAGTAGCCTTGTTAAAAACAAAACAAAGCAAAAGCCAGTAACTCCCATTCAAAACTGGCTACCCTGTAACTAAAATTAGCTACCTTCTAACTCCCATTCAAAACTGGCTACTCTGTCTCATTGAGAATGACCTTCCTGAGGAAACGATAGGCTATTTCATCTCCACCAGGTAGGCCATGATACACTTTCCACTCTGGTTTCTTTCTCTCTTTTCTATTCTCCCCTAGCCAAACTTCCTTATTCTAGCACCACTAAGGCCCCAAGCAGATCCAGGACTACCTCAGAACCAGGTACCAGTAACCAGTGTATGCGGAGGTTTTCATGCGGGTGGGATGCATCTGCCTCCTGGCAAATCATATGGGAGCACCTCTAGAGGCTGGGCATCAGCAGTGTCCCTCATACCCAAGGAAAGCAAATAAACAGTACATATAACAAAGCACTGTGGCCACGTTCCTTCTTTACATCACCTGAGCCCTGAGAGGTGCTAAGAACCTGCACAAGGGCTGTGAAAGGCCAGCAAGCTGAAACCCAGTGTGGTTAAGCAATCCCCATACTTCTTATGCACCTGAGACTATCATCCTGAGGACTGAGGCCCTGAAAAAGAGAAGATACTCACCCATATCTCTCTCTCTCTCTCTCTCTCTCTCTCACACACACACACACACACACACACACACACACACACACACACACACAGGAGCTAGGAAGCTGAGATCTGCCAGTGACCCACCAAGTAGATAATTCCAGGTCTCTGTGCCTGTTTTCTTATTTAACAAATAAGGATGCTACACTCGGATCAGACTGTACACAACTCTGCTCTCAGGGAGAGAATCAAGACACAGTATACACTCCAACACCTGTCTCTCAGGGGCCTTGGCTCCAGATTAGGGCCCCATTAAATCCTACCCCTATACAGGGGCTACTGAGATCTCAGACTCAGCGTTTCTATATCCTTGAAGCAAACGCGTCCTTCCCTTTGTCGCGGCTGATTCCTCCCTTTCTGTCCGATTATCTTACACGCTGTGCCAGTTACTACCGGCCTGCACTGTAGGAAGTCACCTTGTGAGTCCCTTCCACATGCCCACCTCCGGGCCTTTCCCTCACGCGACAGCCAGAGGGAGCCTGCTAACCTAGTTTATCTGGGTCCTCTATGATGATGGCTTAATTCTTCAAACGGACCGAGGCTTTGCACCTGCCTCTGCCAGCGGCCTCCTTTTTCAAGCTATGTGCCAGTCCTGAACTCCTCCTCAAACCCACCCTCGACCTACTTCCCGGAGGGCTCGGACTACTCCGATGCAGCAGGACCTTTCTGGATGGCCCATGACAAAGGCACACTCTCCCACATCTACTGCTGCATTCTCGCCGCCACATCCTCACCCATGCCATGCACCTTGCTCCATCAACCTGTCTCTCTCCCACCCTGTGCCAGTGCCCCCTTCAGACCCGCTATGGTTGCACCCACAGTTTCCCGCCTCCGCACCCTTGCCCGCGTCCTGCCCCGATCCTGCAGCGCCCTCTCGCGTTCACAACGTGTGCACCGATCCTCACGCAGGCGTCTCTCCCCCAGCACGCCCCGGCCTTCCCTCTGACTCTGAGGCAGGGGGATGCCCGCTCGACCCCACCTCAGACTCCTCAGGCACCAGGCCCTGCGGTTGCTGCCTCCTGCTTGTGAACTTGAAGGCCGCACTTCCGGGCCGCGAAACGGAACTGATGGCCGCAGCGCAGGCGGAACGATAGTCGGGAACACGTTTCCGGTGTTTCTATTAAGACTAGGCAGTCTTTGGGCCCGACTTCCGGCCTGGTCCGCGTCAGAAACAAAAACGCAGAAGCTGGGGATGGCGGAGCTGCCAGGGATCAGTGGGCCTGAGCACGCTTCCGTCCTCGGTACTCTCAACCGAACTGGAGGGGGCGCTCGAACCCGGAGGCTGAGGGCCTGGACCTGCACGGGTGGCTTTTGTCAAGGTTCTCTTGAGTTTCTTCTCGTGCTCCGGTTCCAGATGAGGACGCTTTACAGGACTCCCTGAAAGAACACAGGCCCACCTTCCCAGGGAAGCATCCTCATTTGGTTCTCCCACCTCGTCCCGCTCAGACCCCCAGGAATTCACTACTCTATAAATGAATGGTTGTGGAATCAATGCCTCAGCTTGGCCACAGATCAGAATAGAGTGTCGGACATGAAATGGGATGGAAAGTAGTCAGACACCAAACAGCAGGGACCAGTTGCCTAGGCAGAGAGAACAGCCGTCCTCCAAAAAGGCCCCCCGGAATGGTCCTTTTGTTGTTCAAGGCACCCATGAACCAAACCTATCAAGTGATGAATTGACCTTCCCTTGCCTTCCATTCTTGGGGGCAATAAGCCACCATGTAAGGCCCACCGGGTACCAGGGAGTAGGGCTGGAGAGATGCAGAGTCCTAGGTCCCCGTGTACCTACATGGTACTGTTGAGGCTAGCAGACCTGGTGCCTCAGGAAAAAGATGTTAGGATTTTTGTTCCCCATCCTGGATAGACGTCGGATAGCTATGTTGTAGATGTGTTTGAAAGTCTGGTAAGGGGACTGGAGAGATGGCTCAGTGGTTAAGAGCACTGACTGTTCTTCCAGAGGATGTGGGTTCAATTCACAGCACCCACATGGCAGCTAACATTTGTCTGTAACTCCAAGATCTGACACCCTCAGAGAGATATGCATGCAGGCTAAAACACCAATGCACATAAAATAAAGATAAGCAAAATTTAAAAAAAAAAAAAAAGGTCTGGTGAAGTGTGTGCCAGGTAAACCTTATTAGAACCCAAATCTAGTGCTTGGAATATAGCTCTGTTGCTTAAGTGCTTGCCTAACATTCAGAGGCCCTGGGTCTGATCCTCAGTGTCACAGAAATCAAGTGTAGTGGTTCACACCTGTAATCCAAGCACTTGGGAGATTGAGGCAGGATCAGAAGTTCAAGGTCATCTCCAAACATCAGAGTCTGGGCAACATAATATGTTGTCTAAATATAACAGCCAGAAATGTCTGTAATCCTTTCACTTGAGAAGGAGAAACTTAAAGATTGGGAATTGAAGTCAACCTCAGCTGTAAGGGCCTGTTCATCAAAAAAACAAAAACAAAAACAAAACCCTCCCAAGTAAGTAAAAGAGCTGGGGAAGTGGCTTAGTGTGCATTAGACCCTGAGTTCAAATAGTAAAATGACTTAGCATAATGGTCTGACATCTTTACCTCTGTTCAGATTCTAAACCCAAGGAGACTTTGCCCCGAGCCCCCCCCCCCCCCCACACACATACTCTGAATTACCTCCTTCATACTGGACAGGCTTCTCCTCGCTCTTTTCCCTTCAGCTTCAGGGACCTCTCTCTCTCCTCTCACTTTCTTACTGGACTGCTATACCACCAGGGGCTTCCCTAACTTCAGGCTGTACCACCTTCTGTCATGTGATTTGTCTCCTCCATCCTAGAGCCTTCTACAGTAATACACAGGTATAGCTCTATCCTGGGCTACCTTCCTGAAAGCCTATAAGATGTCACCAAACTAATCTGGCAAGAAGTCTGGATTTTAAAAAAAGAAAAAGAAAAAAAGAAAAAAGAAAGAAAGAAGTCTGGATTCTAAAAATACCCTTCTAAGACTTGGTACCCAACCTACTACTGTACATCTATAAACCCTATTGTTACTATCTAGGAGTGTAGGAATGGATTTTTTGAACTAATTAAAGATTCAAAAGGCAGGAAAAGTTTATTCAAAGAAGACTAATTTATTAGAGTTAAAAATAATAGTAATAAGCCTGGCGGTGGTGGTGCACCGCTTTAATCCCAGCACTCGGGAGGCAGAGCCAAGCGAATCTCTGTGAGTTCCAGGCTAGCCTGGTCTACAAAGCAAGTTCCAGGAAAGGTGCAAAGTTACACAGAGAAACCGTGTCTCAAAAAAAATAAATAAATAAATAATAGATAAATAATTGAGACATATAAAAATAATAGTAATAAACCAATTGGGACAGGTGTGTGACATAAATGCCCAGAGGAGAGAAAGAAAACAAACCCGCTGTACTGTTTGAGTTAAACCAGCATGGAAGTCAGCCACACGGTGGGGTGGACAGACACATGACAGGGACAGGAGCTTTAGAGAAAGATAAGGAAGCTCAAAGTATCAGAAAATTCGGATTTAGGCTCTGGCCAGTGTTGGAAAGAAAAAAACCAAAAAGGAACAAAATTTGTATATCAGCAAGGTGGGCAGTGTTAGGATTCTGTACACGTGCAGCCCAGGGTCTTGTCTGGCGCCTTACATCATCAGTGTGTGACTTCGTCCCCACCTTAAACAGCTGCACATGGACCCCCACCCTCTCTTTTTTCTGTTTCCTCTCTCCACTGCTCCCGCCATCTTTCTGTCTCTCCAGGCCTGGTTTCTTTCTAATAAAGTTCTTTCTAACTCTGGTGGTTGTAGCTGTAAGGATTATGTCCTTAATTACATCATGAGCCTGCCATGGCATCCCAGACTAAAAAGCAGGCGTGCCCTCTCTGTTCTCTCTTTTTCTGCACTCTCTCTCCTTCTGTGTGGTCTCTTTCTCCTCTCTTTCTCTCTCTCTCTCCCTCCCTACCTCTCTCCCTCCTTCTCTCTCTCAATAAAGCTCTACAAAGGTACCTATGGCACACTGATTCTTCCGCGACCAATACATCCAGCACTCCGCTCCATCGGCATGGCCGCTGTGGGCGGTGGCCTGCCACGGAGCCGCTTAACCAACAGTAGCCATGGCTTGTAACTTTTCCACTGTGCCCGCCGACCCACCAGCGCTGTTTCATCCTCTTAGACAGACCCAATGGAAAGGATGGGGGCTTGTGGGGACTTGGGGAAAAGTACAGCATGTCATTAAAGGTGGAATTATCCCACCCATTTCTCTAATGTCTTAAGGAGAGGCCACCTTCCTCGGTGTGGCCTCACCTTTCTGAGGGATTGTCTATTAGCTAGGTGATCAACCAGCCCAGCCCAACTGGATTAACTCTATGTTTTGAGTAGCTTGCAATATTAGGTCTCCACTACTAGCTTCCCATTAATGGGCATCTACGATTCCTGTGTCAGTCACCATCACTCAGAGAGGCTGAAGCAGGACTATTACTGTGGGCTACAGAGTGAGAACCACTTCAGGCAGAGCTGCATAGTAAGTGTAGTGATAAAAAAAAAAAAAAAGAAAGGCAAAGTGGGTACCTTTTAGCAGGCCGGCCAAATTATGCCAATAAGCAAACATATCACACACACCACCACCACCACCACCACGCAACAGAGTTAATGCAAAAGGTTTATTGAAGGGGGTGGGGAGTGGAACAGTGAAAGGCCATGTTGGAGTGGGGACATGAGAGAGGCAGGCAGACAGAGAGACAGGAGGAAAAGGAAGAGAAAGAGGCAGGACGGAGAGAGGCAAGTAAGGAGCAAGAGGCAAGAGAGCGAGTGAGCTGTGCCTGGCGGGCACTTTTAAAGGGTACATATGTCACATAGCCGACAGTGGAGAGGCACCTGGTGACAGGTGATGGCATCACTTCGCTTTGGTGGCAGAGGCAGGCTGCTACCACATGAAAACTAACAGTAAGGACCTTTGTCTTAAAACAAAACACACACACACACACACACACACACACACACACACACACACAAATTTGGTGCTCAAATTGCCAAAACCTGTAATCATGTTAATTTGAATAGGTATACTCTGCTGAAAAAGTTTTTGCAGATGTGATCGAAGTTGTTCATCAAATATTCTTAAAATGGGCGGCGGCGCACGCCTTTAATCCTAGCACTCGGGAGCCAGAGCCAGGCATATCTCTGTGAGTTTGAGGCCAGCCTGGTCTACAGAGTGAGTTCCAGGACAGGCTCCAAAGAAACACAGAGA
This sequence comes from Onychomys torridus, assembly GCF_903995425.1. NCBI lineage: Eukaryota > Metazoa > Chordata > Mammalia > Rodentia > Cricetidae > Onychomys > Onychomys torridus. The sequence continues at coordinate 7,406,344 of NC_050443.1, forward strand.
AACCCAGTCTCGAAAAAAAAAAACCAAAACCAAAACAAACAAACAAAAAAACCCAAAATAAACAGCAACAAAAACATTCTTAAAATGGAAAAAATTCTTAAAATGGGAGATCATTGAGTTTGGAAAATGGTTCAGTGGTTAAGAGCATTTGCTGCTCTTCCAGAGTGAAAAATAAAAAGGGAAAGGAAAGGATATGTGTAGGGATTGTGTCCTTAATTATGTCACCAGCCTGCAATGGCATCCCAGCCTAAAAAGCAGACATGTTCTCTCTGTGTCCTCTCTTTCTGCACTCTCTCTCCTTCCATATTCTGTCCGCTCCACGTGGTGGTCTCTGTCTCTGTCTCTCCCTTTCTCTCCCAATAAAGCTCTAGAAAGGTAACCATGGCTCGTGACTCTTCCGTCACCGATACATCCAGCATTCTCCTCGGTCGACCAACAATATGACTGCCCCTAGGTATGGTGGAGGAAAAAATTTATTGTAGATAAAAGGGAGAGCACAATCAGAGGCAGCCACATTTGGGAAGGTTCAAAGTAGTCATGCCTCTGAGCCGTGTGAGGAGGTAGGGGGGCGGGAGAAGAGAGAGGAGAACCAGGAGGCCCAAAAAAGAGAGTATACAAAAAAGGCCAGGTGGCCAGGCGGTGGTGGGGCACACCTTTAATCCCAGCTCTTGGGAGGCAGAGCCAGGCAGATCTCTTTGAGTTCAAGGCCAGCCTGGTTTACAGAGTGAGTTCCAGGAAAGGCGCAAAGCTACACAGAGAAACCCTGTCTTGAAAAAAACAAAAAAAACAAAAAAAACAAAAACAAAAACCAGGTAACCAAAATGGTTCAACTATATAGAGAAGGGCAGCTGGGGGAAGGGCAGCCTGGCCCCTGGGCTGAAGAAGTTTAGGGTAGGGGGGTGGGGTACACCAGCCAAGAAGACCCTTCCTTGTAATAGGTAGAGACTGAGGGATGCTGGGAGAACTTGGTCTGCTTTGATATGTTAAATAGGCACCTCAGCCATCTGTCTTGGATTTGATGACTATCTCTCTCTCTCTCTCTCTCTCTCTCTTTTCCAGAGCTGAGGACCGACCCGAGGGCCTAGCAAGCGCTCTACCACTGAGCTAAATTAAATCCCCAACCCCTGTCTTGGATTTGAAACTTAACATAAAGGACCCAAGTTCAAGGCCTAGTACTGACTAACGGCTCACAACTATCCACAATTCCAGTTCCAGAGGATCTGATGTCCTTTACTGGCTTCCACAGGCACCAGGCACTTGTGTGGTACATAGACATACATGCAGGTAAAACATCCATATACCATAAAATAATTTTTCTAAACGGATGATTATGGATTATTTGGGTAGTTCTAAAGTAATGAAAAAGGTTCCACCTATAAGGTGGAAGTGCTTGAAGCAGAATATTCCAGAAGCTTAGAAAGGGCTAGGCCATGTGACAGAATGAGGGGGCAGGAACATGAGAACCACTGTATAAAACAAGCTGCAGGAAAACAGGAACCTCAGGCAAACAGCTGCATGGAGCTAGATCCGCCCACAACCTTAATGAACTTTTTTGTTGTTTGTTTTTTTTCCAGACACAGTTTGTGTAGCTTTGGAGCCTGTTCTGGAACTCGCTCTATAGACCAGGCTGGCCTTGAACTCAGAGATCCGCCTGTCTCTGCCTCCTGAGTGCTGGGACTAAAGGCGTGGGCCACCACCACCACCCAGCCTGAATAAATTATTAAGTAGACTTTTCTCTGGAACCTTCACATAAGTTTGCATCTGGCAGACACCTCAAGGTGGGGCTTAAGGACACATAGCCTGTCTGCCAGTGTGAGCTGCAAGGATGTTACTTTTAGCTACTCAGTTTCTGGTCACTTGTTACAGTAAAAAAAAAAAAAAAAAAAAAAAGTAGCCGGGTCAGTGGTGGCGCATGACTAATCCCAGCACACGGGAGGCAGAGGCAGACGGATCTCTGTGAGTTCCAGGCCAGCCTGGTCTACAAAGGAGGTCACATAGGTCAAAGAAAAAGGCTCTCCCCAGGACATTTTCCCCGGCCCTGCTGGTTAGGGGTTCTGCTATAGTTGGGGGTACAGATCGTAAGCATCTTAACCTCCACTTTTACTATCAAGCCAGGTTCTCATCTAGCTAACTACTACCCAGGGGCAAAGTCCAAAACTCAGGTCCTACATCCACAAACAAAGCCACACCCTAGTGGCCCTAGACCTTCTCCAAGATCCAGACACCTCCGGTGTTGTGTTTGCTTTCCACCCAGGTACAGACACTAAACATACCCCATGGAAGCTGCTTCCCGGCAGAGGACAGGATGGAGGCTGGGGAGACCCAGGCAAGATAAAAAAGTACAAGCAAGTAGGGACCATTTAGAATAGGGAGGGAACAACGGGAACTCTTGAATTGGGGAGGGGCACTTTACCCCCTGGGAGAGATTCTAAGACTGCAAGTTAAGTTGGGGACCAGAGAAGACCCAAAGATGACTGCGGAGGTTGTAGAAGCAGGTCAGGGCCCTTGCCTGCAAGGTTTACCTGAGAAATAGCGTCATCTAGACAGATTAAAGGCTAACAAAGCGGGGTGGAGATGAGGAATGTGTGCTGGAGGTTTACTGGAGGAGCTTTCATATGTAGAAACGTTCCTGTAACCCCGGGCAAGGGCCACAATTGAAGGAAGAGCACTTTCTTAATTGTCTCTCAAGGCTGCCTTTTCACTTCTGGATCTGGGGTGGGGGTATGCTACTCTCACCTACAGTAGATACTGATCTAGCCTTTGCACCACGCACCCAAAGGTTGGCTTTCCCTCCTGCAAGCCCGCCTAGCCTGGCGTGTCATCGTGTCGTGGTCCACACCCCCCCCCTTACTCGCTCAGTTCAGTTATCAATAATAAGCTTACCGCGGAATGTGACCTTACCCCCCTGCTGTTTTCAACCATTCTCGGCCTCCCGCGGGTCCCAGCGTTAGTTCCAGTCTCCGCACTGATTTTCACTAATCTTAAATCACTTTGGAGTAGTGATTTGGGCCAGTACCTATCTGTGGAGTCACACAATATAAGGTCTTGGTACCTATCTTCAAAGTCTCTGTTATCTTCCCTTGGGCTCTTGAAATCCCCACATGTGAAATTTTCTTTTCTTTATTCTTTCTCCCCCCCTCCCCCAATCAGAATTTCTCTGTGTAACAGCCCTGCAGATCTGCCTGCCTCTGCTGGGATTAAAGGGGTGCATCACCACCGCCTGTCAAAAGTTTTTCTTTTTAAGTCAGGCGGTGGTGGCACACTCCTTTAATCCCAGCACTCAGGAGGCAGAGCAGGGTGAATCTCTGTGAGTTTGAGGCCAGCCTGGTCTACAACACGAGATCCAGGACAGGCACCAAAACGAAACAGAGAAACCCTGTCTTGGAAAAAAAAAAAAAAAAAAAAAAAGTTTCTTTTTAATTTAAATTTTTTCATGAGTATTTGCCTGTGTATGTCTGTCTGTGCACCACATGCATGCTTTGTGCCTATGGAGACTAGAAAAGGGCGTGGAACCACCTGGAACTGGAATTACAGATGTGGCAAGCCACCATGGAGATGCTAGGAATTGAATGCTGGCCCTCTGTGTAGCAGGAATACTTAATGGTTCTTATTAATAAAATCAAACCCGAGGCCAGTTATTGGGGTGAATGCTGGAAGATCAGAGACACAGAATAAGCCACAGCTTCCTCACCTCACCAGTTCCTCAGCTGGTCTTGTTTCTTCAGACTGCAAACTTCTGAATCCTCATGCAAATGAATCTCAGCTGAACTGTGCTGCTCCAAAGCCTGAATGCTTAACCAGCCAAATACTTAACCAACCAAATGCTGCTAGTTTCTGGTCTTCCCGCCTTATATATCTTTCTACTTTCTGCCATCACTCCCTGGGATTAAAGGCTGGATTTCTGGGATTAAAGGTGTGTGTCACCAAGCCTGGCTGTTTCCAATGTGGCCTTGAACTCAGAGATCCAGAGGTATTTCTGCCTCTGGAATGCTAGGATTAAAGGCGTGTGCTACCACTCCCTGTCCTCATGTTTAATATTGTGGTTGTTCTGTCTCTGACCCCAGATAAGTTTATTAGGGTGCACAATATTTTTGGGAACACAATACCACATTTCCCCTATTTTTGTCTAAAATTTAAAAAAGCTTATAACTAATACAAGAAAAATCATATCCAATAAGTATATACAATATACACAGTCAAGATTACATTAATGATGTCTACTCCATTAGCATTTGACAGATTCAGGCAGAAAAACTCCATTATATATAATAATGTCCAGTCCAGTAACATTTGACAAACTCAGACAAAAAAATTTTCGTTACTTATCCTATTTAAAACAAGTAGTTCCTTTTTGTAAAAAAGTAGATTCCATAATCTCCCTTTTTATCTTATCATATCCATATTCTCTTTTCTTTTCATAATAGATTCAATAATCTACCTTTTGTCATCTTCCTCTTTCTCTTTTTAGAGTAGATTCAATGATCTACCCATTTATCCTATTATTTCTTTATCTTTTTTCTAAGGGTAGATTCAGTGATCTATCTCATATTTATACCTCTGGAAGAGTAGCCAGTATTTTTGTTTGTTTGTTTGTTTGTTTTTTTCCAAGACAGGGTTTCTCTGCGTAGCTCTTCCTGGCTCTGCCTCCCAAGTGCTGGGATTAAAGGTGTGCGCCACCACCGACCCGCAGGAACTTTTTCTATAGATCATGGTGGCTTCAAACTCAGAGATCTGGCTGCCTCAGCATCCCAAGAGATGAGATTAAAGGCATACACCATTACTGCCCAGCCTAGTCTTGAATATTTTTTAAAATATTTTTTACCAGGGCTGGAGAAATGACCGCTTCTGGTCTCCTTGGACATTTAGCATGCAAGTGGTACACAGAAATACATATAGCAAAAATCCATATATATTATATATATGTATTTACAGTTTTTTTGAGACAGGGTTTCTCTGTGTCCTTTTAGTGCCTGGATCTTGCTCTATAAACCAGACTGGCCTCGATATTTTTATGTAAATATATATGTGCACACATACTTTTTTTCAGATAAAATATTATAGGTTTATTTAAAACTTATTTTTCACTTTGAGTATGCAAAATACAAACTCCACAAAATGTTCATTTTTTTACTTTGTAGTTTATAAATATACAAAATAGAAGTTTGCTTAAATTTATATCACATATTTACTAAGGCAAGGAACTATATAGAAAACACATCTGTTCTGCTTAAAGGCATACTTGGGAATAAACCATTGTACAAATTATTGCACATCTGAAACCAACAGTGTATAACAGACTGTCTGCATAAAAATGTTACAGAATAAACTAGATATATTTACCTGACATATATTCTTTTTTTGCTTTTTGTTTTTCTGTTTTTTGTTTTTGCCAGAGCTGAGGACCGAACCCCAGGGCCTTGCGCTTGCTAGGCAAGCACTCTACCACTGAGCTAAATCCCCAACCCCTATATATACTTTTAATCACATTTATTTGCTTGTGTGTGGTGGGCCACACATGCCACTAAGTGGAGTTGGTTCTCTCTCTACTATGTGTGGATTCTGGGACTCAATTCAGGTCATTAAACTCAGCAGCAGCAGCAGGTGTCTTTAACCACTTAGATGGCTGGATTTTTTTTTTTTTTTTTTTTTTAAGACTGGCCTCAGATTTATAGAGATCCTCCTGCCTTTGTCTTCCCAGTGTTAGGATTAAAGATGTGATTCACCCCATCAAATTTGGTCTGTTGTTTCTGAAACAGAATTTTATGTAGCCCAGGCTGGCCTCCAGCTGGCCATGTTAGGGAGGCTAGCCTTGAATTCCTGGTCTTCCTTCCTCCTTTCTCCCAAACGCTCAGGTAACAGAGGCATGGCACCGTGTCTGCCTGCACTGTCTTGTTCTTTCTTTGTTTTAGACTGGCTCTCTCTATGTAGTTTTGGCTCTTTAGTAACTTGCTGTTTAGATCGGGCTGGTCTTGAATTCCCAGAGATCTGCCTGCCTCTGGGATTCAAGGCGTGTGCCACCATTTCTGGCAAACTTTCAGTGTTTTGTAGTGAATTCATATTCACTGCATTACAGTCATCGCCAGAGTCCAGCTGTAGACTAACCTTCTAACCCCCTTTGAGCAGTCTGTATCCGTTTCAGTCCACCTGCAGACCCAAAGCCACTGAGCTGGCATCAAGCTACACCATGGCCTCCTCCATGAGGACTGATGAAGGATGGAGGATCCTGATTTGTGTAGGGCATGCACCCTTTGGGTAGGTGTACTGACTGCCCATAGCACCTCTCTGCCTCTCTCCTTGCCAGCCATATCTCTATAGGTCCTATGGATGGAAAAATCATACACACACACACACACACACACACACACACACACACATATTATTATTATTATTATTATTATTATTATTATTATTATTATTATTTTACTGAAAAGCAGTATGGTAGCCCATCCTGTTACCCCAGCACTTAGAGGTTGAAGCAAAGCTGGGCAGTGGTGGCTCACGCCTTTAACCCCAGCACTTGGGAGGCAGAGGCAGGCAGATCTCTGACTAGGAGGCAAATTTGTTTCACAGAGTGAGTTCCAGGACAGCCAGGACTACACAGAGAAACTGCTTGGAAAAACCAAAACACCACCACCATCAGTGCCCCCCACCCCCCACCCCCCCCCCCAAAAAACAGAAGGTGGAAACAGAAAGATCAGTCATCCTCAGCTAAATAGCAAGTTCCAGACCAGCCTAGGATATGTGAAACCCTATCTCAAGAATAAATCGAGAAACAGGCTGGTGAGATGGCTCAGTGGATAAAGGCACTTGTTGCCAAGCCTGATCTCTCTCTCTCTCTCTCTCTCTCCCTCTCTCTCTCTCTCTCTCTCACACACACACACACACACACACACACACACACACACACACACACACACAGAGTTTGACTGTCCTCTACACTATCAGGTATCCCCAGGCACTGACACTACACATCCCTAGGTGCTTCCTTGAGTAAACAGGATTTTTACAGGTGCTCAGGGATTTCATTGCAAGTTAAAAGATGCTGTTTTTCACATTTTATCATCTAATGATCAAGCAGTGTTCTGTAAGCAAGCTGCAGTGCCATGTGTCCCTGAGATTCTGTTCCCTCAGGGAAGGCAAGATCGGTGCCAAATTCTCTGAGTGTGTTTGACTTCAAGGTAACAAGCATCATGTGGTGACAGAAGGATACATTTTTCTGGCTCACAGTTTTATTCTTTATTTTTCTTAGCACTAGGAACCCAATTCCACTCCCCGCCCCCTTTTCTCTTTCCCCTTAGTCTCATTCTAGCCCAGGCTGAACTGGAACTTACTCTGTAGCTCAGGCTGACTTGACCTTGGGAGTGATCCTCCTAGTTCACGTGCCCCCCCCCCCCCCCCCCCCCCGACTGCCCCAAGTGCTAACATCACAGATGTGTGCTGCTCTGTTTTTTTGTTTGTTTCTAGATAGGGTCCAGGTGTGCCACCAGTTGAGGATGAATTTAAGCTGCTGATCCTCCTGCCTCAATCTCCCAAATCTCTTCTTTGGAGATAATACCTCACTATGTAGCTCAGAACTGTCTGGAACTTAATGTGCAGTCCACACTAACCTCGAACTCCAGATTCTTCTGCCTCAGTCTCCTGAGTGCTGGCATTACAGATGTGTGTTCCTATAATCAGCTCCTCCAACAGTGGGCATAGAATCCTGGGCCCTCATGCTAGTCAGGCACTCTGCTCCAAATCTAACCGTCTCTTTAGTTTCCTTAGTTGGAGTTTGGAGAGGAATCATGGATTCATTGTGTCCATTGGTGAATTGAGTGGTTGTGCTGACTAGTTTTCATGCCAACTTTACATAGGCTAGGGTCATTTGGGAAGAAGGAATCTCAATTGAGAAACTATCCCCACCAGACTGGCAGACTGGCCTGTAGGAAAGCTTTATTTTTGTTTTTGAGATGAGGTCTCTATAATGTAGCTCTGGCTGTCCTGGAACTTGGTATGTAGACCAGAGGTTTGCCTGCCTCTGCTTGGTGAGTGTTGGGATTAATGGTGTGTACCACTGTACCTAGCCCCAGTTTGTGGGGCATTTTTAAAGTTAGTGATTGATGTAGGAGAACGCAGGCGGGGGGGGGGGGGGGGGGGGGTACTGTTCCTTGTAGGTAGGTGGTCCTGGGGTTTATAAGAAAATGGATTCCTGGCTGGGCAGTGGTGGCACATGCCTGTAATCCCAGCACTCGGGAGGCAGAGCCAGGCGGATTTTTGTGAGTTCGAGGCCAGCCTTGGCTACAGAATGAGATCCAGGACAGGCTCCAAAGCTACACAGAGAAACCCTGTCTCCAAAACAAAACAAAACAAAACAGAACAAAACAAAAGCAGGGGGGTTGTTGGTGAAGACATGATAGTTCAGCAGTGGAGCATTTATTTACCTAGCATGTACAAGGCTCTAGATTCACGCTCTAGTACTGCAGTAAATAGATCCTGAGTAGATCATTTCACACACATTCTCATAAGCGTCTCTAACAGGTAAAGAATATTTATGTTTTTGTTTTTGAGTCAGGTTTATACAGCCAAAGCTTTCCTGAAACTTTTGATATTTCTCCCTCTATTTCCAAGTAATGGGATTACAGGGGAGTGTCATGACACCTGGCCCAGCATGCTTATTCATAAATGTGTTTGGATGCTCCTTCATCATCTTTTTTGTTTGTTTGTTTTGTTTTGTTTTTGTTTTTCGAGACAGGATTTCTCTGTGTAGTCCTGGCTGTCCTGGAACTCACTCTATAGACTAGGCTGATCTCAAACTCACAGACTTCTGCCTCCCAAGTGCTGGGATTAAAGGCATGTGCCACCGCTGCCCAGCATCATCTTTGTTTTAAGATTTTTTTTTTTAAATTTCATGTGTATGTTTGCCTGAACATATCTATGTGTCCCACGTGTATCTGGTGCTTGCAGAGGCTGGAACAGAGCATTGGATCCCCTTTTATAACAGCTTACTTCCCTCCCCTGAACCCTCAAGGTTGTTTTCAGGTCAGTCACTTGGTACATAAACCCTGTTATTTGTACTCTGTTAAAAACAAAAAAACAAACAAACAAAAAAAGAAAGAAAGAAAGAAAAGAAAAAAGAAAAAAAAAAAGAAAGAAAGTGGATTCCTTTAATCCCATCATGCAGGAAGCAGGTAGATCTCTGAGTTGGAAGCCAGCCTGGTCTACAGAGAGAGTTCCAGGATAGCCAGGGATACATAGAGAAATACTGTCTTGAAAAAACAAACAAAACAAAACAAAAAACAAAAGTAAATAAACAAAACAAAGCTGAGCAAGCCGTGGGGAGTGAGAACAGTACTCTTCCATGGCATCTTCATCAGTTCCTGGCATGACTTCCCTGGTTGAAGCACTACAAGCTGTAAAATGAAAAAACACTTTCCTTCCAAGTTAACTTTTTAAAATGTTATTTATTTACTTTAAGTATGAGCGCTTTGTCTGCACGTACACCTTTATGCCAGAAGAGAATATCAGATCCCCCTAGAGATGGTTGTGAGCCACCACGTGGTTGCTGAGAATTGAACTCAGGACCTCTGGAAGAGCAGCCAGTGCTTTGAACCTCTGAGCCATCTCTCCAGCCCCCTGAAGTTAATTTTGATCATGGTGTTTTGTCACAGCAATAGAAACCTTAACTAAACAAGTGGTCAAGTTTCTTTTTGTGAATGCCTTTTTTAAGACGCGTGTTTATTAGCATGGATGCTGTGTGTGTTTTGTACCACAGTGGTCACATGGAGGGCAGAGGACAACTGTATGGAGCCATCAATCCTTTCACTATTTGAGGGGCTCCAATGATTATCATTAGGTTTGCTGAACAAAGGGCTTTTACCATCTCATCAATCTTACCAGCCCAGCTCTCTCTCTCTCTCTCTCTCTCTCTCTCTCTCTCTCTCTCTCTCTCTCGTTTTTCCAGACAGGGTTTCTCTCTGTAGCCCTGGCTGTCCCAGAATTCACTCTGTAGACTAGGCTGGCCTTGACCTCACAGAGACACCACCCCCCCCCCCCCCCGAGTGTTGGGATCAAAGGCATGTGATGCCACCGCCAGACTTTTTTTTTTTTTTTTTTTAAATAAACAAGACTTAAAATGTTTTTTTTGTTGTTGTTTTTTTCACTTATTTTATAGATATGGGTGTTTCGTGTGCATATATGTCTGGGCACCATGAGTGTGCTTGATGCTCAACCACATGTGTGCCCAATGCCCAAGAAAGCCAGAAGAGGATGGCCTTCTCGGATACCTTGGAATGAGAGTGGAGGAATGAGAATCTAACCCCAGGTCCTCTGCAAGAGCAGTCAGTGCTCTTAACCAGTGAGCCTTCATTCCATCCCCTGAGACAGGGTGCTGGGTAGCTCAGACTGAGTTTGAACTACGTCATTGGAAATGACCTTGAATTTTCTTTTTCTTTTCTTTTCTTTTCTTTTTCTTTCTTTCTTTTTTTTTTTTTTTTTTGAGGTATGGTTTCCCTGTGTAGCCCTGGCTGTCCTAGAACTTGCCCTATAGACCAGGGCCTGTGCTGCCATGCTGGCAGCCACCTTGTACCATTTTGTTTTGTTTTGCTTTGAGGCAGGATCTCTATTAGGCAGCTCTGGCCACTATAGATTTTCTCCTTTCCATCCATCATGTTTGAACTTTGAGGGGGGGGGGTGTCTGTTACCCACTTCTGTCTAAAGGAAGTGCATCAGATTCCTCACCCCATACCCCTTAAAAAAATTAAAACAAGGTTTCATGGTGGGAAGGGCCTTTCAGGAACAAAGAAAAGGCAGCATGGCACACTCAATGTCGAGTTCACATGTCCTAATCCTGTGAATCTCACGAGCAGTTGCTGGCGTAATGCTGAAGGGTTTGGGGTTCTGTCTCTCCGTCCAAGTGTCTGTCTGTGGGAGTGTCTCTCTGTTCAAGCATCCACCATTACCATGTAACCCAGGCTGACTTTGAATTTCTGATATCTTTCTTTCTCTCTCTCTCTCTCTCTCTCTCCAAGACCAGGTTTCTCTGTGTAGCTTTGTGCCTCACTTTGTAGACCAGGGTGTCCTTGAACTCTCAGAGATCCGCCTGGCTCTGCCTCCCAAGTGCTGGGACTAAAGGCGTGTGCCACCACCACTCGGCTGAACTTCTGATCTCTTTCCTTTATTTTGAGAGTATGTGATTACAGGCATGGGCCCCCACCCCAGTTTCTTTTTCCTTTTTCTTTTTTTGTTTTTCGAGACAGGGTTTCTCTGTAGCTTTGCGCCTTTCCTGGAACTAGCTTTGTAGACCAGGCTGTCTAGGAACTCACAGAGATCTGCCTGCCTCTGCCTCCTGAGTGCTGGGACTAAAGGAGTGCGACACCACTGCCCGGCCCCACTCCAGTTTCTTATGGGTCTGGAACCCAAGGCTTTGTGCATGCTTGGTTAGCATGCTGCCAACTGAGTACATATATCCTTAGTTCCCCATTTCTTCATCTTTCTTTTTTGCTGTACTGGGGATTGAAGTTAGGGACTTGAACATGCTAAGCAAGCACTGCTGTACAACTGTGCTATTTCCTCAGTCCTTTGGCTATTTTCTTTTTCTATCATTTTTTGGGCTATTGACTATGCTTCTTTGAATTACTGGCTTTCTCATATGGCAACAGAGTCAAACCCTTTCTTTGTTATAGTTTGAGATCTAGTGTCTCCTGGCCTCTCCGATGTTCCTCCTCCACCTGGAAGCCAGCAGAAGGGTGAGGGCATCCATGGAGTCCAGGCCATCTTTGGATTTGTATGTGATTTTGTTTTCCAGGGATTGCTTTTTCCCATTTGTGACATGGGTACTGCATTAAGCTAAAAGAGGTCTTATAATACACACACACACACACACACACACACACACACATCCTAATTGATGCAAGAGTGTCTGGAGAGCCATGATTAATATGAAGTTTAAACTGGTGACAGCCAAGAATAGTGGTGCATGCCCTTAATCCCACTTTAGTCCCAGAACTCAGGAAGCCGAGGCAAGCTGATCTCGGAGAGTTAGTTCTAGGGCAGCCTGATCTGCACAGGGAGTTTCAGGACAGCCAGGGCTGTGCAGTGAGATGCTGCTTGGGGGGTGGGGTGGGGAATGTGTCCCTGATAGACATGATGCTATTCCCCTGTAATCCCAGTTACTCAGGAAGTTAAGGCAGAGGAACTCAGATCATGGCTTGACAGGCCACACAGGGAGTTCAAGACTGGCTTGGGGATTGGGCAATATAGGAAAGCATTGTCTCAATTTCAAACAAACAAACAAAAGACTGGGTTTGTAAGTCAGTTAGGTCCAGCCCTTGCCTAGAGTCCCCCAGTAAATAAGAGGAATGGTTCAGTGGTGGAATGTTGGACTCTGTGGGTTTATTCTCAACACCATAATCTATAGGCATACATTAACATGTATCTTAGTCTCTGTAACATCTAAGTGTTTATTGGTTAGGGGGAAAAAAGGATCTTTTCAAGTGTAATTTCAGTTTTTGTTTTGTTTTATTTTGTTTCCAAGACAAAATTTCTCTGTGCAGCCTTGGCTGTCCTGAATTCCAGGACAGCCAGGGCTATTACACAGAGAAATCCTGTCTCAAAAAACCAAAAGTTTTTTTTTTTTTTTTTTTTTTTTTTTTTTTTTTGGTTGTTGTTGTTGTTGTTTTCGAGACAGGGTTTCTCTGTAGCTTTGGAGCCTGCCCTGAACTAGCTCTGTAGCCCAGGCTGGCCTCGAACTCAGAGATCCACCTGCCTCTGCCTCCCGAGTGCTGGGATTACAGGTGTGCACCACCACTGCTCGGCTCAGTATTCTTTTTTTTCCTCAGGTCCTCTGGAAGAACAGCAAGTGCTCTTAACCTCTGAACCGTTATTGATAGTGCCTTGATACATCTTCAGCTCAGTATTCTTAAATGGGGAGATTACTTTTATCCGAGTTTATCTGGTGGCTCCTATATACATACATTGACATTTTTGTATTTATTTGTTTAATTTATGTATTTGGATTTTTCATTTTTAAAAAATTATATAATTTTATGTGTAGGATGCTTTGCCTTCATGTATGAATGTGCACCACATTTGTGGCTGGTGCTGGAGGAAGTCAGAAGAGGACCTTACATCCCTTGGAACTGGAGTTACTGATGGTTGTGAGCTACCACATGAGTGCTGGGAATTGAACCTCTAGTGCTCAGCAAGAGTTGCAAGTGCTCTTAATCCTTTTGTTTTGAGGCAGACCTCATTCTGTAGTCCAGGCTGACCAGAACTCACTATGTAGCCCACCTTAGCTTCAGATTTACTGTATTCCTGCCTCTGCCTCTAAAGAGATATGACTACAGGAGCAAATTAACAATGTGTCTTTTTGTTTGTTTTTGGTTGTTGTGGCAGAGTATGTATCCCAACTTGACTTCACTATGTAGCAGAGAGTATGTATCCCAACTTGACTTCACTATGTAGCAGAGAGTATGTATCCCAACTTGACTTCACTATGTAGCAGTGTGTATGTATCCCAACTTGACTTCACAATGTAGCAGTGTGTATGTATCCCAACTTGACATCACTAAGTAGCACAGGCTGTCCTTGAACTCATCCTGTTCTTCCTCTGCCTCTCCAGTGCTGGGATCATAGGCACCTCCTAATGCACTGGGCTCTAACCTATGACTGCCCTGCCTATAGGTCTTAGCACCTGTTTCTAGCTACAGGGCTCTTCACTGTTTGGGGACAATGTCTGATAGTTACTTCTGTACTTTCTGCCAATACTCATTTAAAAATTTTAAATTGTGCCGGGTGTGGTCTTGCACGCCTTTAATCCCAGCACTCTGGAGGCAGAGGCAGGAGGATCTCTATGAGTTCAAGGCCAGCCTGCTCTACAGAGAGAATTCCAGGACAGCCAGGGCAGTTACACTGAGAAACCCTGTCTTGAAAAAAGAAAAGAAAAAAAATTACTTGCTGCTGTTGTTGTTGTTGGTGTGTGTGTGTGGTGAATGCACGCATGCACGTGCACACATGCATCTCATAGTGAGCATGAAGCCAGGACAACCTGAGGGAGTTGGTTCTTTCCTTCCACTTTGTGAGTCTTAGTGATTAAACTCGTGGTCAGGCTTGGTGGCAAGCGCCTCTGTTCGCTGAGCCATCTTCTTAGCCTCCGTCACCGCTCTCCCCTATCCCTTGCCCTGGTTCTGGTGTGCTGGGGATGCAACCTAGGGCTTCGCACAGGT